>NC_064627.1:246075398-246415398 GCF_023864275.1 Schistocerca cancellata
AGTAGTTGCTCGGAGATGAAGAGGCTTCCATAGGATCTCATCTACATCTACATGATTATCCTGCTATTCACAAAAAAGTGCCTGGCAGAGGGTTCAAGGAACCATCTTCGAGCTGTCTCTCTACCGTTCCACTCTCGAACGGAGCTCGGGAAAAACGAGCACTTAAATTTTTCTGTGCGAGCCCTGATTTCATTTATTTTATCGTGATGATCATTTCTCCCTATGTAGGTGGGTGCCAACAGAATGTTGGTGATTGAAATTTCGTGATAAGATCCCGTCGCAACGAAAAACGCCTTTGTTTTAAGGATTGCCACTCCAATTCGCGTATCATGTCTGTGGCGCTATCTCCCCTATTTCGCGATAATACAAAACGAGCCACCCTTCATTGTACTTATTCGATGTCATTCGTCAGTCCCACCTTATGCGGATCGTACACCGCACAGCAGTACTCCAGAATAAGGTGGACAAGCGTGGTGTAAGCGGTCCCTTTAGTAGAGCTGTTGCGCCTTCTAAGTGTTCTGCCAATGAATCGCAGTCTTTGGTTTGCTCTACTCACAACATTATCTATGTGTTCGTTCCAATTTAGGTTATTTGTAATTGTAATCCCTCAGTATTCAGTTGAATTTACAGCCTTCAGATTTGTGTTACTTATCGCGTAATCGAAATTTAGTGAATTCCTTTTAGTACTCATATGAATAACTTCACACTTTCCTTTATTCACGGTCAATTGCCACTTTTCGCACGATACAGATATCTTAAATGACAGCATCATCTGCAAACAAACTAAGACGGCTACTAAGATTGTCTCTTATATCGTTAATATAGGTCACGAACAATAGAAGACCTATGACACTTCCTTGGGGAACGCCGGATATTACTTCTATTTTACTCGATGACTTTCCGTCTATTACTACGAACTGTGACCTTGCTGACAGGAAATCACGAATCCAGTCGCACCACTGAGGCAATATTCCATAGGCATGCAGTTTGGTTAGAAGACGCTTGTGAGGAACGGTGTCGAAAGCCTTCTGGAAATCTAAAATTTTGGAATCAATTCGGATCCCCTGTTGATAACACTCATTACTTCATGAGTATAAAGAGCTAGTTGTGTTTCTCAAGAAGGATATTTTCTGAACCCGTGCAGACTGTGTGTCAATAAATCGTTTTCTTCGAGGTACTTCATATCGGTATCTCATCTACTTCGACTACAGTATATGTTCCAAAACCCTACTAAAAATCGTCGTTAGTGATATGGGCCTTTATTTCAAAGGATTACTCCTACTTCCCTTTTTGGGTATTGATGTGACTTGAGCAATTTTCCAGTCTTGAGGTACGGATCTTTCTGTGAGCGAGAGATTGTATATAATTGCTAAATATGGACCTATTGTATCAGCATACTCTGAGAGTAACCTGACTGGTGTACAATCTGGACCAGAAGCCTTGCCTTAATTAAGTGATTTAAGCTGCTTTGCGATACTGAGTATATCTACTTCTATATTTCTCATCTTGGCAGTTGTTCTTGATTGGAATTCAGGAACATTTGCTTCGTCGTCTTTGGTGAAGGAGTTTCGGTAAACCGTGTTTAATACCTCTGCTTTAGTGGCACTGCCATCATGTCATCAGTGACTTCATCGTTGTTACCGCACAGTGAAGGTATTCATTGCGCCTTGGTCCTGGTGTGCTTTATGTATGACCAGAATCTCTTTGGGTTTTCTGCCAGGTTTCGAAACAGAGTTTCGTTACAGAAATTATTAAAAGCATATCGCTATATTTCGAACTTCCCTAAAGCTTTGCCAGTTTTCGTGATTTAGCGTTCTTTTAAATTTGGCTTGTTTTTTCGCCTCTGCAACAGCGATATGACCCGTTTTGTGTACCATGGGGGATCATTATCATCACTTATTAATTTATGTGGTATATATCTCTCAATTTCTGTCGATACTATCTCTTTGATATCATTCCACAACTTTTCTACGCTTACATGACCAAATTGGTAAGAGTGAAGACTGTCTCTTAAAACGGCCTTAAGAGCATTTTTATCAGCTTTTTTAAATAGATGTACTTTGCGTTTCTTTTTGATGGTTGTAGGTGTTACGGCATTCAGCCTAGCTGCAACTGCCTAGTGGTCGCTAATCCCTGTATTCGTCACGATACTCACTATTTGTCCAGGATTATTTGTTGCCAAGCGGTCAAATATGCTTTCGAAACCATTTACGCTTCGAGTGAGTTGATGTACTAATTGTTCAAAATAATTTTAATTTAATTTTCTGATAAAGCATTCAGTACAATTTTGGACGACGTTTTTGGCCTGCCGCCGGCTTTAAACGTATAATTTTTCCAACATATCGAGGGTAGATTGAAGTCACCACCGACTATAACTGTATGATTGGGGTACCTATTTGAAATGAGACTCATATTTTCTTTGAACTGTTCAGCAACTATATCTTCGGAGTCGGCGAGGGGGTCGGTAAAACGATCAAATTAATAGTTTATTCCGATTTTCAAGTATAACGTCTACCCATACTATTTCGCAGGAACTATCTGATTCAATTTCACTACAAGGCAAACTACTTCTGACAGCAATAAATACTCCACCACCAACCGTATTTAATCTACCATTTCTGAACACTGTTAGATCGTTTGAAAAAATTTCGACTGAACTTATTTCCGGCTTTAGCCACTTTTCTGTACCTATAACTATTTGAGCTTCAGTGTTTTCTATTAGGACTTGAAGCTCTGGTTCTTCCCCAACACAGCTACAACAATTTACAATTACAACACCAATCGTTTCTACAACTAACTTACTGTGTTTTACCTGTTCCCTTTTAGACGGACAACCTTTCTGTGGTTCCCAGAGACCCTCTAACCTAGCAACCACCCAGTCCCTTCCACACAGCCCCCTCTACCCGTGTAGCCGCTTCCTGTGTGTAATGGACTCCTGACCTATTAAGCGGAACCCGGAAACCCACCAGCCGATGGCGCTAGTCAAGGAATCTGCAGCCTACAGGGTCCCAGAACCGCCTGAGCCTCTGATTCAGGCTCTCCACTCAGCTCTGCACCAAAGGATCACAATCGGTTCCATCGACGATGCTGAAGATGGTGAGCTCCGCCTTAATCTCGCAAACATTACTGGCCGTCTACCATGTCCGCTAGCCGCCGGAAACCAGAGAGAATCTCCTCTGATCCAAAGCGACACACGCCATTGGTACCGACATGAGCCACCACCTGCAGTTGGCTGCACCCTTTACTCTTTATGGCCTCTGGAAGCACCCTTTCCACCTCCGGAATGACTCTCCCGCCGTATGCACACGGAGTGCACACTGCCCTCCTTGGCAGCCATGTTCCTAAGGGATCCTATTACGCGCCAAACGTTGGAGCTCCCAACTGCCAGCAAACCCACCGTCTGTGAATGCCCAGACCTTTCGGGCCGAGAAGCTTCCTCTGGAACAGTGTGGACGACTGCATCCGGCTCAGAGACATCGTCAGCCACAGATAACGCCCCAAAACCTGTTCGTCAAACGAAATGGGGAGCCCCTACGATCGGCCCCTCTGGAAAGATTTTCTCTACCTGCCAGACTTTGGAATGATCTGCCACTCGACCATGGTTGGGGTCAACCTTAGTGCAGGCAGTACCCGGGGCGACCACAGCAGTGGACCGATCGGGGGAAACGTGGGACATGCTCGACGTCCCTCGAATCCCCGCGTCCGACCCTCCACAGTGATGCCCCTTGGCAGCAGCCTCAAGCTGTGTGACAGAAGCCTACGCAGCCTGGAGCTGTGAGCAAAGGGTCGCCAACTCAGCTCGCATCTGTACACAGCAATCACAGTTCCTATTATAAAGGCTCCTTTGAAAAAAAAAATTTGATTACTACTACTACTAGTACTACTACTACTACTACTAGGCTAATTACTGTTTAGCTCTACAGGACCTTTACACAGAAATGTTTCTCACACCACCTTGTATTGCCTTTGTATGTGTGTGAGTAACTGAAAGTTCACTGTTGTGGGTAAATACATACAGCGTACACAGGCCGATGTGTGAAACTGATAGCGATTACATGCTTCCGCTGTTGTAGAAATCTGCTACAGCTGCTGCAGATAACGTGTTGAGCTGAAAGTGGTAACCAAAGTACGAAGAAATATTCTTCGGGGCTCTGTGGCATAGCAATCAGATTGCTTTCAGTTCTGAGAAATGTCCAGGTACAATTGTGGATTTGAATAATCCATGAAGTGACTTCTTTTCCGAAGAAAGCATCGAACTATTTCACTAGAACTGAACGCTCCCGTCAGAACTGTTCTCAAGCCGGTATTTATTATTAAATCACAATAGAAGTCTACGCTGGTTGTAGAATAACACGTGCCTTCTTGAAATTAACAATATTTTATTGTTCTATTAATTGATTTCCTTCCATATACACATATATTTTACAATGCGAATCCAAATCTCGCAATGGCGTCATTTCTTACATCAGAAGAATGGCTCTCTTCCTGTAAAATTACTCTTGACAAGAACCAAAGCTCTATATCCTAAGAATAATTATGTGAGCTCTGACCGCCACAGAGTAATAAACAATATCTTTGTCTCTCTCTCTCTCTCTTTCGCACAGTCACAGCAAGTTACGCTGCATGATACATCATACTATCCATTACTGCTCTCGCTGCTGTTTGAAGCTCGTAAAAATATGTAACAAACGAACGGTGTACTCGCCTTATTAGCAGCAGGGACACGAGGTGATGTGTCGCTGACGGTCTATCCGGGATAGAGCAGCATGGAGAGCTGCATCAAACCAGTTTTTGGACTGAAGACCACAACAGCAAAATCGAGTGAAGGTATCAAATTGTAACATGGGAAAAAATCTATTTTTTTCGACCACTCCGATGATAAGTATTTCTGTCCAAATGCCGTGTTTCCATCTCTCAGCACAGGTACTGCTGATTGGCAAGGAATATAGCCACAGCAAAAGCAGCCTCGGAACGGAATGAAAGAGGACGTTTGTATCATTGAAAGGGATGAGTAAGAGATGGGAATTAAGTTTGGATAGTAATGATGAAATCAAAGTAAGATTGGTACACGAGACACACTAGCCCAGCCGGCCGCTGGTGGCCGAGCAGTTCTAGGCGCTTCAGTCTGGAACCGCGCGACCGCTACGGTCGCAGGTTCGAATCCTTCCTCGGGCATGGATGTGTGTGATGTCCTTAGTTTGGGTAGGTTTAAGTAGTTCTAAGTTCTAGGGGACTGATGACCTGAGATGTTAAGTCCCAGAGTGCTCAGAGCCATTTGAACACTATCCCAACAACAGGCCGCCCATGTTACTTTCATTTACATAGCTAACCATCTGGGTGGTACAGTTAGTTGTAGCGAACAGCGGCAGGTCCGAGACACCTGACAGTAGAGCCGAAGTTTCCCGCAGAGTCGCAATTGGCGAGCCGTAGCTGAGCGCCGCGGCCGCCCGCCCCCCCCCCCCCCCCCCAGAGTTACGAGTAGCGTCGGCGGCGGCGGGGGCGGAGGCGGGTCGCGGCGGCAGCCAATACGCTGGGCGGCTGCTGATAAGGAGGGTGGTCCTCGCGAGCGCTGAATACGTTACCCGTGTTGTTAAGCCGGCGGTGCGCGCGCTCCGCGGCGGCTCCAATTTCTTACCGAAGCCGCGCTGTCGGAATGCATAAAATATCCCGCCTGCCGAGCAGGGGCCGCGGATCCCCGACAGCAACACGGACGCCGCAACACACAAACGCCTGCTAAGTGGCCCCGTTATCTGGCCAGTCGGTCCGTTGTTAACGCTCCTTTGACAGGTGCTCCCCTGCCTCGCTCCTTCCGCAACGTCCCATAAATCTGTGCTTGCATTATTCAAGGGCATTCGAACGTTAGTTCTCGCTTATCGCCAGAGACGTGACAAGTAGAAAAGCTGCACCAAATTAACTGTCTTCTGCATACGTCTTAAAATTTGACAGAGTTAGATGACAAGGAGCTGGTGCAGTGAAAGCATGTTGACTCATAGCATAAATTGATTTTAAATTATTCAACATCATTACTGCTTGAGGATCAGTTTGCTTTACGAAGAAAAGTAGGAACACGCGAGTCATTATTCACCCCACGTCTTATCTTGAGTTGTCGAAAGCCAAGTCTACTTTTATAGCACTTGCATATTTAGAGATAGTTGTTGACGTGTTGTGTGTGTAATGCCCCCCTCCTTCCGTCTTCCACCTATTGTCCACATTAATCAATGGCCAGTCCAAGTAATTATAAACAAAGTCTTTTATAAAGATTTAAGAGGAGCGAAGATTACAATAAACATTCAAGTTTACTTAGTTTGTCATGTTGAGGGTCCGCATCTCGTGGTCGTGCGGTAGCGTTCTCGCTTCCCACGCCCGGTTTCCCGGGTTCGATTCCCGGTGGGGACAGGGATTTTCTCTGCCTCGTGATGACTGGGTGTTGTGTGATGTCCTTAGGTTAGTTAGGTTTAAGTAGTTCTAAGTTCTAGGGGACTGATGACCAGAGATGTTAAGTCCCATAGTGCTCAGACCCATTTGAAAATCATGTTGAGATGATCCAGTTTTTGTTGTCTGGAGGCCAAGCTAAAAATTTAACATCGGGTCCTCACAGAAGCTTTGAACTACATAAATTGGAACATTGCTCTTGCAGAAATTTTTTACGTAAATATCTTTTCTACTGATTATCTCACATTTTAGTGTATCATACAATATTTTGATTTTTCACATTAACAAAGCCGAAAATACCAGAATGAGATTTTCACTCTGCAGCAGAGTGTGCGCTGATATGAAACTTCGTGGCAGATTAAAACAGTTTTCATCTGCCAGGAAGTTTCAAAGCCGAAATTACATTGTTGGGGCCCCTAGGATACAAAAATACGTCCGATCACATCAGAGGCAGGGTTACGACTCTCACACTCTGCGGAAATAACAATATTCCAGAGGGTTTACGATTTTTCTTAACAAATGAATTCCTACTACTTTTCGGTACATCACTAATTTCGATTATTATTTTATAAATGAGTCCAGAAATAATCACAGTAAACAGTACAGGACTTCGCAGTTAATAATAGAATATCAGTTTGGGCAAATAATTCACAATTTCAAATGTTCCTAAGAAAAAATCAATTTTACCTGTACATTCAGAACTAGTACTTATCGATTACAAAATCGGAACTAAAATATTTTATAAAGTAATTCCTCTTTATAAATTTTATCTTGAAATAAAACATACTGCGAATAAAATTATATGAAAGTTTACAGAAAAGCAACTAGGATAATACTGACCTGTCCAAAATTCGAAAAATGATACTGGTATCGATAACTACAGTTGAAGAAAAGTAATGCTAGAGAAGGCTGTCCTGTTACGAGTAGAGTGCACACTTTTAAAAGTGGTAGCAGGAATAATATAACGGTAGCAGGAATAATATACAGGGGCGGAAGATTATCTTCGTCTTGCACAGAGATTAGATTGCAGCCATAGGACTCGAATAATAAGGGATATCCGCCTCGGTAGCTGAGCAATCAGCGTGGCAGATTGCTCAGCGAAGAGGGGCAGTTTCGATTCCCGGCCGGGTCGGGGATGTCTCCGCTCAGGGCTGGCTGTCGTCTTTTCCTTACATTCTTATCCTCATAACAGTCATTTCACAATTGAGACGACTGACTAGGCACTTACCAAAAGCCAAAATTAGAAAAAAAGAACATGGAATCACTAGTTGAGGAGGAAGTGAGATGGGGTTGTAGTCTATCCCCGTCATTATGCGAACTGTACACTGAGCATCCCGTGCAGTAAACGAATAAAAAAATTTGGAAACGGAATTAAAGACCAGAGAAAAGAAATCAAAACGTTAGGTTAATGATGGCAAAGTAATTTTGGTATATACGGCAAATAAGAGCAGTTGATTGGTGTGCATGGCAGCTTCAGAACTGCTTATGAGACAAATAACAACAAAAGTAAAACACGGGTAACGGGATGTAGTCGAATTAGACGATGCTGGGAGAATTATATCAGGCAATAACACACTGAAAGTTTTTAATTTTCCTAGAAAAATAACTGAAATGAGCGAGAGAGTATATAAAACAATGAGTGGCAATAGCAAGAAGGTGTTTGTGTAAATGAGAAATTTGTTAGCAACGTATATAATTGTAAGTGTTAGGAAATATTTTATGAAGATATTTGTTTGGAGTGTAGCCTTGTACGGAACTGAACGTAGACGATAAGCAGTATCTGGCGTTTCCCTGGTATGTATTTATTTCACTTCTATTAGTGTATGTACTCTTTCTCTCTGTCCATCCCCTCCAGTCCGCCTCTCTGTCCATTTGGGTCATGACGTCATGCCTGGGGCGACAGTTTTACTGCATGAAGAACGAAAATGTAGTAAGCGATAAGCTCTTTTGTTTTCATCATTTTGTGGAGATTCTCGGCGAGAAAAAGTTTGATAAATGTTTGAAATTATGTGCTAAATTTGTTGCGAGTCACTAAGTTCTCTCGTTCTCAAATACTGGATGACTAAAGCTTGGGTATTCGTGCTTTGTGACCTGCCCTTATCTTTCAGCCCCCCCGCCTGTTTATAGATGTGTGGTTCTTACCCCCACTGCGATTCTTTCCTGGCATTAAGTGATATGTGTACGAAGTTTGGTTGGTATCAGTCCGGTGGTATCGGAAGAGATGAGGAACATGTACATACACGCATTTTTATAATATGTGTGAACGTGTGAATATCTTTTACTTTGCGATTCGATTTTGGTGAAACATAACCCATATGGTGCCCGCAGGTACGCTGAAGCTACCAGTGAAAACGTCATATAAATCCTTCTACCACTTTTGGAGATTAGCGTGTCCAGACAGATACAGAGAGACAGACTGACAGGCAGAAAAGGAAGTTTTAGTAAAACTTCAAATTACAATATCTTTTCTTTTCGTTAACCGATTTGGATGAACTAAAGCGTATATCGTGTCCAAAACTGCGAAAACGTCATGAAAATTCGTCAAGTACTTTTGGAGGTAAAAGTGTTCAAAGACAAATTGACAGACATGACGCTTTTACAGATTTATTATTACTACAGATGGACGAGGATACAAGCATTTTAAACGTGTTGATACAGAACTACGGTGAATTTCAAATGAGTACATCCATCCACTATTGGGAAGGAACTGAATCGAATTAGGATAAAAATGTATACCCTGAAGGAAAAAAATCGCGACACCAGGAGGGACTTTCGCGACATAGACGGAATTTGGTTGTTTTATCTCTGCATCTAAAAGTTGATATCTATTCACATTTGACGTCACTCTCATAACAGTGGCGTTAGTACAGTCGCTGTGACGACGCAAAGTGCCGCGCGGAGTGGCCGCGAGGTTAGAGGCACCATGTAACTGATTGTGCGGCCCCTTCCGCCGGAGGTTCGAGTCCTCCCTCGGGCATGGATGTGTGTGTGGTTCTTAGTATAAGTTAGTTTAAGTAGTGTGTAAGTCTAGGGACCGATGACCTCAGCAGTTTGGTCCCTTAGGAATTCACACACATTTGAACATTTGAAGAAGCAAATGTTTCATTTAAATACACGTTGTAATGGTCGTCAGCGTTAGTTAACTACGAGATTCGACGTGGTGAGTTGATGTTAGTGAAGAATATCTTTAAGGTGACAAAGATACCAGTATCAACACCTCACTGAACCTGAAGGAAGTCGTTAATAGGACTATGAGAAGCTGAATGTTCCTTCTGCGTTATTGCAGAAACATTTGGCAGGAATATACCCACTATACATGATCGCAGTTAGTGGTGGTCACGAGAATGCGTGGGCGCAAGGAGACCGGGCTCCCGACAACCACGTGGCACCGCCGAATGGGAAGACCATCGTGTACGGCCTACGGCTCCGGCGAATCGTACCGCATCTGGATCAGCAATTTGAATAGCAATTGGCACCCGGTTACTTCGAGGACAGTTCCGAGCCAGACACCCTGTAGCGTGCATTCCACTGACCCTAAACCACCGCCATTTGCGGATTAAGTTGTATCAAGCGATAGTTCATTTGACGCAAGAGTGGAGTTCTGTTGCGTTTCCTGATGAAAGCCGGTTCGGCCTCGTTGCTACTGATGGCCATCTGTTACTCAGCAGCGGGCCAGGTGAGCGCCTGCAACCAACCTTTCTGCTGACCAGACACTCTGGACCTACACCTGGAGTTATGGTCCGTCGTGCGATGACGTGTGACAGCAGGAGTACTCTCCTAGACATCCCACGCATCCTGACTAAAAATTAGTACGTCAGTCTGACGGTTCTACCTGTTGTGCTGCCATTCAGGAACAGCATTCCACAGGATGATTTCCAACACAGTAACGTTCGCTCACATACCGCTGATGTAACCCAACGTGCTCTACAGTGTGTTGACGTATCGATTTACACTGATGGATCACCAGATTTGTATCCAGTCAAGCACATATGGGATATCATCGGAGAACAAGTCGAACGTCACCACAAACAGCATTAACCGTCCCTGTATAAAATGGCCAGGTACAAAAGGCAAGCAACTCCATCCCACAAACTGACATCCGGCACGTGTACAACACAATACATGCACGTCTGCATGGTTGCATTCAAAATTGTCACACCGGTTATTAATGTACCAGAATTTCACATTTACAATGGCTTACCTTGCGATTACATTAGCCTGTGATCTTGCAATGTTAAACAGTTAAAAATGTTATCTAGGCAAATGTATTCCTTAAATTTCATTGTTGTTGTTGTGGTCTTCAGTTCTGAGACTGGTTTGATGCAGCTCTCCATGCTACTCTATCCTGTGTAAGCTTCTTCATCTCCCAGTACCCACTGCGGCCTACATCCTTCTGAATCTGCTTAGTGTATTCATCTCTTGGTCTCCCTCTACGATTTTTACCCTCCACGTTGCCCTCCAATACTAAATTGGTGATCACTCGGTGTCTCAGAACATGTCCTACCAACCGATCCCTTCTTCTAGTCAAGCTGTGCCACAAGCTCCTCTTCTCCCCAATTCTATTCAGTACCTCCACATTAGTTATGTGATCTACCCATCTAATCTTCAGCATTCTTCTGTAGTACCACATTTCGAAAGATTCTATTCTCTTCTTGTCTAAACTATTTATCGTTCATGTTTCAATTCCATACATGGCTACACTCCGTACAAATACTTTAAGAAACGACTTCCTGACACTTAAATCTATACTCGATGTTAACAAATTTTTCTTCTTCAGAAACGCTTTCCTTGCCATTGCCAGTCTTCATTTTATATCCTCTCTACTTCGACCATCATCAGTTATTTTGCTCCCCAAATAGCAAAACTCCTTTACTACTTTAAGTGTCTCATTTCCTAATCTAATTCCCTCAGCACCACCCGACTTAATTCGACTATATTCCATTATCCTCGTTTTGCTTTTGTTGATGTTCATCTTATACCCTCCTTTCAAGACACTGTCCATTCCGTTCAACTGCTCTTCCAAGTCCCTCGCTGTCTCTGACAGAATTACAATGTCATCAGCGAACCTCAAAGTTTTTATTTCTTCTCCATGGATTTTAATACCTACTCCGAACTTTTCTTTTGTTTCCTTTATTGCTTGCTCAATATACAGATTGAATAACATCGGGGAAAGGCTACAACCCTGTCTCACTCCCTTCCACTGCACTGCACTGCACTGCAAATCTCTGGTTTCATCTACCAGGAGTGGGACAGGCTAAGCAGCGAAGCTGCTGTTCCTGTGTGGACCTCAGGAACTATTGTATGGCCTCACTGTTGGTTTGGCCTATGTGAGCGGCCGCGTGAGTGCGGACGCTGCGTCGAAAGCGTCATAGGGGCTGCGGAAGAAGCTACTCCCGTAGCAGATCAGGCCAACGCGTGGTTGGCCTGCGGTGGACTTGGTGTCCCAGTCCGCGTATAAGATGACTGCCAGAGTGTTCTGCAGAGGCATAGAACACCCTGGCGGACTGCCTGATGCGATCCCGTAGCAACGGGACGCCAGCTTCCTCATGAAGCAGCCTCGTGGAGTACCGAGGCGGCTTGTGAAGAGCGAGTCGCAGCGCCCGATTCTGGACACGCTGGAGCATCGCAACGTGCGACGGAGCAGCATTCCCCCACACCACGGCGGCATACTCGAGTACCGGCCGGACAAGGGCCAAGTACACGGTCAGGCCGTGCCGAGGGGGGAGAGTGGACGAGGGGTTCAGCAGCGGGTAGAGCGCCCGGAGACCCCCAATCGCCCGCCCCCTGATGTCTCTGATGTGCGGCAGCCAGGTGAGATGCCTGTCCAGCTTCACACCGAGGTATTGGCCTGTTGGTGACCACGGGATGGGGCCTCCCGAGATCGAGACAGGCGGCAGGGCAGGAGGCAGTCGTCTCCGAGTGAAGACGACCGCCTGGCTCTTGGCGGCGTTAAATTTGAGACGCCTCACTCCCTTCCCAACCACTGCTTCCCTTTCATAGCCCTCGACTCTTATAACTGCCATCTGGTTTCTGTACAGATTGTAAATAGCCTTACGCACCCTGTATTTTACTCCTGCCACTTTCAGAATTTGAAAGAGAGTATTCCAATCAACATTGTCAAAAGCTTTCTCCAAGTCTACAATTGCTAGAAACGTAGGTTTTCCTTTCCTTAATCTTTCTTCTAAAATAAGTCGTAGGGTCAGTATTGCCTCATTATTCTACATTATTTATTTTTGAGTGTACGTTATTTTTCGTCGGTGCATATATTTATCGCACAACTTGCCTATGGGGATGGTTCTGTAGATAATTTGCATCCTGAGGCATCAAGGAATCGGCGCGTTGGTAAAGGAAGGAAGTTAGTGAGTAAAAATTGTTAACTGAGAGCAAGGTTTGAATACAGCAAGCAGACTTATGTAGACGTAGTTCCACGTAATTAAACAGAGATCAAGAGGCTTGCACAGGATAGACTAATAACAAGTTCCGAATCAAAGTAAACTGAAGGTTGAGGGCCACGGCACAGTTATTTACTGGATTATTGTCCTTGCTATGTCTTCTGCAGAAACGAGTCCGGAGGATATCTACGATTCGCCGGAAAAACTCTCTTAGCGGGCTTCCGTAGAAAATTTCCAAGCGCTTAATAGAAATGAAAGAGATTTAACTTCGTCCATGACGAGATGAAAGAGGGTTCGCCATTGCATTTAACAGATTGAAAGAGTATTTAGCCTGAAGCAGTATTTCAACATGAAAGACGTGGCGAGCGGTAATACGCTGCAGACTGTTAAGTTAGCAACTCTACTTCAGATTTAAAGCTTCCGTCATCACCCGTCCTTGATGTGAGGTATTTCACTAGTATCAGTTCTTCGGACTGTCTCTACACTTTAAACTCTGTTAAGCACTACGGCTAGAATCCCCCGCTTACCAAATACACTCATGTTCAGAGAAAAAAAAAGAAAAAAGAAGAAAAAAAAAACGAACACACTGAACGACTAGAGACAGGAATTCAGATTCACAGGACACATTAGTATATTGTGCAGAAATGATTAGCATTTGAATCACCTCAGTTCAGCATGTGTCCTATTGCCTAGAAGGCATAGGGTCCGCCATGGACTCTGATAACGTGTTCCAAGAGTGATGGCATCAACGCGTATAAGGCATGAATGGCGTCCTGTGGTATACTCATTCATGCTGCATTCACCTGGTTCCAAAGTTCATCTGTGGTGGTTAGCACTGGGTCACAACGCTGCACCCATCGTTTCACCATATCCCACACATATTCGATTGGTGACAAGCCTGGTTATCTCATGGGCCAGGGCAAAAGGCGGACATCCTACGACACCAATAATGTACATGTTCATGCAGCAATATGTGGTCGTGAATTGTCATGCTGAAAAATGGCGTCTGGGGTGTTGTGCAGAAAGGGCGTCGCTACAGGTCGCAGGATGTCATTCACAATGGTCACAGTGCCCTTGGACACGCACCAACTGTGGTTTTTGGTCGCACACAATACCACCCAACACCATAAGGCCTTGAGCTGTATGTCTTCAGTGAATGGGGTCACTATGATGCCGCCGCCCTTTCTGCAGCGAACCAAAATACAACGATTATTTCCAAACAAACAGAAACTGCAAGCGTCTGAAAACACCATCTGATGCCATTCCTATACCCAGTGACGTCATTCCATACGTCGTTTCCGTCTAGCACGTTTCTGCGCATTCGTGAAAAGTAGGCGGAGAAGCAGATGACGCCCACGTAACCCATGCCTTAATAAACCCCTGATAGTGTCCAACGTGTTGTATTGTCGCACTGTTCTACTTTTGAGCCGCAGCCGAGGAGATCTTCCATGCAATGCCATTCAGACGAGGTGTAGATCTTCTCTGTGATTGGGGGGGGGGGGGGGGGACTGATCTGATCCATCAAATGGTTCTAATGGCTCTGAGCACTATGGGACTTAACTTCTAAGGTCATCAGTCCTCCAGAACTTAGAACTGCTTAAACCTAACTATCCTAAGGATATTACACACATCCATGCCCGAGGAGGATTCGAACTTGCGACAGTAGCGGTCGCGCGGTTCCAGACTGTAGCACCTAGAACCCCTCGGCCACCCCGGCCGGCCTGATCCATCACCTTCCGTTCATAGAGACAAGAGCCGCAAACACATAGGCACATTTCACCGGCTGTCTAGCAGGTCCTCTAATCGCTCCTTGGTACAGTCGTTTGACTGCTCTGATAATAATAATGACGGTAATAATCGAATTATCCGGTAACTTCACACTTTACAGGGGATTTTCTCTAACTACGAAATTTGCTCAATTTGTGAAAATTCAAAATGGCTTTACTTCGAGTCTATGATGCCTAGAAGAGTCTTTACATTCTGCTGCCCTGAGAATAGCATATTCTGCGCGTCGTAAGCTTGCTTCTACTTAACCATTTAATAGACTCGCATTTTTTCCACCGTGACTAATTTTGTAAGCTAAGCACATCATCCATTTCAGCACACTCTTGAGACTGGGAAATGTGGCCACAATGGTCTGGTGGAACGAGTTATCACAGATGCACTGCGTGGGTTCAGAATTTACTTTTAAGAGACAGAAACAGATTTATTTTACCTCTGGTAACCTGAGGAGAAAGACGTTATAATCCATAATCCGCATTAAACATCACGTTCCTTCATTACCAACTGGGCAGAGCCGGTTTACGTTGGGAAATGACATAGCGGAAATCATGCAAACAGAAATACAGTCGGCAGTAAACTTACTTACATCAGAAACTTTTATTTTATTTGATGAACCGATACCCATTTAAAGGAACAGGTCTCTTATTTTACTTGTACTTGATTGAACTAGAGTCGTTGAAAAATTTGGTGCTGGACTGTGATTCAAATTCGTATCTCCTGTTTCGAGGATCTGAATCTCTCATAATAGTATAGTTCAATCATTTCGTTCCTTTTCCCAAGACTGCAATCTTCTCTAGGTCTCCTCCAAAGGATCCAGTACAAAAATATTCATGATTTCACATCAAGCCCTATTAAGTGCACACCCACCTGCTAGTGAAAATTAACGTGCATTTTTAATGTCTGTTCATGTGTTGCCAACAATCGCAATAGGTGTCGTTATTTCTGGTCAATCATGCACACATCTTACTGTTGGTGAGTAAGCAACTGATACCTAAGCTATATTCATGGATGCACGGTAGGTGTGCATTTCGATTGTCGCTTGGGCACAAAAGTTTGTATCCTTATTTTAGATTCAAACACCTAGCAGCTCGTAAGACAAAAGCGATACGTAACATTTGATTTTTCTTAGTTAAGAATTCGATTACGTGTTGGGTTCGTATCTTCGTCACAGAACTTCACATCGTGCACTTCATCTTTAAATGCATGCATACTTTGTTACTTCAGAATGGAGGTATATCACACATCTTTCGTGGTTAGCTAACAGGAATGAAAGGGTCTTGATAGGAGTCCCGGTTTATTACAAAAATTGTCGTCTTTTATTCTCAAGTTTAGATTTGGTTACTGGTATTGGCAAAAATATCGGTAATTCATGACTCTTTATGGCTAGTCATCAAAATGATGTTATTAGATTACATTAATTCTTGTTCCATAGATCATAAATACGACATTTCGTAATGATGTGGAACGTGTCATTTTAAATGAAAGATTTCTTTACATACCATGATTCAGTTTCTTTGCAACAATGTTTTACACTCTCTCTCTCTCTCTCTCTCTCTCTCTCTCTCTCTCTCTGTCACACACACACACACACACACACACACACACACACACACATTCTTTTTTATATTTGTATTTGTTTGTTGTGCTCGAATATCGGCGAGGCACGAGAACGCCTGTGAATGAGTTTCTTAGTTTTGAATACAGTTACGAAAGAAAGGTAAAAACAGCTGTGAAAGTTACTGATTTATGATGCTTAGTTTGCAGTCAATTCTGAGTATTATTAGTAACTACGCTCCAGTCCCTAAACCTAGTTACAGAAATGCGAATCAGACGCATTACGTATTCCAGGCCGTAGCAGCTGCGACCTGGAGACACCAGCTATGGTCACTTCCCAGCCCGCTGTAGGATCACATTGGTTCGTCTTCTTCCTGCTGGTTCTGTAACTGAGATTTGGCAACAAGGCAACGTATGTTTGGCAACTCTGTGATCGACGAGTTCCTTCCTTGTGTGCACGGAATTAAGCCTCAAAGTTCACTTGATTTCACCTGTCATTTCCATTGAATAATCTCGTTATTATCGCTGGAGGTGTAACAAAATATTGTAAACTTACGGTTTTCAGCCAAGCAAAGTCGTTGTAGGTGGAAATCTGAACTAATCTCGTCCTTTAAATAGCGGTTTATGAGTTCTAGCCACTATTGGCCTTGTAAGAGGAAGCTAAGACACATACCGTGTCGCCAGCTCTGTGGTAACGTGCTGACCTGTGAATAAGCGTCTGTTATGGTTCGCAGTTCCAGTCTCTCTGACTTTAACGTTTTTACCCCTTCTGTGAATGAGCTACAAGCAGTCAGATCAAACATCAATAAGGAAATCGCAAGAAAATACACTCCTGGAAATTGAAATAAGAACACCGTGAATTCATTGTCCCAGGAAGGGGAAACTTTATTGACACATTCCTGGGGTCAGATACATCACATGATCACACTGACAGAACCACAGGCACATAGACACAGGCAACAGAGCATGCACAATGTCGGCACTAGTACAGTGTATATCCACCTTTCGCAGCAATGCAGGCTGCTATTCTCCCATGGAGACCATCGTAGAGATGCTGGATGTAGTCCTGTGGAACGGCTTGCCATGCCATTTCCACCTGGCGCCTCAGTTGGACCAGCGTTCGTGCAGGACGTGCAGACCGCGTGAGACGACGCTTCATCCAGTCCCAAACATGCTCAATGGGGGACAGATCCGGAGATCTTGCTGGCCAGGGTAGTTGACTTACACCTTCTAGAGCACGTTGGGTGGCATGGGATACATGCGGACGTGCATTGTCCTGTTGGAACAGCAAGTTCCCTTGCCGGTCTAGGAATGGTAGAACGATGGGTTCGATGACGGTTTGGATGTACCGTGCACTATTCAGTGTCCCCTCGACGATCACCAGTGGTGTACGGCCAGTGTAGGAGATCGCTCCCCACACCATGATGCCGGGTGTTGGCCCTGTGTGCCTCGGTCGTATGCAGTCCTGATTGTGGCGCTCACCTGCACGGCGCCAAACACGCATACGACCATCATTGGCACCAAGGCAGAAGCGACTCTCATCGCTGAAGACGACACGTCTCCATTCGTCCCTCCATTCACGCCTGTCGCGACACCACTGGAGGCGGGCTGCACGATGTTGGGGCGTGACCGGAAGACGGCCTAACGGTGTGCGGGACCGTAGCCCAGCTTCATGGAGACGGTTGCGAATGGTCCTCGCCGATACCCCAGGAGCAACAGTGTCCCTAATTTGCTGGGAAGTGGCGGTGCGGTCCCCTACGGCACTGCGTAGGATCCTACGGTCTTGGCGTGCATCCGTGCGTCGCTGCGGTCCGGTCCCAGGTCGACGGGCACGTGCACCTTCCGCCGACCACTGACGACAACATCGATGTACTGTGGAGACCTCACGCCCCACGTGTTGAGCAATTCGGCGGTACGTCCACCCGGCCTCCCGCATGCCCACTATACGCCCTCGCTCAAAGTCCGTCAACTGCACATACGGTTCACGTCCACGCTGTCGCGGCATGCTACCAGTGTTAAAGACTGCGATGGAGCTCCGTATGCCACGGCAAACTGGCTGACACTGACGGCAGCGGTGCACAAATGCTGCGCAGCTAGCGCCATTCGACGGCCAACACCGCGGTTCCTGGTGTGTCCGCTGTGCCGTGCGTGTGATCATTGCTTGTACAGCCCTCTCGCAGTGTCCGGAGCAAGTATGGTGGGTCAGACACACCGGTGTCAATGTGTTCTTTTTTCCATTTCCAGGAGTGTATTTTATTAATTCGTGTCGATAGAGGCATGCTTGAGTACAGATACTCAGTTTTATTAAAACAGACTTTCGTCGTAAGGTTATCATGGGTAGTTTTATTTCGTTTCTTATAATACAGTGCACAATTTTCATAAGGTTTCCTTTAGTGTAGTTGAAACAATAATAAATATGAGAGCGAAATTAATCATCAACGATATATGCGAATTGTCTGATGTTATCGATAACAGTCTGACGATGCACATGCAGTTTATTGATTACATGCATGTAGAAAACTTGTTCTTAGTTAAAGCTGTCAAACAATGTTTGAAGAAGAATAAAATGCCACTACCACACGACAGCTAATGTAGAAAATACTTTTCTGACGTATTTGGGCACGATGCACTCTCCCCATACATAATACAAAAGCTTCGAGATGCATCTGCTGCCTGGCTGTCTATTAAACCTGAAAAGAACAAAATGTCACAGAAGTTAGCCCTTTTTCCACATGCGACTATTTTGGGTTGAGAAGTGAAGGGAATTATGTTCAAAGTCCCATTAGATTGGTAACTTCAGCAGACAGAAGAACTGAGTTTTAAAAAAATTTAGCAGTAAATGTATTCGAACTCGCGACATTTTATCTATGGTGCACGACACTTACCAGTACGCTACTAGCTGACACATAGCTACAACAGCTACAGAGCTGGACAACAATTCCTCCAGAACTTCTGCATACCACAGCGCTGCGAGATAATGCAAATGGCCAGCTCTAGACTTCTGAGAGAAACAGTTACAGCATTTCTGTTGCACTGCACGACGTTTTTTTACAAACAGATAGCGCAATAGAATAGCTCAAGTGGAAAGGAACACTTCATATTTAAATTTCTACATCCTACACTGTTGGCAGTTCTGTGTAAGTGGCAGTTACGTGATTTTATTTCGGTGATTACAAAAAAGAGTCGAATATATGCACTGGGTAGCCAAGGCAGCTAGTTCTTGGTGATTCGGTCAACCAAGTAAATGAATTTACTGAACATGCTCCAGTTTACTACAGGGAGCCTGTGTGTCAGAATTCTCATCCAGTGTGGCGCATCGGTGTAACGATAGAAAAATGAGTCACAGAAAAAAAGGATTTTGTGGTCTGTTGGACTGAAGATAGGTTCTAATACCTATGGTCTGGGTTCGATTCCCACTTCCGTCAATGATTTTAGATAGGGAGAGAAAGATTCCATTCTCTTCTGGCTACACCAAGTGAAGAAGACATAATGGCAGTGTGGTCTGAAATTCATACTAAAATGATATTCCTTCTCTGCCAAGTAGACGTCAGGTTGGACCACAACAGAGTCGTGAGTGGCGACATGTAGAAACTCTTTCTTATACTAGTTATTTATTTCTAGTGACGAAAGAAACGCTATGTAGGGTCACAGGTCACGTATTCCATCTTTTATCTGAGCCTCTGTATGTCGATAAAATTGGTTCTGAACTGAGAATGCAACTCAGACCGCCCTTAACGTGAAATGTGATCCCTTCGTGACAATACAGCTCGGCTCTAATTTGTTGTTTGTTCAAAACTGCAGATTCCTCAACATCTCCATATATTACGCGTGAATGGGTTCGAATCCTCGCCCGGCACTAAAGACTTCATTATGCATGAGAACACCTAGCTGCTGGTGGATAATAATTTTGATTTTTAATGTTTTTTCATTCGTTGTCAACACTAACGATATCTGACGTTTTTGACTTCCAGTGGGACACAGAACTTTTTGCGAGATCATTGTAAGTTTAAGATGTATGTCTGAGCTGCTGGTGGAGAAAAATTCGGTAGCTGACGTCTCTTTGTGTGTAGTCAACAACGATACGTGTGGGGCTCTATTCCCAATGAGCACTGAAATCTTCGTCATATTATTTCTAGTTCAAACATGCTCACATGTCATGCTGGTGCAACAAACCCATATTTAACGTTCGTTTTCTCTAGAATATAACAGCGATAGGTGCCGGGTTGGAGTCCTGGGAAGGAAAAAATTAATGTTTCGTCTCGTCATTTCAGTTAAAATATCCAGCTACTGCGGAGAAAATCCGATATGTCACAGTTGGTTGTGCTTCGATATCAATCCGATTAGTTTCTGGGTTCAAATCCCTGTCCAGCACAAAGCTTTGCCTCACGGCCTTTCATGTAAGTTACTTGTGAAGAAGCAATATTTAACATCTCTCGTAGTTCGTTAACAGGGACAATAGATGCTGGGTAGGAATTCGCGTCCGTTAAAAATGTTTGCGTTATGTAATTTAAAGTTGATATTTGCTAACTGATACTGTCTAAAATCGAGGTATATCACTCTCTGTATGCCTAATCAGGAATGACTGTTAGTTTGCGTCAGTCACGAAATCCTTGCTTAGTCTGGCTGACCTGGGTTTGAATCCATATGCAGAACGAGAAAGTTCGTCGTGTCATTTGAAGTTCATAAATATTCTTAACTAGCTGCTCGTGGATAACTTAAATTTTTAATGTCATTTTCTGTTAAATAATAAGTACTGTATGTTACTTTGAAGAGGAAATCATGAATACGACGAACTTACTAAGTGAATTACCTATCTGACGTAATAATGAGAGTGGTAACATTTCAGGTATGTCATTTATTGTAATAAATGTGAGCTTATAAGCCTTAAGGACAGTCTTATCTGTGATAAGGTGTTTCCTGATATTTGTGGCAGCGTCGTATTACTTTACATCTTGAGTTACTGCGATACAGAGCAGTGTTTTCTAGTGGTGACATATTGGACCCATTTTCAATAGTCAAACGACTGTACCAAGGAGCGAGTAGAGGACCTGCTAGACAGCCGCGTTATGCCGGTTGCATGCGAATCAGGCGAAATGCAATTCAGGTCGTTCGGATACTTTTGAGTATGACTGTACATATCCTGTGAATATGAACGGCCTATCTCTAGTCGTTCAGTGTGTTCCGTTTTTTCTGAGCATGAGTGTATTAAAGCGTAAGTGAAGTGACAAGGAATTCGCAATGCATGCTATGTTAATTCAGAATAAGCTATGTAACGTACACATCCCTAACTGTTAGTAAGCAGTCGAAGTTATAGAAATAAGGCTTCCTGCTGGCGATTAGGTGTGGGTTGAGATTTTCCACGTGGGTAATTTTTAAAGTTTTTACGTGTGGTGAGGTAGAATGCAACAATAGATTTTCTTTAATGGTTCAATGTAATGCACTTCTCTTGGTGGCAGTGGATAGTTCGTGTAAAGAATGCTGTTATGTCACTTAGGCATCAGAATGTTGCCCCAGTCTAGAAAATAATCTTTTATAAAAGGCACCCATAATTACTGAGAGTAGGAGCTTTACTCGTTATTGGTCACAGAGAGCTCCCTTCTGTACATAACATCGAAATATGTATTTGCTTAACTACAGTAGTTCGAGAATGTTTAAAAACACACAAGAATTGTATCACAAGTAACGACACGACGCTGAAGTCGAACCAACGTCTTACCAGCCTACAACTGTAATCACTAGATCAGTAGAATCTGATTTTGTGGTTCATGTTATACTTTTACATAAACTAAACCATTATAAAATTAAATTAGAGTTATATTAATACCTTCAGGTGTTGACGCGCGTTGATACATATCACCGAGGACAGATGGAAATGTGTGCTCCGACCGGGACTCGAATCCGGGATCTCCTGCTTACATGACAGACGCTCTATACTTTTTTTTTTTTGTCGTTGCGTATTGAACACGCTGAGCTACCGTGCCGGCAGCGCACCTGAGCCCCACCGAGGGCACAGAGGATAGTGCGACTGCAGGGACTATCTAGCGCACGCCTCCCGCGAGACCCACATTCTCATCTTGTATGTCCACACACTACATTCGTGGCGTCCCACCCCAACACTCTCATTCCTCGTGGAAGACATTCTTACCAAGTCCCGTAAGAGTTCGGGGAATATGTGTGCATCCGCACAGAAGAAGAAGGGCATGGCCGGTGTTGCCAGAACTATATACTTATATGGATATAGTGTCTGTCCTTTCGGACATGTCCGAAAGAACAGACACCATATCCATATAGTACGTTATAAAATTGGAGGAAACGTTCTCCAACCGTTTGTCTAGTATCTTTTAACGAGGAAACGTAAGTTTGTCTTTTAGTGTCGTGAAAAAGTGACGTGTGACTATGACTGAGATCGTATGAAGTGGGGCAAGCTACAGACATTAGTTTTCAGTCCACCGCTTTTCTTAACATGTACTTAAAACTTACACACTTTATATTCCCTGAATGGTTCAGGGTATCTAAATATGTCCGAAAAACAACACCACGCATTCGTATAACTGATTCGCCTCGACGGGTAATGAATCCACGACCTTCATTGCGGTTGCACATTCACATTCAACCTCCGGCGGGAATCTAAAGTTAGCAGGCATGGAAGTCAGGCACGGGGACTGCATATGGGTGGCGCTAGGTAGGAATATGAGTCGGCCGGGGAGTGTGCCGAGATAGTCCGCACATTTGCAATTAATACTGTGCCCGGAAGTCGCAGTGGTTAATGCGGCGGCTTAGTAAGCAGGAGATCCCAGCTTCGGACCCCGGTTCCTTGCCTTTCCTTTCCTTTCTCTCCCCTCCGCCCTCAATGTACATACTACATAGAAGGGCAGATATTTTTGTTGCATGATCTATCCACTTAACACTTGCATCAACCGTGATACTGAAGTAAATATGATGCCTTAAACGTAACGATACTCTTTTTGACGGCATTAGCAAGTGAATACTTCGTCCATAAACGACCCTATCATGAGAGCTACGATTGTTTATGGATGTAAATGAAACTGCCTTCTGCCTCAGTCATTTATTTTGCCACTGTATGTTACAACTGTTCACACCATGATCTTCAGGTGGATGATTGTTTAGTTACGTAGCTGGTGTTCGCGAAAAGCACAGACACCTTTCCAGAGAAATGTACCAAGTGCAAGGCAGGTTGGGTTGCATCTTTTGAAGGTAAGTAGAATCGAAAAAAGGCTGCGTACTGTTACTGGCTCCATGTGGCCTGCCCTGTACACTATGGTAATTTATGGTGCAGAGCACATACATTCAGTAACGGTGTGCAGCCCTTTTTGGCTCTCTTGCCTTCAAAAGATGTTCCGCTGCTCTGGAACGGCGTCTGTACTCTTCACTAACACCAGCTATGTAACTAAGCAATTTACCGCCTGAAGATGATGATATGAACCATCGAAGCACGCAGTGGCAAAATAAACGAGTGAAGAACGCAGAAAAGTGATTTATTTATACGGCATTCGAAAGGTATTGAAAAGACAAGTACAGTGATATTGTACTCATTAATGTAGAACGTGGTTACTTTTGTCAAAAGTATTCGTGAAACGTGCTCAAGTTGAAAATTATCGAGCCAGACTCCGTCGTAATATGCAGCAAGAAGATGGACCTACGTTAGTACAAACGTAGTTCTCTATGGCCCTACTTTATACCACACAGATACAGGATCAGTTAAAATTGTTGTAAATGGAAGTATATATTAACTTCTAACGCATCAGAAGGGGCTTGGAAAGCCTATTTAAAATATGCGTGGGCACCTGTCTTCTAGCGAAAAGCTTTTGTGGAAACTACTAAGCAGTCGCAACACTCAATATAACTTCTGAGACTGGTATTAGAGCCATACAGGAACAGCCGAGTACGTCCACCTTGCCTTTCAGTTTTAGCACATTTCTCGGGTACTTTTGAGAGAAGTTTAAGTTTCAGTATCAACACTAAGAAGCTTTGTATCACTGTACTAGTCTTTTCAAAAAAATTGAGCTTTAGAAAAAAAACGTACTTGCTTCAACATCTCGTTGAAACAGGAATAAAGAGAATACCTATTCAACAAAATTACGCGTCCCTTCTCTTACTATCATTTCTCGAAAACCTCGTTCCGATATCTTGAACCATTCACGTTTGAGGTGCTATCGGGCCTCATCTAGTGGGTCCGGCACGGTAGCTCAGTGTGTTCGGTCAGAGACCTGGCTGCCCTCTGTAATTAAAAAAAAATTGAGTGAAGTACTGAAGCATTCATTGGTGTACTTGAAAGGGTGTCCTGGTACGTCCGCCTAAACCAAACGACGAGAACAATGTCGAATAAAACGGAAAATGTGGTAAAGAGCGTACCTGTAAACCGAGAGGTTCCTGGATCGAATCTCTGACAGACCACGGAAAATTTCAGCCTTCCTGTAGCCTAGACTTCGCATTGCCAAGATATGAAGAGTAGCCAGGAACGACACGTGGTTCGGATTCTATGTTAAACTTTAGGTCCCCTTTTCATGGTTGAATAACTGGGCTAGATAGGGACACGTAAGTCACCGAAGTGTCGTCCAATAGAAAGATTTGCATCCGGCCACTGAACTACACGAAATTATTTCCATTACTATTATCATTTCTTTCCTGTCTCAGACGTTATGTCTGCTTAAAAATGGAAAGTGACGCGGACCTTGATGAAGCGTGACTTCCTTTTAACTGTACGGTATATGTTACACTGCATTTAGGACCTTTCTGGTAATTGAACATGTATCAATAATTACAGATTTCTGTAGTTGTATATATACGTTTGGATGTAGCCGTATTGCCTTGATGTACTGGTGGATATTGTGTGGTATGACTCCTGTAGTTGATAGTATAATTGGTATACTCTCAACTTTATCCTGATGCCACATGTCCTTGACTTCCTCAGCCAGTTGGATGTATTTTTCAATTTTTTCTCCTGTTTTCTTCTGTATATTTGTTGTATTGGGTATGGATATTTCGATTAGTTGTCTTAATTTCTTCTTTTTATTGGTGAGCATGATGTCAGGTTTGTTATGTTTTGTTGTTTTATCTGTTATAATGGTTCTGTTCCAGTATAATTTGTATTCATCATTCTCCAGTACATTTTGTGGTGCATACTTGTATGTGGGAACGTGTTGTTTTATTAGTTTATGTCGTAGGGCAAGTTGTTGATGTATTATTTTTGCTGCATTGTCATGTCTTCTGGGGTATTCTGTATTTGCTAGTATTGTACATCCGCTTGTGATGTTATCTACTGTTTCTATTTGTTGTTTGCAAAGTCTGCATTTATCTGTTGTGGTATTGGGATCTTTAATAATATGCTTGCTGTAATATCTGGTATTTATTGTTCGATCCTGTATTGCAATCATGAATCCTTCCGTCTCACTGTATATATTGCCTTTTCTTAGCCATGTGTTGGATGCCATCTTGATCGATGTGTGGCTGTGTTAGATGATACGGGTGCTTGCCATGTAGTGTTTCCTTTTTCCAATTTACTATCTTCGTATCTGTTGATGTTATGTGATCTAAAGGATTGTAGAAGTAGTTATGAAATTGCAATGGTGTAGCCGATGTATTTATATGAGTTATTGCTTTGTGTATTTTGCTAGTTTCTGCTCGTTCTATAAAGAATTTTCTTAAATTGTCTACCTGTCCATAATGTAGGTTTTGTATGTCAATAAATCCCCTTCCTCCTTCCTTTCTGCTTAATGTGAATCTTTCTGTTGCTGAATGTATGTGATATATTCTATATTTGTGGCATTGTGATCGTGTAAGTGTATTGAGTGCTTCTACGTCTGTGTTACTCCATTTCACTACTCCAAATGAGTAGGTCAATATTGATATAGCATAAGTATTTATAGCTTTTGTCTTGTTTCTTGCTGTCAATTCTGTTTTCAGTATTTTTGTTAGTCTTTGTCTATATTTTTCTTTTAGTTCTTCTTTAATATTTGTATTATCTATTCCTATTTTTTGTCTGTATCCTAGATATTTATAGGCATCTGTTTTTTCCATCGCTTCTATGCAGTCGCTGTGGTTATCCAAGACGTAATCTTCTTGTTTAGTGTGTTTTCCTTTGACTATGCTATTTTTCTTACATTTGTCTGTCCCAAAAGCCATATTTATATCATTGCTGAATACTTATGTTATCTTTAGTAATTGGTTGACTTGTTGATTTTTTGCTGCCAGTAGTTTTAGGTCATCCATATATAGCAAATGTGTGATTTTGTGTTGGTATGTTCCAGTAATATTGTATCCATAATTTGTATTGTTTAGCATGTTGGATAGTGGGTTCAGAGCAAGGCAGAACCAGAAAGGACTTAATGAGTCTCCTTGGTATATTCCACGCTTAATCTGTATTGGCTGTGATGTGATATTATTTAAATTTGTTTGGATGTTAGGTGTGGTCTTCCAATTTTTCATTACTATGTTTAGGAACTGTATCAATTTAGGATGTACTTTGTATATTTCCAATATTTGTAGCAAACATGAGTGAGGTACACTATCAAAAGCTTGTTGGTAATCAATGTATGCGTAGTGTAGCGACCTTTGTTTAGTTTTAGCTTGATATGTCACCTCTGCATCTATTATCGGTTGTTCTTTACATCCTCGTGCTCCTTTGCAACAGCCTTTTTGTTCTTCATTTGTAATTTTGTTCTGTGTTGTATGTGTCATTAATTTCTGTGTAATGACTGAAGTTAATATTTTGTATATTGTTGGTAGGCATGTTATGGGGCGATATTTTGCTGGGTTTGCTGTGTCTGCTTGATCTTTAGGTTTCAGATAAGTTATTCCATGTGTAAGTGTATCAGGGAATGTGTATGGGTCTGCAATGTAACTGTTAAATAATTTAGTTAGATGTGAATGTGTTGAGGTGAACTTCTTTAGCCAGAAATTTGCTATTTTATCTTTTCCAATTGTGCGTAGAATTAATTGCTCGGGTGACTTCATGTTGCAAAATTATCACTTCAGGCATTTGTGGTATCATCTTGTACGTGTCTGTTTCTGCTTGTATCCACCGTGCATGCCTGTTATACTGTACTGGGTTTGACCATATGTTGCTCCAGAAGTGTTCCATGTCTGTTATGTTTGGTGGATTGTCTATTTTAATGTGTGTGTTATCTATTGTCTGGTAAAATCTCTTTTGGTTTGCGTTGAATGTTTAGTTTTGTTTCCTTCTGTTTTCACTTTTTTTGTATCTTCTAAGTCGTTTGGCCAATGCTTGTAATTTCTGCTTCTTTTCATCTAATTGCCCTATCGCTTCTTGTTGAGAGATTTTACCTAACCTTTTTCGATTTTTGTCTGATATTTCATTTCTTATAATTGTGTTAGCTGTCCGATGTCTATTCTCACTTTTTCTATTCTGATCTGTAGCCTGTGTTGCCATGCTGGTTTTGTGGGTTTCTTCTGTGTGTTGGTTGGTTCTGATCTCTGCCTATTGTGTATATTTAGTGTAGTGAGTGCTCCCATATAAAACAGTAGTTGTAACTCTTCCATAGTTGTATTTTCATTTAATTTGTTGTGTATGATTGTGTTGATAGTTGTTATTGTTGTTTCGACTTGTGGGTTATTTGGTGGTCTATACATGAATGGTCTAATGTCTGTATTTGTGTCTTTGTATTCTATATACGTCAGCTGAAATTTTTCTTCTATATCTAACATGTGTGTCACTTCGTGTTCTGTTTGTGCTTGTTCTGGTGGCTGTCTTGAGATTTCGTTTTCCTCTGATTGTTTAATTGATGCGTGTTGTTCTTTGTTTGTTTGCTCTGGGATGTTTGAGTCCATTACTGTATTTTCTTCTTCTTCTGATTGCACATTATTTTCTTCCAGTATTTGTTGTACTTGTTGTTTGATGTTATCTAATTCTGACTGGGGAATCCTGTTATTTTTTATTATTACACGTATCTGATCAGCTAGTCGTTGTTGTGTTAAAAATTTTAATTCTGGGTATCTGGTAATAAATGTTGTGTATACTTGTGATCTGTATCCAGTTGTGTTGGTTCCTAAGTTTGTTGCTTGGTAATACCAGAACATGATGTGTCGGTTAACTTCATCTGACCATCTCATCCTCTGTCTTTGTTTTCCTTCTAGGGTGGTTGCAGGAAGCATATCCTGCAAAACATCTCTATTTGGATTTAAATCATTTTCCAGTTGGCTATCAGTGTCGTTACCATTGTGGGCGGTCATAGGTTTCAAGCGTCGTCCCCGTCCATGACGGCGCTTGTCCGAGGCTTCTTTAGTTCTGTCCTGAACCAAGTAATCACACTAAAAGGGGGGTTAGCCCTATTAGTGGTTTGTTCTTTTCGTCGCCTTTTACGAGTGGCAGAACATATCGGAGGCCTATTCTTTTCTCATTATTATTATTATTATTATTATTATCCCCCCTACAAATAATGCACGACTAAGCAAGGAAGATGATTAATTTTTTTCCCCCAGAGGTTGAAAATACCTCTTCATTTGTACAGTTGTTTTATTACTACACGACCGGTTTCGGGCTTTTATAAGCCCATCTTCAGGTGTCGTAACTTCGAGCTGTAACCCGCGAGCGCCGCGGTGGACGTGTACTAGGCCCGGTGTGTTACCTATACCCAAATCTATACCTAGGCAGCACACCGCGCCTAGAACACGTCCACTGCGGCGCTCGGGGGCCATAGCACGAAGTTATGACACCTGAAGACGGGCTTATAAGAGCCCGAAACCGGTCGTGTAACAGTAAAACAACTTCACAACTGAAGCGATATTTTCAGCCTCTGGTATAGTGCTCAGTTTCGGATGTTCTTCCAACAGGATTGTTTGTACAAATTTTTTGTAGGTGACAGAAGATTGATTGTGAAAAAAAAATCAAATGTGTGTGAAATCTTATGGGACTTAACTGCTAAGGTCATCAGTCCCTAAGCGTACACACTACTTAACCTAAATTATCCTAAGGACAAACACACACACCCATGCCCGAGGGAGGACTCAAACCTCCACCGGGACCAGCCGTACAATCCATGACTGCAGCCCCTTAGACCGCTCGGCTAATCCCGCGCGCAATTGATTGTGAAAGATGTGATGTAATGTATATGGTATAGCAAATAAGAAAATGGGTAACATCAGTTCGTGACTTTCACGGACCATATTGTTGCAAAACTCTCGTAAAAGCTAAATGTTATTAAAGCGATCTACCACTCTAGTAGATCATACATTTTAATCTCTTAGTGCTGCAAATAGGTGAAAAGCTCTTCTGAAAATATCACATTGAGGTTCTAGCGCGGAAAATGTATGCTGCCATCTTCACTAGACGAATAATGTACGTTGCGATTGACGTTGAAACGATAATACTGGTTCACTTCTGTGCTTTCACTAAGATTATTCTTACTTGAGCGTTCTCTGTCCGAAGGATCTGCAGTGCCAGTCTGCGACGCTCGTGAAGCACTTCGAAATTCTTTCTTTGCCTTCTTTGTCTATATAACCCCTAGTGGGGTTTGTGTTTAATAGTATTAACGCACTCGAATGGACTGCAGTAGCTTAATTTCCGTCGTGTATTAGCTAGTATATATAACTTCAGATATATGTTTCATGAGTTCTGTCTATTTTTGCTCTATAAATTTGAATTGTCGTTGTGTGAATTGCGTTGTGCCCCGATGCATGATCTAGAAGCTTCAACTCTTAGGTTCCATGGAACCAAATTAAAATAAATAAACGTAAATTTAGCACTCATACTACAAACGTCACTATTGACACTGGTTGAACTTTGCGTGTAATATACCATTTTCTCGTAGCTACAGCTTAATCTGGCTGTACTGGGAGACTTAGACCACTCGCTAACTACATTCAGAGACTATTTTACTGAAAACCGTCGCTATAAAATTAATATTTATACCACAGGTCACGAGCTATCGGATGTCATTACAAACAATTAAAGGATCACAGAACATAAAACGTTGAACCAGCTTGCTAACCCAGTTTTTACTAAGCGTCTAAGGTGCAGTACCTGTCTTGGGAAAAGTCTGAGGAAAAAAAAGGGAATAAAGCTACAATTTCTGTCCTTCCTCTTTACCTGTTACCTAGGGAACTACACATAGAACTAATTTCGAAAGCTAGTGCTACTGAAAGTACTTTCGGTGTCTGATAATATATTAAAGTGCTGAAAAGAGAAGAAAACGTCCGAGCGAACTTCAGCGACCTTAAAAATTCAGCATTTCTTGCGTGTTCTTCTCTCCAACTCCACGACTTACTAACTTCATCACTTCGGTAAAGTGTACCCTACATACTCTGTGATGTTTGAAATATAGGATCAGTTTCTAAGACCTTTATCTCGGAACACATATGTGTACCGCTTTTTCTTTATACACGCTATTCTCGAACAGCTGTACGGTGTATTATTTTTTGTAGATAAAGAGATATATTCATGAAAAATACAGAAAACTAATGTTATACTTTATCATTGGATTATCTTGTAATTTTCTCGAAGCGTGTCATTGTCTTATCTGCTAGTTCGTGATTTTTAACAGTTGGTAATTGCATCGAGCACTACATGATCATGAAAGCTCTTTCTGCAGTAATATTATATAAATTTTGAAGTTTTGTGTCATTTACCATCTGTAAAGTGTCAGTAACTAATTCAGTGCTTTATGCAGATTCAGTGAAATAGTAAAGGTGTATTTCATTTTCCTTCGAATCTGCATACACTTCCACTTTTATGCTTTCCGGTAACTTGTCAAAAATCGTGTTAATATTCTGTTGTCGTTGAGAGAACACATGGCGACACCTTTCTCAGATCAATGACCTGCATTCTCAAATCTGTTAATAGTAAGGTCTAGGTGTTTAACATTCCACGCATGACAAAATTATTAGTGGCGGTGCGCATGCTCGTATGTGAACGTTAATTGGCCGTCTTCTTTTTAAAGGATGCGTATTGATATTGTATTTAAGTCCTAAGCTATCAAATTATGATAAACCCTTACTAAATATAACTGAGAAGAAACCTCGAATAGTAGAAGTAATACATCAGTTGACACGTTCTAAGATATGTTTATCTGGAAGATGTCTTCGGCAATGTAAAATGGTGCAAGATTTTCGAACTTCTGAGAAAAATAGGGATAAGCTGTAGGAAAAGATGGGCAATGTAAAATGTGTGCAGGAACCAAGAGGGAAAAAAAAGAATGGATGGCTGAGAACGAAGTGCTCGGATTAAAAAGGATGTAAGACAGAGATATTGTGTAATCCATAAATGAACGAAGCAACAACAGAAATAAGAGGTAAAGAATATGAGTAAAAATTCAATGTGAAAACATGTCAGTCACAAAACTGATTGACGACATTGCTAGTCTCAGTGAAAGTGAAGAAGTATTCCAGGACCAGTTGCATGGAATATATAGTCTGATGAGTACAGAATATAAATTGACTGTAAACCGGAGAAAGACGAAGGCAATGGAGTAGGAGAAATGTGATTAGAGATACACTTACCATCTAACTTCGGGTCCACGAAGTGGAGGAAGTTAAGGAATTCCGCTGCCTAGATTGCAAAATAAGATATTATAGACGAAGCAAAGATGACATGAAAAACAGATTAGCACACGCAAAGAGAACGTTCCTGGCCAAAAGAAGTCTCCTAGTATCTAACATAAGTCTTAATTTGATAATTTGAGGAAGAAATTTCTGAGAATGTACGTTTGAAGCACGGCATTGTATGGAAGCGAATCATGTGGGAGAAGAAGCACATCGAAGTTTGGAAATAGACTGAACAGGTTACATATGGAATGATAAAGCCTCTGTGGTATTGGCAAAGAGAAGAAGACATGAAAAATACTGTACTAACAAGAGGAATGGACAGGATGATACGACATGTGTAAAGACATACGTAGATAGCTTCCATGGCGCTAAAGGGAGACGCGGTGCGTAAAAAAAACAGGAAAGACAAGAGATTGGAATACACCCGGGACGTAGGGTGCAAGTGCTACCCTGAGATGAAGAGTTTGGCTCAGGAGACGAATTCGTGGCAGGACTCATCAAACCACTAGTTAGGAAACTCATGATCGAATAATAATAAAAAATGAAAAAGTAAAATAAAACATGACCGAGTGGAGTTTTGAATCCCTCAATCCTCGCGAACGTCACTTCAGTTAATCGTTTCCAGCTCTGATGCCCCTGTGATTTTATGAAATATTAGACAACTAAGATGCTGATGATTCCAGTAGCACTCGGTTACTCGGAAAGGATTACGTAAAAGCAAACGTCGGCCATCGAAGTGGATGTAGTCAGAATAGCACGACGACCAGTGCAGGAAATCTCCTAATTTTGCAGGAGTTATTGGAGAAATTTATAGCAGTATGGAAGAATTCAAATATTGTAAATGTGTCATATTAATAACTAATAGTTTGACGTAAGCTGCTTGTTGGTAGTAGTTTATTTTGCCGGACTAGTTTCTGGCGTTGCCCATCATCGGTGGTGTCTGCATTGCAAACGGCACACATTTCTTATAATGCATTACTTTCAGCTTATAGAGAAGTTTTTGTGCTCATATGATTTTTCGTATCATTATAATGTGACTTCCCTCGTACGTAAGACTTTAGAGCGTATGCCAACGTCAACAATTCTCAATAATCGTGTAATAAGACGATTGTATGATTTATCAGTGGAAAAATTCTCGTATTGGAGTACAAAAATGGTGAAGATGGTCCTATTTATTTAAAAGAGTGTGGTACGAACTGTCTCCTTCTACCTGCTCCTTTTAAAATTTTCCCATAAATCTGAGCATGCGAATACACTCCTGGAAATTGAAATAAGAACACCGTGAATTCATTGTCCCAGGAAGGGGAAACTTTATTGACACATTCCTGGGGTCAGATACATCACATGATCACACTAACAGAACCACAGGCACATAGACACAGGCAACAGAGCATGCACAATGTCGGCACTAGTACAGTGTATATCCACCTTTCGCAGCAATGCAGGCTGCTGTTCTCCCATGGAGACGATCGTAGAGATGCTGGATGTAGTCCTGTGGAACGGCTTGCCATGCCATTTCCACCTGGCGCCTCAGTTGGGCCAGCGTTCGTGCTGGACGTGCAGACCACGTGAGACGACGCTTCATCCAGTCCCAAACATGCTCAATGGGGGACAGATCCGGAGATCTTGCTGGCCAGGGTAGTTGACTTACACCTTCTAGAGCACGTTGGGTGGCACGGGATACATGCGGACGTGCATTGTCCTGTTGGAACAGCAAGTTCCCTTGCCGGTCTAGGAATGGTAGAACGATGGGTTCGATGACGGTTTCGATGTACCGTGCACTATTCAGTGTCCCCTCGACGATCACCAGTAGTGTACGGCCAGTGTAGGAGATCGCTCCCCACACCATGATGCCGGGTGTTGGCCCTGTGTGCCTCGGTCGTATGCAGTCCTGATTGTGGCGCTCACCTGCACGGCGCCAAACACGCATACGACCATCATTGGCACCAAGGCAGAAGCGACTCTCATCGCTGAAGACGACACGTCTCCATTCGTCCCTCCATTCACGCCTGTCGCGACACCACTGGAGGCGGGCTGCACGATGTTGGGGCGTGAGCGGAAGACGGCCTAACGGTGTGCGGGACCGTAGCCCAGCTTCATGGAGACGGTTGCGAATGGTCCTCACCGATACCCCAGGAGCAACAGTGTCTCTAATTTGCTGGGAAGTGGCGGTGCGGTTCCCTACGGCACTGCGTAGGATCCTACGTCTTGGCGTGCATCCGTGCGTCGCTGCGGTCCGGTCCCAGGTCGACGGGCACGTGCACCTTCCGCCGACCACTGGCGACAACATCGATGTACTGTGGAGACCTCACGCCCCACGTGTTGAGCAATTCGGCGGTACGTCCACCCGGCCTCCCTCATGCCCACTATACGCCCTCGCTCAAAGTCCGTCAACTGCACATACGGTTCACGTCCACGCTGTCGCGGCATGCTACCAGTGTTAAAGACTGCGATGGAGCTCCGTATGCCACGGCAAACTGGCTGACACTGACGGCGGCGGTGCACAAATGCTGCGCAGCTAGCGCCATTCGACGGCCAACACCGCGGTTCCTGGTGTGTCCGCTGTGCCGTGCGTGTGATCATTGCTTGTACAGCCCTCTCGCAGTGTCCGGAACAAGTATGGTGGGTCTGACACACCGGTGTCAATGTGTTCTTTTTTCCAATTCCAGGAGTGTATATACGCGGTCTTTTAATATGCAGCTCACCTCTCACTTCTACAAGCTCGCCTAACTGTAGCCCGCTCACATCAAGCAGTCCGATGCTGTAAGTCGCTCATACCCACAAAGTTTTACGGGTCGATTTCACTCTCATTCAGACCAACCCATTGTCATTAGCTCTTCGTGTCTCTCTGTCACTATCTCCCGTCTCATAGCCACAGTCTCCTTCGTTCTGCCCTTGTGCTTCTGTCTCCTGTCATTGTCACTGTATCTTTATTGCTCTCTCTTACTACTAGTTATTCATTCATTCATTCCCACCGTTGTTGTCTCTTTTCAGTGTCGCTACCTCTTCCTTCCTGGTTGTTGTCATACACTCTCTCTCTTTATCACTGGCTCTCACCAACTTCCACTTCCTCCTCCACTTTATTCTTCTCCCATTGATACTGTCTCCTTCACTCTTTTCCTAATACTGTTCTGTCACAGTTGACTATTTTCCGCTCCCTCTGCGTCCCTTTCTTTCTCTCACAGTGCCATCGTCTCCTTCACTCTTTCTACACCAGAACCACTGTGTACTGCCTTCTAGTATTTATTAATTTTCCGTTTCTCTCCCACTGCCGCCGTCTCCTTCTCTCTGAGCATAAAAAAGTGTGGATATGTTCGCACACCAAAATATTTGGGAAAAATTTTAAAGGTGCTGAGGAAGGTAAAATGAGTCAGCTGGAACCCCCCTTTTAGTCAGGGTATTTTAAAGAGAAGCGTATTCGCTTTGTTTGTGCTCTGATAGGAGAATTTTTCCCCTGGTTCTCTTCTATTCCCTGCCACAGCAGGGCATGTTACTCACTCTGAAAACAACTTTATGGATCAGTAAAATCTGAAATTTCACTTATGTGAAACTGAAATAACGCAAATGTAATTGTACACGTCAGACCTGGTTTTACGAGTACAAAAATTTTGCATATTCACCAGAAGGGGTACCAGAACCCGTCTGGTGACAATGGAGACACTTCAGATCGTATTTATTCCTTCTGCGTCACTTTATAAGGTACGTTTTCACCTCACGCCGGAGTTTACACGCGTATTTTACGTGTAGAGATAGGGTAACATTGAACGTCTGTATCTTGGGAGCAGATCAAGACATCATCCAAAATTTTCAAGGTTGTTAGAGATCTGCCTCTTAGGAATATATCGTAAAAATTTCCACCCTTTACTGTACATATCTGTCGTGGAATCAGAAGCTCAGTTTTGGTACGAAAAAATGGTAATTTTTTGGGGGCTTTCTAAGGAATCGCCCATGAAGTAATGGTGCCCCTATAAGCCCCTTAAGGGCCATCGTAGACGTCATCAAACGTAGAAAGAACGACACCACTTTCTCCATTTACCTAAGCAGGAGAAAGTGTATAATATTCATACTTTGACCCAGTACTGTTGGATACTGGCAATAAGATGATACTTCTGTTGGGTATACTAATGTTTCTTAGCCCAAGGGCAATCCAAAACACTTGACCCTATCTTCGTAACACCAACAGAACACGAGGTATGAGCGGCGGAAGAATCCCGTTTTTATGTGCGGCGTTTCGGAACATATTAGGTAGCGCATACTGTCGCATGCGTATCGACGTGTACTTATATGCAGTCAGTATAAGATATGAAAATGTACGATAATATATGGAGTTGTCATTGGCAAATGCTGTACATGCGAACACTATTTTTGGTTATACTCCACACAACATACTTCTGCTCTGTATAATCTCTCTTAGAAGAACAAAGAAAAATGAGTTCTATAATTCTTTACAGTGATTCAGTCACAGCTGCGTTCTATTAAGCTACCGACTAGTTTCGATCAACAAAGTTCATTGTCAAGCCAGGCCTATTAAAGCTGCACTAATAGTGTTTGGTTAGACGACAATCAATTCATACATAGGTAATACGCACAGCATATATAGACACATGGAATGTCAGACCAGTTTGGTAGTGTAGCTGTATAAGTGCATTTGAACTAGACTATTTTAGTCCAGTTCAACTGCACTTCAGTTGTGTTTGAATTGATTTTCACAATTAGTGCAGCTTTAACAGGCCTGGCTTGCAAATGAACTTTGCAATTCGAATCTAGGCGCTAGTCTAAGAAAACGTAATTGTGACGGAATTACAATAATGAATGTACGAGAATATGCGGAGTTGTCATTGGAAAATGCCGTACATGCAAAGATTATTTTCGATTATACAGGGTATTTCAAAATGAATATACGGGTTTTAAGGCTTTGTAGCAGATATTACATTCACCTTACAATTATAAATAATACACCAAATGAAAGAGAAACACATACAGATTTTCTTACAATTATACAGTGTGAACACCGATCACACATCGGGTCGATAGGCGAGTTGTTCCGAAAACTTGATCAATGTGTCTGGAGTAACTGTTGCAGTAACACTGCTTCTAAAGTCGGATAGATCAGCTGGTATCTGAGGCACATACACGTGATCGCGTCAGATCGTGTGTGAATGTGAAGGTCATGAATAAAATGCTGTGTCAACCGACCCCTTGCGCCCAATTCACCGGTCGGGTACAACGTCGTTTAACCAGTCGCGTACTGGTTCAAATGGCTCTGAACACTATGGGACTTAACTGTTTAGGTCATCAGTCCCCTAGAACTTAGAAGTACTTAAACCTAACTAGGCTAGGGACATCACACACATCCATGCCCAAGGCAGGATTCGAACCTGCGACCTTAGCGGTCGCGCGGTTCCAAACAGTAGCGCCTAGAACCGCTGGGTCACAATAGCCGGCCAGTCGCGTACTGAATTATTCCTGTGAGGCGGCGCACCATCTTGCTCCCAAATAAAGATGTGTTGTCCACCTTCTTCCCGTTGAGGCACGGGCCATAGCTGTAGCACATCAAGATAAGAAACTTCAGTTAAAATTGATTCACCGAAAAAGAAATGCCCATAAACATTTCGCGGGGATATTTCTCGGGGCTAAGCGTGAAAGACTCGCACTCGTTCAACACGTTTTTGAGTCACTCTTCGTCATTCCATACTCTTCCCATTGGGCACAGGTATACAAACAAAAATGTTTGACTTCCTTTTTCATTTCATGTGTTGTTTACAATTGTAAGTTGAACGTAATAAATGCTATAACGCCTTCAAACCGGTATATTCGTTTTGAAACACCCTGTGTATTACAGAATATACTTCTAATTTGTATTATCTCTCTTACCAGAACAAAGTTGCTGGTTCCTGCCATGACTTCATGTTGGATATATATGGAAAAATAAATTGTCATTAAAGAATACTAGTGAAATTTTCGACGAATTTCTTTTTTACTTTTTAGGTCAGTCCGTTTGTTTAAAATAATGTTTGGATGCTTCGTTATATATGTGCCTCCAGCTGATAACAGCTTGTGATGAGGCTCTGGGAGACCCTCAAAAATTTAAATTGGGATGATCCTTCGTTGAAAACTAACATCGAAAAATACGATAAAAATAATTACAAGATCAGTGGTAAACAGCTTCAGCGCGGCACACCTCGTAAGTATTCAGGTGGAAGTGATATGAAGTAGGACGATCACGCAAAATCACTATTGGGAAAAAACTGAGGAGGTAGACTTCTGAAGAGAGTTCTGGGAAAATGCAATGAATCTCTAAAGAAAATCTCATACGAGACGCTAGTGCGACCAATTCTAGAGAGTTTAATTTCCTTATCAGGTAGACATGACAGTAGGCATCCAACTAATAGAGAGGTGCGCAGATAAACTCATGACAGCTTGACATAGCCTGTACAAAAGGATTACAGAAATTCTTGGGTAATTTAAACGGGAATCTTGGAACAAGACGATGTACTTCTCGCGAAAGCCTATAGAGTAAATTTATAGAATCTACACTCGAATGATGGCGTGCGACTGCTACGCTCATACTAGCGTATATCTCGAGTATGGATCATGATAATATAATAAGACAGATTAAGTCGCTTACAGAGACAGTCATTTTTCCCTCGTTCATTTCGCGAATGCAATAGTAAAGGAAATCAATAACATTGATACGTCGTGACGTCCTCCTTTCACTGAAAAGTGCATTCCGGAGTAGGCCTATGTGTGCTGGTGTGGATCTCCACAGCCTCCATTGTGATTGCAATTACTGTGAATGATTTAATAGATGCGAAAGTAAGATTTTAAAATAGGAACCGGAACTCTTCATGTCCCTCTCACACATTATTTTCGCAAACGACTAACTTCATTTATTATATTACAAATGGTTCCTACAGTCGTTGTGATTTATATCAGGTTCTCAGAGTTTGAACAACATATGGCTACAATGTATACGTATCTGCTCATCAATAAATGCACCGTTTGTTTGATGTATTTATCACACATTAATATTTCAAACCAGTCTGCGTCAAACAGGATTTTTAATCATTATTTTTGTTGCCATTTTTAATAATTATTTTTGTTGCCACTTTTACTGAACTAACTAAAAGTGTTTTTGATTTAAACTAGAAGTTACAGCTTGTGTCATAGAAGTGGTTTTATTTGTTTTTTGTTTTCTGTTTAGTTTTCAGTAGAAATGTCAGCTTTTCCCGGCATATTAACTGATTGAAATGCTCTTTTTACTCGTGTCCCTGTGAAAGAGTCACTGTGATTAATTAGGGTAAATCATGATGAACTGACCAATTTATTTTAGCACTCTCAACATACATTGTTTTCAGTGACGAGCCCTTTGAAGTAAGTGGTGGGATTGCTACAGGATGCTCTATATCCCCTGTTATCTACATCTACTTCACTATTCTGAAAGTCACACTTAAGTGCCTGGCAGAGGATTCTTGGAACCACACTTAGATTATTTGTCTCCCGTTCCACTCTCCAACAGCGAGCGGGAAAAAACGAAGTCTTAAATATCGCTGCACGAGCTACGATTTATTTTATCTCGATGATCATTTCTCCCTGTCCAAGCTGGCGACGGAAAACTATTTTTATGGAAAATTTTGTGGAATAAATCATTGAGTGAAACGCATTGAAACTAGTACGTTCTGGGAATATATACATTATATCTTTGTTATACGATAACACAGTAACGAAATTTGCATACATTATTTCAGCATGTAAGTTCTCTTCAGCCCAACCTCGAACATATACAGTATTGCAGACGGAGGTTGCCATCCCCGTCCCAGATGTAAATGACGGTACGTTCGGCCACAGCGTGGAGTGGAAGTCGACTCATAGTTATATTTTTATTTCAACAGCTGCGAGAATTCAGAATAACCCAAGCGGCTGTTCTGTTATTCGGTGGTCAAGAATTATGTCACCATCTCTCCAACTGAAACCACCCGCCCACCGAGTTGGATCATGTCATGTGCATACATCCCTATTATTAAAACGAAGACCAAATTGTTGCTTGGTATGTTATAGCCCCACTGAAATTTCGAAAAGTGAAGAGACATCGAAGTGCGGCTTACGTGGGTTTCATTCTGATTTATATTTGGAATGTCCGCCTGCTTAGCTGTGCTCCGGCACGGTAGCTCAGCGAGTTCGGCCAGAGGGTTAACGGTTCTCTGTAATGAAAACACTGAGTGAATGGATCAACACCGAACTTCAGCGGGTGTCACGGGACATCCTCCTCGAACAAATGCAACGAACAAAATGAGGAAGGAAAAAAAAAGGCTGTGCGGTGAAGTGTTTGCCTACCATGCAGCGGGCCCGGTTTCGATTCCCGGCCGGGTTGGAGATGTTCTCCGATCGTAGACTGGGTATTGTGTTGTCCTCCTCATCATCACCACCGACACGCAAGTCGCCCAATGTGACGTCACCTAAGATAAGACTTGCAACCCGGTGGCCAGACTTCTCCGGAGGGGGCCTCCCGGCCATCACTGCTACACGATCATTTTTTTTCTTTTTTTTTCGTTTGCATTATGGTTGTTTGCTCTTCTATGCATAGATCCCTGCTAGGTTCCGTTATTGTCGATTTCTATCAGCCCATGGTTGCCGTCTATTTTATAATCTGCTGTTGCCGATTTACGTTTCACATGTGTCATCTGAGAGGTACGTATCACATGAATGCACCGAAAGTCTGAAGTTCTCATTTCTCAAAGAAATCATCGCATTTCTCATTTCTCAAAGAAATCATCGCATTTCTCATTTCTCAAAGAAATCATCGCACACCTCTTTGGCGCCTGTTTCTGCATAACAAAACAAAGTTGTAGGGACTGACCTTTTTGTCTGCATAATTGTTAGAGATTAGCTCTGAAATGCTGAAACGAACTGTGTAGGTGAAAAGCCCAGCGCATTTATGACCTGGAAGAAGTCCACTCACGATACGGCTAAGATTAAATGCGCTGATTTCGCGCGTGCTGCACATCCAGTATTCGCCTGTCATATCAACGGAAAATATAAGGTCTGACGACAAACTGAGTCACACACAAATATTGCTTCCGCTGTGGCGACAGGAGCACTTTCCCTCCAGTAGCCATAGTGAATGCATAAAAGTCGTAGGAACACACGGCATGTGATGTCGGTCGTTGCCTGCTGAAGTCTGTTCGGTGCGTTTGTCTCCGTAAAGTCCTGGCAGAAATGTACATTCTTGATACCCACAACTGACGACGATGACTTAGATATGCTCATACAAAAGGCCCTATTTACAGTATTCCTTGTCAGTTTGGTAAATGTTACGTAGCATAAACAGTACGCGCCGTACAAGAACGATGCATCGGTCACCAGGGACCCACACACCTTCTACAACCCAACAAATCTGCAGTGGCGGGACACTGTATTTCCACTCGCCATTCCAATGATTACGAGGAAGTCAAGGCACTGGCTGCAACCTAATCCTATTGGGATTCCATAGTGAACGAAGCTGTGGATATATATTGTTATCAGACAACTTGCTCAACTGAGACGGAGATTTCCAGCTCGGGAAGTCATGGAAATCACTCACCTGCCTCGTCCGCAGCTCGTGGTCGGGCGGTAGCGTTCTCGCTTCCCGCACCCGGGTTCGCGAGTTCGATTCCCGGCGGGGTCAGGGTTTTTCTCTGCCTCGTGATGACTGGGTGTTGTGTGATGTCCTTAGGTTAATTAGGTTCAAAAATGGTTCAAATGGCTCTGAGCACTATGGGACTCAACTGCTGCGGTCATAAGTCCCCTAGAACTTAGAACTACTTAAACCTAACTAACCTAAGGACATCACACACATCCATGCCCGAGGCAGGATTCGAACCTGCGACCGTAGCGGTCGTGCGGTTCCAGACTGTAGCGCCTTTAACCGCTCGGCCACTCCGGCCGGCTGGTTAATTAGGTTTAAGTAGTTCTAAGTTCTAGGGGACTGATGACCATAGACGTTAAGTCCCATAGTGCTCAGAGCCATTTTGAACTCATCTGCTTCTCTCAAAGGAATTATTGTCCTGAGCCTTCGCTGCCTGGCATTCCAACACATCCCATCCACTTTAATAATCAACCACATGCTTCGTAAGCACTTTGTATTTGCTGAATCGGTGCTTGCCATATTTTATTCCTAGACGCTTTAAGCTTTTTTTCTGCGACTGACATTCTTCTTGTCAACTATCTCTGAAGCGCGTGCAATCACTTCACAGGTTATAATTCTGTCACCAACTCATTTTGAAGATGGCTCAACAGTTATCAGCCGAAATAATGGAAGAAGAGATAATACACGGTAAGCAGGATGTCTTTCCCTGATTGCAACACTTTATTTCTAGATACAGCTATGGTGTTTGTTGCAAATGGTTGCTTATGGATACGCTTTCGTGTGTGCTCCGTTTGTTGCCCTTAAAATTTCTGTAGATTACTCTCCACGTCTTTGCCAATATCTCTTAGGTCACCGCGTTTACAACATCTCGTATACGTGCTGGCTGATTTTGCACATCAGAAACTGGTGAACCGAACGTAACCGCACAAAAAAGTCAAGAGGCGTTCTGTCTAGTGAACGTGACTGCCATTATGTTGCACCGCCTCTACCAATCCGTCTGTCCCGAAAGATTTCATTCAAGAATTGCCGAACAAATAACCATCAGCACTATCTTATTGAAACACTACCCAAGGTTGAAATTCATGTAAACGAACTACAACATAAGGTTCTAACCGGTCAGAGAAGTTGTTGCCATAATGGTAGGCTCAGCGAAAAAGATGGTCCAGTAATTGTATTGTTCATTACGCCACACCGCACATTCATTTGCGGGCTGTCCCTTATCTTCTGTACCACTATGTGTGGTTTCTCCGACCTCCGCATCCAGATATTATGTCTATTTACCCGTTTACTGTCCCGGAGATGTGAAAACTCGCTTGGTCGGAAAAAAGACTATGAGAGCAGTCATTGTCTGCACTGATTTGTTCCAGCTCGTTCATAGCAAACTCATCACGTTTTGTCCTGTCATCTGGCTGACAAGCTTACAGTAGTTGCAATTATTACGCATGGAAATGCAGCCGTTGGTGTTAAATTTTCACCATAGTGCTCTGAGAGATACCTCTTTCTCTTGAAACACGACCCGTCGATTTCCGTGGACAGTGCTGAAGAGCTGTACGCACATTATCAACAGTGTCGTCACTCACTCCAGGTCTGCAATTTCTTGCCTGGTCATCAACACTGAGAATCTCTTTGAACCATCCTCTCCATCCTTTGATGCTCCCGACGTCTGGCGCATCTCTCACTGAACTGTAATAGGCGTCCGCGTTTCATGAAGCACAAAACTAATTGCGATTTCTCGTGAACAGACGACACTGTGGCAGACGCACATCTAAATTATGCTGTCTGTAACAAGAGAGGAATCAGATGCTGTCAGAGCATGAGTAAATCTGGTACGTGCAACAAAGAGTGCAGCTGTGTTTAGTATTGATTCCATAAAAACATTTTTTTTTATCTGGGATATTTTGTGCTCAATCTGTGCTGTCCCGGATGCACGCCGTAAAGATGATGGAATAGTGTAAATTGTCGATCACCCAGTACGGATGTGCACAGAGCACGTGATACCAATTCGCCAAACTCTTGCGTTCGTCCTGTGTGGCGATTTACGCATGCGGAAACATTGTATCTCCGATACTGAGGGCCTAGCCTACACACTGTTGACTTCGTACTCCCTAAATTTTGACTGATCTCAGATACGTTATAACTCGTGCGTTTTGTAACTATTGTCATCCCACGTTCAAAGTAGGGTAATATGCAACATGTCGCCATGTTCAGTATCTACCTGTTTCTAACAGGCTATGTATCATATCTGTACTCAGTTCATACGCCGAAAATAGCAGCGACACTTGGGCCTTATACGCGGCGTATCTCCAGATGTGATGATGCTTCGTGAGACTTTGGGTCACTCACTTTATATACAATACATTTGCTCGTGAGTGTACTTTTGTTATTGCTGGCGCTAATTTCAGGACGTGCACTGAAAAAGGACCTCAAATGACTACTTTTAAATCCAGTTTCACTGTGTAATTTATTTTCGTAGCAACGAAGTAGTTACAACTAAATAATAATCAACCAGTTGCACAAAGAAATTTAATTTCCTTACCGGTTTTGTGCACTTAGTCCCCTTCTTCAGAAGATTATATCTATCGCATTATTTGCGAGTGTCAAAAATGAGACTCATGCAGCAAAATGCCATTATCATGTGGTTCAGGGTTTTACCGAAATCGGTAAATAAATTAAATTTCTGTTATGCAACTGGTTGCTTACTATTTCGTTGTTACGACTGCAGTTGCTGAGGATGAATAAAATATTAAACGAAGTAGTTATTGAATTAGTCCCATCACAAACTCCTATTCTAAACCAAAACATAATTGAGTTTGGTATAATGAAGTTGGTAACTTTTGTCTCAATGAACTACGTTACAGCAGTGACTCCTTTCTATTTGTCTAACTGAAATCACATTAAAAATAATTTAAAGTGCCAGAAAATGTACAGAGTGTTTCAAATTCTTTCCGTCAAATGTCGTCTAAGCGCGATAGATCACGTCATGGGGAATAACTTGTGATTTAGTCATAATGTTCGCTGACACTTTCCGACGTCACTAGGCGTTCTTCTGTACTGATTATGCCCCTGAGAGGTGCCACGGTGTGCGCACTCTGTGACATGCGTGTGCCTTGTGTGTAGCCTATAATTCCGTCATCTGTTCTGTATGAAAAGAGGCAGGAGAGCTCACCAAAATTAACGATCCTAATTTGCTTCCAAATTACCTTTCTCCGTTTGGACACACACTTAAGCTTTTCCTGTTGAACATCACTCTACGGAGGAAGGAAGTGTGCAGCGCAAATGGTTACTCGAATCTACTAGTTCGGTGAAATCTCGTTGTCTCAGGGGCTTTGAACACTAAAGTGTGCCTCGAGTCGCCAGGAATCGTCAAAGAACATTTTGTCTCTTCGTCTAGGAGTAATCAAAACTTCCTCGGTCCCGGGTTCTCACCCCGCCACCGCTTAAATTTTGAATAAAAAATTATCAGCAATGACGACCGAAGACTTCCGGCATAGAAGTCACACTCATTCAGCTAACGGCCTTGTCGAAGAAGGCACAGAAGCGAAAAGAGTTTCAGGGTACCCTCGTGCCGTTGGGGTGGGAAACTGCCCCTAATCGTGGAAAAATAAGCGATGATCAACGACACGAGGGTGCAGAAGGCAATGAAAACCACTGCATTAAAGACACGAAATAAGTATCCACAGAACATTTGGCCTGTAATTGAAAAATGTCACGGTGATCTCTCCACTGGCAAAATATTCCGGACTAATCGCCCATTCGGATCTCCAGGAGGGGACTGCCAAATGGGAAGTTATCATGAGAGAAAGTTTGAATAACCAACGATACAATAACGCTCTACGAGTCGGGGGTGTAGAATGTCAGAAGTCTGACGTTGTAGGGAAGTTAGAAAATCGGAAAATGGAAATGCTTAGCCTCAATCTAGATTTAGTGAGGGTCAGTGAAATGAAGTAGAAGAAAAAGAAACAAGGATTTCAGGTCAGATGGGTATAAGGTAATGTTAAAAACAGCAGAAAATGGCATAATGGGAGTATAATTCGTTATGATGAAGAAGGTACGGAGGAGAGTGAGCTACTTGAACGGTTCAGTGGTAGGTTTACGATCATTAGAATCAACAGCAAACCAACACCCACAACGATAGCTGAGGTATACAAGCCAACGTCGCCAGCCGAAATTGAAGGGATAGAGACAGTATATGAGGATACTGAATGGGTTATTCAGTAAGTAAAGGGAGACCAAAATGTAACAGGCACGAAGGATAGGAATGCTGTTGTAGGAGAAGGAGTAGAAGAAAACGTTATAGAAGAATATGGGCTTCGTACTGGAATCAGGGAGGGGAAAGACTAATTGAGTTCTGGAATACATTTCAGCTAGTAATAGGTGTGGTGTCACCGCCAGACTAGGTGGTAGCCTCTAAATCGGCCGCGGTCCGTTAGTATACGTCGGACCCGCGTATCGCCACTATCAGTGATTGCAGACCGAGCGCCGCCACACGGCAGGTCTAGAGAGACTCCCTAGCACTCGCCCCAGTTGTACAGCCGACTTTGCTAGCGATGGTTCACTGTATACAGACGCACTCAATTGCAGAGACGACAGTTTAGCATAGCCTTCAGCTACGTCATTTGCTACGACCTAGCAAGGCGCCATATTCAGTTACTATAATCTGAACAGATAATATTGTGAATCATGAACCGTCAAGAGCGACGTTCATCAGTAACGAATTAAAGTTAAGTAACAAACTAATTACGTCCGCTTTCTGAATTCTAATTCCTTGTCATGTTCCAGACCTCACGTCAGTATAGTCCTTCCCTCCTCACGCCAGCCTGCGTCTCGCTTCCCGAGCACGGGGTCCCGGGTTCGATTCCCGACGGGGTCAGGGATTTTCACCTGCCTCGAGATGACTGGGTGTTTGTGTTGTCCTCTTCATTTCATCATCGTCCAGGAAAGTGGCGAAATTGGACTGAGAAAAGGTTGGGAAATTGTACGGGCGCTGATAACCACGCAGTTGAGCGCCCCACAAACCAAACATCATCATCATCATCAGCCTGCGTGAGCTAAAACGCGTGCATTTCGGCCTCCTCTAGTAACACGGAGTAGGATCTTCTGCCAACACAATAATAGGTGTTCAAGTTTCACAAGAGAGGGAGTTATACTTCGAAAAGGCAGAGATACAGGAAGATTTCAGTTAGATTGGATCATGGTTAGGCACTGACAGCAAAATCAGATACTGGATTGTACGTATCCAGGTACAGATATGGACACAGATCACAATTTAGTAGTAATGCGAAGTAGGCTGAAGTGTAAGAGACTAGTCAGGAAGAATCATAGGGCAAAGAAGTGGGACACGGAAGTACGCTTGAAGTTCTTTAAGAATATAGATACTGCGATAAGAAATACCTCATTAGGCAGTTCAGCTGAAGAGGAATGGACATCTTCAAAAAGTGTAATCACAGAAGATACCATGGATAACAGAAGAAATACTTCAGTTGATCGATGGAAGAAAGAAGTACAAAAGTGTTCAGGGACAATCAGGTATAGAGAAATGCATCTCCCTTAAAACAAATATGAAATGCAGGGAAGCTAAGGCTAAATGGCTGCATGAAAAATGTGACGAAATTGAAGAGAAAATGACTGTCGGAAGGACTGATCTAGCATGTAGAAAAGTCAAAACAACCTTCGGTAAAATTAAAAGCAAAGGTGGTGATATTAAAAGTGCAATGGGAATTCCATTGTTAAATGCAGAGGAGAGAGTGGATGGCTGGAAAGGGTATATTGAAGGCCTCTAGGAGGGGGAAGACTTACCTAATGAAGTAACAGAAGAAGAAACAGGAGTCAATATAGAAGACATAGGAGATCCAGTATTAGAACCAGAATTTAAAACAGCTTTGAAAAGCTTAAAATCTAATAAGGCGGAAGGGATAGAACTTCTAGAATCATAGAGGGAAGTGACAACGAAACGACTGTTTAAGTTGGTGGGTAGAATGTATGACTCTGGCTATATACTACCAGACTTTCGGAAAAATATCATCCGTACAATTCCGATGATTACAAGAGCCGACAAGCGCGAAAATTACCACACAATCAGCTTAACGGCTCATGCATCCAAGTTGCTAACAAGAATAATATACAGAAGGGTGGAAAAGAAAACAGAGGATGTGTTAGATGACTATCAGTTTGGTTTTAGGAAAGGTAAAGGCGCCATAGAGACAGTTCTGACGTTGCGGTTGATAATAGAAGCAAAACTAAACAAAAATCAAGACACGTTCATAGTATTTGTCTATCTGGAAAAAGCGTTCGACAATATAAAATGGAGCAAGATGTTCGAAATACTGAGATAAATAGGGGTAATCTATAGGAAAGGACGTAAAATGTACAGTATGTGCAAGACCCAACAGGGAATAATGGGAGTGGACGACCAAGAACGAAGTGAACGGATTAAATAGGGTGCAAGACAAGGCTGTAGTATTTCGCCCTCCTGTTCAATGTATACATCGAAGAAGCAATGACGGAAATAAAAGAAGGGTTCAAGTGTGGAATTAACACTCAAGGTGAAAAGAAAACGCTGATAAGATTCGCTAATGGAGTTGCTATCCTCAGTGAAAGGGAAGCAGAACTATAGGATCTGCTTAACGGAATGAAAAAAAAATCGAAGAAAGACGAAAGTAAGGAGAAATATCAGGAAAGAGAACAGCGAGAAAGGTGATAATCGACAAGTAGATGAAATTAACGAATTCTGCTACCTAGGAAGCAAAATAACCAATAGTAAGAAAACTTGAAAAGAAGAGAATCGAAGCATTTGAGATGCGATGCTGCAGAAGAATTTTGAAATTTAATTAGCCTGGTAAGGTAAGGAATGAGGTCGTTCTCAGGAGAATCGGCGACAGAAGGAATATATGTAAAACATTGACAGTAAGAAGGGACAAGGAGGTAGGACTTTAAGATATCACGAAATTACTTCCAAGGTACAGGAGGGAGCTGTAGAGGGTAAAAACTGTAGAGTATAACAGAGACTGGGATGCATCCAGATAATTGAGGACTGAAGTTGCAAGTGCTACTCTGAGATGAAGAGTTTGAGCCAGCAGAGGATTTCGTAGCAGACAGCGTCAAAGTTGAGCCGTGGTAAAAATTGCTGTTGTGAAGAGCGCGCCGCAGCAGCATAGTGTGAAGCAGTCGCCCTCCGTTTCTGGCAGTGGCGCCGCTGTGGCAATCGCAGCTTTGGTGTCTCCCTCTGGTGGGAAAGGGGAAAGGTTGCCTACTCACGTGCATTTAAGGGGCGCTATGAGCTCGCCTGTCAGTCAGTCTGGGTCTGTCTCTCGTCCGCAATTGTCAGGCAGTTAGTGTCTGTCTGTCTTTCGTTCGGATCAACCTTTAAAGCCGTCAAAATGAGAGTCTTTCCACTCCGCCAGTAAGAGATCTCAGCGAGTGGTCGCCCGGTCGGGGCTTAGTTCCTGCATCTGAGTCTGCGCGTTAGGCCGCCAGTCTGCTCGAGTTTGTTCAGGCAGTGGTCATTAGCAGTTGGATCGACCGGTTGGTCGGTTGCGTACTGAGACGCAAGATGGCTAGTCCGTCTTGAGCGTCGGCGCATGTCAGGTCGCCACCTGAGTCCAGTGGGCCGCGGCGTATAGCGAGGGGTAGGGACTTCGCGGTCGACACGAGAGCAACAGGAGTCAACGCACGACATCAGTCTGGCCGGTGCGAGCTGCGACGCCGTGAGACGGAAGATCGCCGCGTCTTCCTGCATCCGTTGAAGCGGTTGGCAGCGGACGGTTCGGGAGAGCGATTTGGTGGCGCTGCGCCAGGTCTTCTCGAGAAATCGCAGTTTATTAATTAAGTTCAAATGGCTCTGAGCACTATGGGACTCAACTGCTGTGGTCATAAGTACCCTAGAACTTAGAACTACTTAAACCTAACTAAACTAAGGACATCACACACATCCATGCCCGAGGCAGGATTCGAACCTGCGACCGTAGCGGTCGTGCGGGTCCAGACTGTAGCGCCTTTAAACGCTCGGCCACTCCGGCCGGCTATTAATTAAGTGATTGGTGATTTACTCTTGTTAAATTCTACTTGTTTTCTTGGTGAAGTTACCAGCCGTTTTGCTTTGGGATAATCCCACCATTCTTCTCCGTTTGCCCACCCGCGGGAAGGTGGTGGTTTATAAATTGGGCGGTCCGTTTTTCCCTTGTGGAGTAGGGGCGGGTTAGAGCAACCTGCGGTTCGGGTTGTTCGGTAATCTCCCTATCAATCTACCGTACGTTAGTAGCTGCCTCTGTCATGTTTGTCGGATGTGGTGTGTTAACGAATTTATTGCTTGGAGTGTAACGGCCTAATACTGAAATATGTTTTGATCTTTGGAAACTTTGATATTATTGCCTATGATCTTGAGAGGCGGTATCTGTGTCCTGTAGAGCATCTTAACTATTGTGTGGCCAACCTTGTAGAATTTTATATAAGATTGCATTTCATGGGCTTTTATTTAAATGATCATTTTATTATATGAAGTTGCCACTCTTTCACTGTAAAACTTTTGTTAGAAGTTAAAATCAAGTTGCAAGGTTAATATTTTAATTGTTAGTATTTTGTACCATTTCCATCCCTCCTACGGGGGGGTGCATAGTTTGTGTGCTTGTGTAAATTGTTAAAACTCTTAGTTTAAAGTTATCTGGTGTGTTGCACATTTGCACCAGTGTAGTCTTTCAGCGGATGTTGTGAGCGGTCGTAACTGCGGCCGTGTCAAAAGGGAGTGGCAAGGTTCTCTGCCCGAAAGCTCATACAGTCAAAACTTGTTTCTTTCTGCCTCTGAATAAATTGTAACTTTGATACTTAGAGAGGACGTTCTGATTATAGTTGTAAATCTGTTTCTTTTAAAAAATGCTTTTATCCACTATTAAAGTGAATAAAATTCCCATTTGTTAAAAGGAATTTGGTTATGATTTGCTCGCTGGCAACTACTTCCATGCTTACATAGTGTGATTAAATGTGTTAATGTTCTTGATGAATCGCTAGTAAATAAAATAAATTCTTAAAAATATTCTTTGAAAATAAATCACGGTTCAAAAGCAGTCAGAAGACTGATGACTCAGAGAAGAGGAAGAAGAAGAATGAAAAAAAGATCCTTGTTCCCCTTGACGTGATACATCATCCCTAATCATTTGATGTAAAGACTTTTCAACACACTGCATACGCGATGAAACCTTTCGTGTGTCAGCATGTTCATAAGTGCCTCACAAGCCATCACTTCATCGACAGAGTGTCAATACATGAAACTGACTCAAATTTTGTTACCGAATTTCTGCCCTTAGTAAACCGCTATCTGTTCTATCATCAGTCAATTTTCATACATGCGCTATCGATCTCGTAAGATGAGAACTTATTAGTACATATCCGAAAGCAACGTCAACTAAAAATGATTCTCTCTCGTGGAGAAAGAAAAAAGCCGTCTATAGAGAGCGTTCCGGCAGATGAGGTACTCTCTCCCATAGCGTAAATGGCGATACGTTCGTCCCGCAAGATATTACACGATGTGTCAGTTCTGATTCATAAATCGCTCTCCCGAGATCGTGGTCCAAAGAAAACCAACGGTGAAGTCCGTTACCTCGCTCTTATATATTATTCCCTTAGGGGTGATTGGAAGTCTCTCGTCCATTCCGGTAAATCAGGTGCTGACTGCCAAATCAATCCAAGCGTGGTTCCTGCTTGTCTTCTGGTAGATAAAGACTTCTTTCACTGTGTACGTCAAAAACTAGGCAACCAAAAGTCCTGTTATCACTCAAAGAAAACATACGCCAAGTACAACAGAATAGCTGCAAATATGAAATATACCAGAATATCATTTCCATTTTTATTGCATTTAACTTCCCATTTGGTTGCTGGAATGTCTGATTCTCTGTATTTAGCAATTTCCCGTATTATATAAGTGTTTATCTAACCTGGTACCATTTCATTTGATGTTACCCCGATAGCATTGCTCAAGGGTATCCGCCTGATTTTTATTTGGAAGGTTCTTGCCGTCCTAGTAATAGCGTCTTTCTGATTTACTTCTTCTTATACGTTACGTAGTGTGTAGAGGAATTGTTAACTAATTGTGGTTACGTACATTTTAACAATCCAAAGTCAGTCAGGTAAAACGTTTTGTTGTGTCAACTGCTGTTCAGTAGAGAGAGAGATGTCATTGGAGACTTGATGCAATTTACAAAGATACTTGCTAAGGATAACAACTTCGAACATAGTAGGGTGGAACCATCACACAGAAAATGTTGTGGAGAAGGCGAACCAAAAACTGTGTTTTATTGGCAGATCTACTACAGAGACTGACCGTACTGTACTTGTTCGTCAGCTTCAGGAGTATTGCTGCGCGGTAGGTGATCATTGCCTGACTGGGGAATTCGATAAAGTTCAAGGTAAGCTAGCACGTTTTTCGATATCACGAAATTGAATAGAGAGTATCTTGCATATTATAGTCGATTTGGGCTAGCATGATTAAAATACAGGCAGTTTACGTTGTGGCGAGATCTTTTCACAAAATTATGGTGACCATCTGTCACCTCCGAAGGTAAAAATATTTTGTTGAGTTAGGGATAACTGGTCATCGTGACAAAATAAATCGAAGCTCGCACCGAGAGATAAACGTGATCATTTTTTAGGCGTGCTATTCGAGAGCAAAATGGTACGGAAACAGTCTGAAAGAGAGTCTATAAGACTTCCGGCAAATACTTAAGCGTGAAATGTAATCGTGTAGACTTAGATGTAAACTGGTGCAACTACTGCCAGTTGACTTTAAAAACTAATACGTTAACTTAATGCGAGAAAGCAGATAGCACATTTGACTGCACGATCTAGTCACAAATTTCAAGTAGACCTCTCCGTGGGGAAAACAGACGCCAGCGCACATTCACTGGAAGAATCCCAAGGACATGTCATTTACCAGCCTTTATTTCTACCTAAATTTGATAATTGTTTTTCCCCCTGGATTAGTCACAAATACTTTGTGTATGACTCATCGCTAAATTTTGAAGCAGATATCCACAGAATAGTATTCTAAAATCTAATAGGTATGAAGGTGCTTCATGTGAATGCACTAGAAGAACTATGTAATCAGTTACGATTTACAATCGATTTCATTATCATTTAAGCGTGAATGCTTCCTACAGGGAAGGAAAATTTGTTTCATTTCCCCTTCTCTGTCAGCGAACTATGTTAAAAATTAGATTGTAGCATCGGATCTTAATTGTGGCGTATGTTGCGAATCATTTTCCGTTAGTTGTTAATACAAATAAACAAAGCTGCAGCTGCACAAATTATGTATGGCGGCCATTACAAACAAAAGCCACCAATAATTAATTCACTGAAACCTTATATCAGCCTAAGTGATTAGTGAGATTTACATGAAACACGAGTTTCCTTTTTTGTGCTACCTGATACGCGGTGCTTCCACCGACGAAACATCGCGAACCGTATATCTGCCTTTGAACCGATATGTGATGCGTTTATTGTCGGAAATGAATATGAATGTGCCTGGCGCTCTGGATACCACCGTAATGGACGGCCATTATGCAGTTAACAATAGAACCGCATTTCGGAGTTTTCCGCAAATAACTCGCGGAAAGTAAATATGGGCGGTTTATAGCGGCAGAAAATCAAATAACTTGCAGTAGCTGTTAAACAGCATAAAAAATTCAGACATATCTTTCGACCAACCGTACCCATAAGTCAGATATGTATCCGTGTCACTGCTTTTAAACTGTCCACGGCACACTACTTATCTCGTTTTGTCTGTAAGGCAAATGCACGCACTATAGGATACCACAATATAAGGCCCTTTTTCCTTAAATAATTTGCTTCCAATTTCATTGGTTTAATGTTTGCTCACCCTTTGGTATCTCGATGTGTGCTCTCGAGTGATAGACCACAGAAGACAGATCAAACCTTACAAAAGACGCTCACCGTATGCACTTTCAGATTGAGGGTACGCCAATGCAATGCTGTTTTCGATCACAGCCTCGTAATCAAACATGCAATTATGTTTGACGAAACGTAAATATTATCCCTCGAATCCACCTACTCGGATTTTGTTATCAAAAAAGCCGTCGAAATCAGAACGTGTAAGAACAGTTTTATTTGGGACAGCAGCCAGCCCTAGGTGTTTGTAGGAAATGGGCGCTTTTATGTTGACAGGCAACACAGAAATAAGATGAGTCTTCCATCATCTAACGAAATCAACATCCAAGAAGGTATAACAAGGAGACCTGTCATGACGTCACAGACAGGAAGCTGACGTCCACAATGTTAGTTGCGCCAAGTATTAGTTTTTGCTGGAAGTTTTTTGATCAAAACTGCCAGATGACGTCATTTAAGGGTGTATTAATCGTACTGATTATAGTTTAAAGTGTAAAGGAATCACATTTCATTCGTATGTGGACTCGTTCAAGCGATATTTTCTTTCATAGATATTAATTTTGGTTATGCTGATTACCTTCTCTTTAACCGTTTTATGCCTGCCATTTTTGTTTAGATTTCCAATCAGTCCAACACGAAAAGCTCTCTGGGCGAAAACTGTGAGATGAAAAGATTGGAAACAGATAGAAAAATACGTTCTCAGCTTTTTCTGGTAAAAGGACATAGACCGAACGTCAGTACAGTCAGTTCGTATTAAGGATTACGGATTCCGAAGGTATCCTTTTCACATTACATATTTCTGTTCTTTCTTGCTCGAAACATATAGCAAAATAAAGTTAAATAAACGAAGCGGAATGCCTCGCATTTCTGGATCAAATATGAATTTAAGACTAGAACAACATCTGAAAATGAAAACGCCTCCCTGATGCTATGTTATTCACAAAACCACTGCTACATTTTCTGTTTAAACACCTGTTCCGTGCACACGACAGAAATTAAGTATCTGAAGCATCGTAAAAAATAGTCTGCTAATGTTTTGGGGCATTTTACATGGCGACGCCGGCTCAGAAGCAACGCACAGCGTACTATACCGCTATTTCAACATAGGTACCCATGTCCTTCCATCACATACATCGACATAGTCTCTGATAGTATGACTTCTTGGCGCCTTCATAACATAATTTCACCAACTAAATAAAGTACCACACAGCTGACAGATAAATCTTGAGGAAGACTACGGAGGAGGTCATCGAAAGCCTGGTAGTGACTACAAATCTGACGCGGCAAGAACGCAGTGAAGCATTTGTTCAAGAATGTCGCCATGAAGAACTACGTGTCATAATATACTATACGCGTTCAAGAGCTAAAAATAAATGTGTCACTTATCAAATAATTATGAAAGAACAAAACTGTCAGCGAAACTAACTGAAACGCATACGTATATGATTAGTTGACTGGCTAAGATGTAGCACTCGTAGGACGTTGAAATACACGCCAACATGGCGAAGTAGCTAAACGAAATCTTTCATAACTCACATGACAAGTGAAGTAGCTTCTTGTGTCGTGGAGAGATATTTAACGATTATAGTTATATTCCTTTGACGATTTAAAATATTTTCGTGACTATTCAATATATTTTTATCGACTTTTTCCAAGCCTTATTGCAGAAACATTTCTAAGTTTTCCCCCATTTTTATGATATTCCGGAGGTTGTCGGCTTACTGCTCCCTATTTTCCTTCTTAACGATAATACCTCCATTCTCTTTAAGCTTTAGCGCAGGCTTAGGCACGAGTTTGACTTTATTCTGAATTATCGTCTACATTTTCCTACTTGGTGTTGTCGGCGTTTCGGAGCCTTCACCCGTCTCCACTGAATTTAGCCGTCTCCTTAACGCTCCCTCCTGTCGGATTTCCGTCTTCTTTGTGCTGACTGTTCTACCGTCGCCTACCTACTGTCATTTGCGTTTCGAGGTAAAATAAATCTAAGGCGAGCACTCAAAAAAAGTTAGTTTGATGTAAGTAAACATCGAACAGAAATAAAAAGCAAATAAAAGTTGTTTCGGATGTGGAAAATAATCAGATAAAGCATCGAGATATCGACATCTCGCACTGAACCTCACAAGCATTCTCTACTCTGGAACATCGTTTCTCCAACATCTGAGTCCAGTATCTTCCTCGGAATCGGTTAACAAACGGAAAAACAACTGAGGATTTCTGACACTAGCTTTAGACATTGTCTACTGTTTTTGTACTTGGATTATTGACCAGTATGTTGCATTTTATTTATTCGTTGCAGCCGACCAACTTCTGTCATCTGTAAATCAACAAAGAACGCAGCTCAACGAAGCCATAGCCATGAAAAAGAAGTAAAAAATTCCTTTCTTTGCGTTGCAAGCACATGAGAGTACTAAGGCAATTTCGCAAGGAAAGCACATTTTTCGCCTTATTGTCCGTTAGTACCTGGCGTAGACCGCTTGGCTTCCTTTACTTGCAGTGCAGACTTTTATGGGAGTAAGGTCAATGAGAATGAATTTTGTGCTGGGAATTTTGAAGCGAATGCGGTGCAAATGAGGTACAGCGTTAGATGCGCTTGCAGAGCGTCCATTGTTTTCAAGGACTGTTCAAAAAATGGCTCTGAGCACTATGCGACTTAACTTCTGAGGCCATCAGTCGCCTAGAACTTAGAACTACTTAAACCTAACTAACCTAAGGACATCACACACATCCATGCCCGAGGCAGGATTCGAACCTGCGACCGTAGCGGTCGGTCGGCTCGAGACTGTAGCGCCTAGAACCGCACGGCCACTCCGGCCGGCTCAAGGACTGTTACCTGAATATCCGAAGAAGGAAAACGGTCAGGTTATACAGGCAATTACTTGATTTAATCTTTCGCCAAGTTAAATACGTTCGTGCCCCACATGGGGGAAAATTTGGAAATCCATCAAACTGAGTAAGCCAGGAACCATAAAATCTTAACCTCTCATTTTGGAGACCCACACATTGTGCACTCATGCAGGTCAATATTTAATACTTTTCTCGTGCAGACTTCAATATAGATTCTAGGGGCGTTCAATAAATAATGCAATACATTTTTCTTCTGAGTGCAGGTTGATTTTATTCAGGATTTCAATATACCATATTACTTCCCACTGTTTTGGAGAAAAACTCTATTTTTCAACATAATCTCCGTTCAATGCGCTAGCCTTACGCCACCTTACTATGACGATCTATGCGCCCGCATGGTAGCAGTCTACTGGTCGACGTCGGAACTTCTTGCTGCTTCAGTAACCTCCCCAATCATCCACGTACTGCTTCCCCAGGAGTGCATCCTTCATTGGGCTAAGCAGTTGGAAGTCGGAAGCTGCGAGATTCGACTCTAGAGTGGAGATTGGACAGGTTTTTGCGACCTTGTTGCGATGATGACAGACGCCTCGCCCAACGACTCACCGTGCTTTTGTTCACTGCCAGGTCCCCGTAGACATTCTGCAGGCGTATGTAAATATCTGCGATGCTCTGGTTTTTCGCAAGAAAGAAACTCAGTGGCAGCTCTGTGCTTGGAACACACCTCACGTACAGACGCCACTTTTAAGCTTCGTATAACGCCGCCACCTATCGGAACTTCATGAAACTATAGGGACTGAAGCGGGAATATTCCATAAAGTCCCACAACACACTCCGCGTTTTCTCAACAGAAAATGGCCGAAACAAATGTGCTGAATTACTCTCTCAGCGTCCTGTGTATTAAAAAATTCGAACAAATGTACCACCATTATTTTGCAAATGAATTTTTCCGCACCTAGGTGAGCATAAAAGCAAAGTATTTGGCGTCCTGTTAAAAATCAAGGAGCGATGCTGTTCAAACTCACCAGTTTTAATAAAGTGTGATACACTCCAGTCCTCTAACTATTGCCTATGTTATTGCAGTAACCATCGTAGTGACGTTGTTGGTAGATAATCGATTTCGAACGTTCATTTAGTATCAGATCAAAGAGACTTTCCTGCAAACTTCAACAGTCATTACGAACTGCACATATTCAACTATCAAATATTGTCAATTAGCTATTCAGTCGCGGATTCTCTCTGCAGCTGCAGTATGCTTGAACACTGAGTACTGTTACACCAATGTTGCGTCAATGGAGACCGCTGATATGCTACTCCGGAGTAACAATTTTTAAATGACAGGAAATTTTTCTATAAAAAAAAATTTGTTACTTCGGACACTCATTCACAAATTAGACACAGTTTTTTTAAAATCGCAGTATGTCAGTTCATGCACGTGGGAACGTAATGACTCATTTTATTTACAAAGGACACCCTAGGTCACTTATTCTTCTGCTGCCATAGCCCTTTAACGCCACATTCACCCCACTGTCCTAAAGGATACGTTCTTCGTACATCCCACATTGATTTCTGCTGTTAGCACTGACAGCTCCACCCAGATGCCTCTGATCTCGGTCGTTAAGTGAAGGCCGTCGGCCACTGTGTTGTCTGTGGTGAGAGGTGACGCCTGATTTGGTATTCTCGGCACAGACATTCTGGAACGTCCTACGTGTCTAACTCCAACTACCTTTCCGCCTTCAGAATCTGTTAATGCCCGTCATGCGGCCATAATCACGTCGGAAACTTTTTCTCATGGATCACCTGAGTACAAATGTCAGCTCCGCTATTGCACTGCCCTCTTGTATCTTGTGTACGCGATACTGTCGCCATTTGTATATGCGCATATCCTATGCAAAGGGCCTTTGTCACCTCGGCATAAATACTGGCCGTCCAGCTGCCAGGTGGTATTGAATCTGTGACAGATTAGGAGCGGGCTTCAGCCGTGAGGCCAAGGAGGCATTATCGCTCACCCACCATCCACTAGAGCGGCAATATACATTTGCCATCCCACAGGATGCACCACTGGGCCGAGGGTCCAACTGAGACCCTGCCAGGCGCTGATCCGCTGGGCGTCCGTCGTCGCCAGACGCCGCCAGCCATTCCTACAGGCCGTCTCTGCTCCAGATACATCTACACATCTGCGGACATCTACACAACAACGCCTCGCTGCCGAAGAGTGAGGATTCGACGGCCGCCCCTGTCTGTGGACTTGGGCTCAAGTCCTCTATTGTAAACTGGAGCGAAATAAATAAATCAGATAGCACTATGCCGAAAAGAGCACAGGTAGTCCCAGTCTTCAAGAACGGTCGTCGAGCAGATCCGGAAAACTATAGACCTATATCTCTGACGTCGACCTGTTGTAGAATTTTAGAACATGTTTTTTGCTCGCGTATCATGTCGTTTCTGGAAACCCAGAATCTACTCTGTAGGAATCAACATGGATTCCGGAAACAGCGATCGTGTGAGACCCAACTGTCTCTATTTGTTTATGAGACCCAGAAAATATTAGATACAGGCTCCCAGGTAGATGCCATTTTCCTTGACTTCCGGAAGGTGTTCGATACAGTTCCGCACTGTCGCCTGATAAACAAAGTAAGAGCCTACGGAATATCAGACCAGCTGTGTGGCTGGATTGAAGAGTTTTTAGCCAACAGAACACAGCATGTTGTTCTCAATGGAGAGACGTCTACAGACGTTAAAGTATCCTCTGGCGTGCCACAGGGGAGTGTTATGGGACCATTGCTTTTCACAATATATATAAATGACCTAGTAGATAGTGTGGGAAGTTCCATGCGGATTTTCGCTGATGAGGCTGTAGTATACAGAGAAGTTGCAGCATTAGAAAATTGCAGCGAAATGATGGAAGATCTGCAGCGGATAGGCACTTGGTGCAGGGACTGGCAACTGACCCTTAACATAGACAAATGTAATGTATTGCGAATACACAGAAAGAAGGATCCTTTATTGTATGATTATATGATAGCGGAACAAACACCGCTAGCAGTTACTTCTGTAAAATATCTGGGAAGTGGAATGATCATATAAAATTAATTGTTGACAGAGGAGACAGAAAAGATCCAAAGAAGAGCGGCGCGTTTCGTCACAGGTTATTTGGTAAGCGTGATAGCGTTACGGAGATGTTTAGCAAACTCAAGTGGCAGTCACTGCAAGAGAGGCGCTCTGCATCGCGGTGTAGCTTGCTGTTCGGGTTTCGAGAGGGTGCGTTTCTGTATGAGGTATCGAATATATTGCCTCCCCCTACTTATACCTCCCGAGAAGATCACGAATGTAAAATTAGAGAGATTCGAGCGCGCACGGAGGCTTTCCAGCAGTCGTTCTTCCCGCGAACCATACGCGACTGGAGCAGGAAAGGGAGGTAATGACAATGGCACGCAAAGTGCCCTCCGCCACTCACCGTTGGGCGGAGTATAAATGTAGATGTAGATGTAGATACAGATCGTGACTGGATTTGCCCATGTCTATCCACTACAGAACACTGAGCTCCTAGACCAACATAACAACTCACTCGAGTTTGCAAGATTATCATACGCACACCATCACCTACTTTAGGACTCGTTATGCGAAGCAGATCAAAATTTTGTATTTCAATTCTAAGGACCTGAGAAGTTTCCGAGAAGATTAACTGTATTCGAAAGTAAGGCTCCGGGCGAGGTGAGACAGTGGTTAACACACTGAGAACGTTAAGTCAGATTCTGGATAGATCACGCAGATTTAGGTTTCTATAGTTTCCCTGAATCGCTTGAGGCAAATAGCAGGATAGTTACTTTGAAAAGGACTAGGCAGAATTTCTTCTCACCCTCCTCCAAATCCGAGCTCGTGTTCCGTAATCTGTTGTCCTTTTCACTGATGGATTTCAATCTTCCTTTCTTCCTTCATACCAAGCAGTCACTTGTTCTTAACTCTTTACAGCACGGAGCAGGCCAATGTGTTGTGACCCTTGTTGCACGAAATTTATGACTTTTACAAAGAACCGAGCTATTCATATGCCTCTAACTCTTGGCGCTCTGTAGTTTGTAATAATTCGTATTTCATGCCTTCTTTGTGTCTTAAGTTGCTTGGACACAGAAAGATATTTTCTAATGAAATAATAATGTTCAAAAATGTTCAAATGTGTGTGAAATCTTATGGGACTTAATTGCTAAGGTCATCAGTCCCTAAACTTACACACTACTTAATCTAAATTATCCTAAGGACAAACACACACACACCCATGCCCGAGGGAGGACTCGAACCTCCGCCGGGAGCAGGCGCACAGTCCACGACTGCAGCGCCTTAAACCGAAATAAAAATGGGTACCCATTGTCTAGTCTGATTACATTTAAAGGAAGGTGTGTAAAACACATTCTAAGACAAAAATAAGAAACGAAGCCCCACGAAGGAGTTAAGCAAACTGGTCGTAAACTGATATTCACACAGGTATCGGCGGAAAATGCAAAACAATATTGTTTGGGGGCTGATGGATGACTGGTTGGTCGGTTGGTTGGTTGATCTGGGGAGAGGAGACCGAACATCGAGGTCAGCGGGGATGGGGAAGGATGTCCGCCGTGCCCTTACATAGGAACCATCCCGACATTTGCCTGAAGCTGTTTAGGGAAATCACGGAAAACCTAAATGAGCATGGCCGGACGCAGGTTTGAACCGTCCTCATCCCTAATCGAGTCCAGTGTGCTAACCACTGCGCCACCTCGCTCGGTATGGATCAATGTTTGACGCTGCAGCGCGGTTTCACCACGCAGCTGGCAAAGGCTGGGATATCATGGGATAAAGTCTTGGCGAATTCCATTCACTGTTTTATTTGGACAGTAGCTATTCCTGGTAATATACGCAGATGCAGGCGTTTGAGAAAGGACGTGTACTTAGGCTCAAAGAAGCCAGAGGGAGTAATCAGCGAATCTCTCGACGTCTCCATAGGAGCGATTCGACTGCTCGACGACGTTGGCAGGAATGGGTGCACCATGGCCGTACACAGCGTCAATAAGGAAGCGAGACGAGAGGACCGATCAGTCGTCAGAGAGGCACTCAGAGCCTCGGATTCATCATAATCATCTCTCCCACACGCAACTGGTGCTTCAGTGAACACAAGGACCATTAATGGCCGCCTCACGGTGGAATACCTCTGTAAACGAAGAAGCATGTTTGCAGTGATATTGGGCACATTAGGCCTTGAATATCATTGTCTGGAGAACAGTTGTCTTCGGTGATGAGTCCCAGTTTGGACTGAGCTCTGATGACCAGCGGAGACGTGTCCGGAGGCGCAGTGGACAGCGGAGGGATACAAAACTGACCGTCGCCCGCCAGGAATGACGGTCTGGAATGCCATTTCATTTCATAGCAGGACATGTTTGGTTGTCAACTTGTCATCCTTGCAGCTCAGCGATACGTCAGCCGTACGTCTACGTTCCGTTTTGTTTCCCTTCATGGCAAGTCATCCTGGGCTTGCATTTCAACAGGATAATGCCCGCCTGCAGACGGCATGAAATCCTGCTGCTTGTCTTCGTGTTTGCCAAACACCACCTTCGCCAGAAACATCGGCGGATCTCTCACCATCCGAAAACGTTTAGAGCATTATGGGCAGGGACCTCCGACCTACTCGCGATTCTGACTAACTAACGTGCCAGTTGGATAGAATTTAGCACGTTATCCCTCAGGAGAACATCGAACAACTTTATCTATCAATGCCAAGCCGAATGACTGCCTGCTAAGCGGCCAGACGTAGACTAACGCGTTAATGACTTGCTCAATTTGTGAACTTCTTCCTTTTGAATAAATCATCCATTTGCCGGCCGCGGTGGTCTAGCGGTTCTGGCGCTGCAGTCCGGAACCGCGGGACTGCTACGGTCGCAGGTTCGAATCCTGTCTCGGGCATGGGTGTGTGTGATGTCCTTAGGTTAGTTAGGTTTAAGTAGTTCTAAGTTCTAGGGGACTTATGACCTAAGATGTTGAGTCCCATAGTGCTCAGAGCCATTTGAACCATTTGAATAAATCATCCATTTATTCTGAAACTGTTGTGATATGTTTTTCTGTACATTTACATCACTTGTACCCATTTCCGTTCTATTTGGATAATTCCTTCATGGTGATTTTTCCACTGTACACAAAAATGGTACTTTCAGTTTTCAGGATTGTACAAAGCACATCTTCGCTTAGATTGCTGGGATTGGTGTTTCCACGCTGACTGTCGCGCTTCTATCAGTTGATTAGGCTTCCAGTTCTTGGATACTGTTATGGACGACATTGATTTCCATAGTGAAGTTTTTACCTCAGAAAGTCTGTCACTGACTAGTATTTGGTGCCCGTCCGCCCCCAGTAGCTGAGTGGTCGCCGGCACGGTAGCTCAGCGTGTTCGGTCAGGGGGTTTGGCTACCCTCTGTAATAAAAAACAGAGTGAACCGATCAGCCAACAACCTGAACGGCAGTCACCCGACGTCCGCCACGAACAAATTAAACAAACAGTATAGAACAAATTGAGATAAAAAAGTGGTCAGCGCGACAGAATGTCAATCCTAAGGGCCCTGGTTCGATTCCCGGTGGGTCGGACAGGGATTTCATGTTGTGTTGCCCTAATCATAATCACTTCATCCCCCATCGACGCCGAAGTGGCGTCAAATTGAAAGACTTGCACCCGGCGAACGGTCTACCCGACGGGAGGCCCTAGTCACACGACATTTCCATATCCATTTTGTACCCCCTTTTCCTAAAACACATCATTGCTCTAAAACTACTTTTCCGTGATGCTAAGAAATAAATTAAATTGCTTTCCAAGATAGGTGCAGAGATGAAAATTTTGCATTGTTCTCAAGTTCCACAAAACATGCAGGTAATGTTTTAAACTACCACAAAACGACATTAAAATACAAAGCAATAGCCCAATAGTAAAATTTCTAGCACTTGGTGGAAATAATCCATAGCTTAACAGAGCGGTAACCAATTTTTCATTCCCAAAATGAGATTTTCACTCTGCAGTGGAGTGTGCGCTGATATGAAACTTCCTGGCAGATTAAAACTGTGTGCCCGACCGAGACTCGAACTCGGGACCTTTGCCTTTCGCGGGCAAGTGCTCTACCATCTGAACTACCGAAGCACGACTCACGCCCGGTCCTCACAGCTTTACTTCTGCCAGTATCTCGTCTCCTACCTTCCAAACTTTACAGAAGCTCTCCTGCGAATCTTGCAGAACTAGCACTCCTGAAAGAAAGGATACTGCGGAGACATGGCTTAGCCACAGCCTGGGGGATGTTTCCAGAAAGATATTTTCACTCTGCAGCGGAGTGTGCGGAGTGTGCGCCCCATGCTGTGGCTAAGCCATGTCTCCGCAGTATCCTTTCTTTCAGGAGTGCTAGTTCTGCAAGGTTCGCAGGAGAGCTTCTGTAAAGTTTGGAAGGTAGGAGACGAGATACTGGCAGAAGTAAGGCTGTGAGGACCGGGCGTGTGTCGTGCTTCGTTAGCTCAGATGGCTCGCCGGCACGGTAGCTCAGCGTGTTCGGTCAGTGAGCCGGTTGGCCTCTGTAATAAAAAACTGAGTGGATGGATCAACCACCGAACTTGAACAGGATGTCTTGCGACGTTCGCAAAGACCAAACACAACGATCAAAAAAAAAAAAAAAATGGTAGAGCACTTCCCCGCGAAAGGCAAAGGTCCCGAGTTCGAGTCTCGGTCGGGCACACAGTTTTAATCTGCCAGGAAGTTTCATATCAGCGCACCCCCCATCAGTGATGCTCACTGAGAATAGCTTCAATCTGTGTTACTGAAGCCAAAACCACATGGAGAGGTGAGCAAAAGGTCACCAACTCAGCCTGCATTTGGACACAGCAATCACAGTCCTTATCTGTACTAAAGATGGCCGAACTCCGAACTACACAGTTACTGAAACGTTACACTGCGTCCATTGAGCACACAAACATGCAACAGATTTAATAATTTAAACTAGCAAACACAAAGGTAACTGAAAACCAGTGGCTCCTGTTTCGAGCTCGAAAAATAGTTCACAAACGAACGCGTTACTCGACCGTGCAGTTTCAGGAACGGAATCAGCTGGCTTACTGACTGTGTAACCGACACTGAACTGAGGATAAAGCTTATGGGTCTTTAATTTACTGGTTTCCATTGCTTTCTGCATCCTCATGCCGTTGACCATTGCTGATTCATCCACCTTTTAGTGGAAGTTTCTCACCGCAGGAGCGAGAATGTACTCTGATTCTCTGTCCGCTCCTCCGCCGTCTCTGATAAGGCTGTTGGCAGAACGACAGTGACTTCTTATGCCTGAAGTCTTTTGCCATCTTTTCTGATGATTTTTATTCTAAATTTAAGCAATGGCTAGGTTCGAACATGGGACCCAGAGTGTTTCGGTTACTAGTCAAAGATACTACCACCAGGCCACATCATAAGATAGCTACAACAAAAGCTATACATAATGCTCTACCAAGCTACGTACACATATATCTCAATAAATTCTTATACAATATCATGTGCAACTGATCACTCACACAGAACAATTAACAAGGACACTGTGTCTACAAATTAGTTACGCTCAAATGGTTCAAATGGCTCTGAGCACTATGGGACTTAACATCTATGGTCATCAGTTCCCTAGAACTTAGAACTACTTAAACCTAACTAACCTAAGGACAGCACACAACACCCAGCCATCACGAGGCAGAGAAAATCCCTGACCCCGCCGGGAATCGAACCCGGGAACCCGGGCGTGGGAAGCGAGAACGCTACCGCACGACCACGAGATGCGGGCAGTTACGCTCAATCATTAGTTCAAATAAAATCACTTTCTGTCTAATTCAATTAATTAGACTGACAGCATGTAATGTAACAATAACTTTGCTGTCGCTCACAGCTCACAAAACCACATACCCCATAAGACATCAATTAACCACTATATCGTATCACACAACCACCACAGATGTCATTGCAAAACGATGTCTGCTAGCGAAAACAACCAGTGCACATTACCAAACAGTGCTTAAGCGTAAGGTAGTGTTCCTCTTGACATGCAGAAAACCCCTCTGCACTTCTCTTGCGATCACTGTCTGTGTGGCTGGAAGAAGCAACATACGCTCCACCAAACAGCTGTATCCACAAGGTGACCACACCCCATGCTGACCATTGGTGATATCTAGCTAACTGTACTGCAGCATGCCAGCTTCTTGAGGCTCTTCCTCTTGGCTTGGCTCAGAACCCACTCGTTCACCCCTGTGCATTAACTGACTATGCTGCTGTCTGTGAATCCCTTGGCTCGTGTGCTGTCGAGCTCAGATTCCAATGCCCTTCTCCAAGCACAGCTCGAGCTGTCAACCTCAGCTGCCACCACAGCCATCTACATCCCATGTGGACTGCTGACTATGCACCGCAAGTTATTTAACCATGGTCACAGTGCTAGCTTCCCAGAGGTGTACTAGCTTCAAAATGGACCACTCACTGTCTCTTTCTCATCTCAGGCTGTCCACCAAGGCTCACATCGGTACCAGCAGCGTGGCAAATGCATCCGATAGCATCTCCTATCTACATATTAGCAGGCAAGCAACACTAACGCTGCCGGGTCTGTGGGTCAGGCATCTTGGTGTACCGCAAATTGCAAATTCATGGCAGGAGCCTTGTTCACGAAAGAGAAGTAGATGTATGAATAACAAGAGCTCAAATGGCGAGACAGTTATAAGAAAACAAGGGAGAACTTAACGGCGGAAGGTATACCTGAGAATTATTGACGAGATATTGGGGGAAATAGCCTCACACGTCAGAAAGAAAGCAGAAATTCCAATACTAAAAATGGCAGGTGCTGACAGATGTGAATACCGCAGAACTAGCAGTTTAATAAAGCATGATTACAAAGTACTGACACAGATTATTTACAGAACAATGGAAACCCTGATAGATGCCAACCTCAGGGAGGAATCTCTTTGTGTTCGAGTGAAATGTAGGAACACATGAGATTCAAATTGACCCTACAACTTATTTTCGAAGGTTAGTCAAAAAAAGGCAAACCTACGCTTAAAGCGACTGTACATTTAGAGAAAACTTTTACAATGTTGACTGGATTAGTCTCTTTGAAATTCTGAAGGTTCCAGGGATAAAATACAGGGAACGAAAGGATATTTACAACTTGTACAGAAACCGGACTGCAGTATGAGATTCGAAGGACCTGAAAGGGCAGCAGTGGTTAAAGGAGGGAGGGTGACAGTGTTTCAGACTGTCCAGAACGTTATTCAGTCATCGAGAAAGCAGTGTAGGAAACCAAGGAGAAATTTGGGAATAGGTTTAAAGTTCAGGGAGATGAATTAGAAACTTATAGGCTCACTGATGACACTATAATTGTTTCAGAGATCCAAAAGGCTTTGGACACGTGTTTGAATGGAATGGACGGTATTTTTTAAAGTCATGCTGGAACGAAAGCGATCTTTACAAGCAGTGTAACAACAGTCAGTCTAGATTGCAAGAAATTTTTGTTTATTCTGGCAAGTAGTTTCACTCAGACATGACCATCTTCAGACTACCAACTTCTTGGTGACGTATAGAGTGGGTACACGGAGCTGCTGCATGTACCAAAATGTTCTCAGTTGTTGACTGGTATAATAAAACGTACTCATTTGTTGACTGCTACCTTTTGGTACGTATGGCAGCTCCACATATCACCACTGAGTTAGTACTCTGAAGATGGTCGTGTTTGACTGAAACCGGTTACCAGAATGAATGAATTTTAATAGCGATCTAGGCCGACTGTTTCTGTTATGCCGGAATGGATAGCATCATGTACAAAAGTTGACATGAACATCAAAAAAGTAAAACAAACGTAATGGAATGTAGCCAAATTAAATCAGGCAGCGCTGTTGGAATTAAATTAGGAAAACAGACACTGAATATAGTTGATCAACTTTGCTATTTGGCACAAAAAACTAATGATTGGTAAAGCAGAGTGGATATAAACTCTCTGTTACACTTGAAGTAGTTGATGGTGAGTGTATATTTGAAAAGATAACTTATTTGTGGCTCGAGATGTTGAGTCACAAGCACCAAAAACTCTTCAAGGCAAGGCTTCAAGACGATATAAAAACATAAAGAAACGAAACTTTGTAAAAGTCACGTATAAAGTATCAAAAATGATAGCTGGCACAATGAGATCACTGCGCTTCACATCACATCCGTACTGAATGTTACGAATCGATATCCCTGTTTCACTATCGACGTGATTTTATTCGGAAAACGTGCTGCCTTAATCCATCACGGCTGTGTATTATTCCATATTGGTACGTGATCGGAGAATAATGTGTTTAATCAACTGCCTCGTCATGAAAGGCTGCGCCTATCCGTCGACGGCTGTCCGAATGCCAACGAATGTAAATGAAATAATTAGGCGATGCGCTGATTGAAGTTTGATATTGAAATTCGAACACCTTTCTCGTTACTGGCGGAAAATATGGATAGGTCTCAGTTTTCGTAAAAACTGAGATAGGTATCTGGCATTCGTGCCTAAACTTTCGGCACAAAATTATCTTTGACTCGTTCATTCGCTAACATGAAAATGACTTGCGCTTTATTATACCAAACACAATTTTCAGATTCACTTGCATATTACAAATTTGTGAAGAATGGTAATGGGTACAAAACGATATGAATTCTGTTGACGGACGATATACTGTATAGTAAAATGAATTTAGAGATTCATTTAGTGTTTCGAAAAATGACATTTTAAATAACTTACTAAATTTCCAGCGCTTCCTCTATAATCTGTGATTACAACACACTTGAATCAATTACAAATTTTTGTTTCTTTTATCTCAAACAGTACAGTAATATATATTATGAGTTCTTTGTGTAGTGAGCAATTTCTGTGGAAAAACTTGTGATTCCGCTCTGCCACTGTTCCGAGATACGTTTACTACTTCTCGATAGAAAATAACGTACAATACATACAACACAGTAGACGAAAGAGAATTTCAGTTTCTTGTGTTTCACGGACTCTTTTCTTTCTATTATTATAGCGCATTACAAGAGTTTGTTCAAATAAAATAGAGGATAGTCGCTTCAGTCATTACGAGCGTTTTCACAGAACTGCTGAAGAATTTCTTACGTATCAAATTTCAAGCTTTGAGAAGCTACATAGTTAATTTAAAGAACCCATATTCGAGAAATAGTTATACTGTTCTTTGGCCATCACTTTACATGTCACGTAAAAGAACCACATCGCTGTCACTAGATTCTTACATGCAACAAAAAACTGGCCAACACATAATAGAGTGAAGATCCCTACGTGACGCTTATGAAGTTATTTGTGCAGCACAGAGAATGAAAAACTTCACAGATCCGTAATTTACCAAGAAAATCCTTGAAATCTAGGAATTAAAAGGTTGTTGCGTTCAAATTTAGTCCCGTGCTTATTTTCGACAGACAGTGATCACCAAAGAATGTTAACGGCACTCATGACAGTTAGCTTCATTCAGCATAATATGTTTAAGGCAAAGAAATGATGCACCACTAAGGAATTACCCAAATGGGTCGGAAACCGGTAGCTGTAATGTACACGTACAAACAAATGACTACAGTTTCAGAGAAACTGGACGATTTATTCCAGAGAAAGATCTTCGCAGATTGAGTAAGTTAATAACGCGGTGATCCACCTCTGGCGCCTATGAAAGCAGTTATTTCGCTTATTACTGATTGACAGAGTCGTTGCATGACGTCTTTAGGGGCATCGTGCCAAATTATGTCGAATTGGCGCGTTGGATCGTCAAAATCCCGACATGGATGGACAACCCTACGCATAATGCTCCATACGTTTTCAGTTGGGGAGAGATCCGGCGTCCTTACTAGCCGAGACAGGGTTTGGGAAGCACGAAGATAAACAATAGAAACACTCACTATGTGCGGGCGGGCGTTATCTTGTTTGAAAGTAAGTCCAAGATGGTTTTTCAAGACGAGCAACGAAACAAAGCATAGACTATCGTCGGGCTGGAATTTCATTAAGTAAAATTGTCCGCAGTGATGAGACACGCTTCGAACTGAGCCCAGATAATCAGCGAAGACGCATCTGGAGGACTTCCGGACAACGGTGGTACAACAACCTGAGTGACGTCGGTATACGGTCCGACACACAGGGGTGCGATTTCTCTTCATAGCAAGATCCCATTGGTTCTCATCCTTAACACTCTTACAGCACAGCGCCAGGTCGACAATATTCTATATCCCGTTTTGTTGTTCTGCATGGAAAACCATCCTGGGCTTACGCTTCAGCAAAGTAATGCTCGCCAGCTCACGGCTAGAATTTCTACTGCTTTTCTGCGTGCTTGCCAAATCATGTCTTAGCCAGTAAGTTTGCCGGATCTCTTTCCGATTCAGGCCCTCCAACCAGCTCGGGTTGTTGACAATTTAATGCGCCAATTGGACATAATTTATCACGATATCCGTCAGGAGGACATCTAACAACTTATCAATCAATGCCAACCCGAATAACTGCTTGCGTAAGGAACAGAGGAGGACCATTGCGTTATTGACTTGCTCAATTTGTGAAGCTGTTTCTGTAAATCATCCAATTTTTCGGAAATTGTAATCGTTTGTTTGTCTGTGCATGTACATTACATCTACCGATTTACGTCCCATTAGGATAATTCCTTCGTGGTGCATCGTTTCTTTTCTTAGAATATATAACAGTGGAAGGTGTCGTAAAGCAAATCATTTTCGCGCTCGGCTCTTAAAATTAATTGCTTTTAAAATTCACTTATGCAGTTTCGTACTCTATTCATTAAGTGGAACTCCGAGAAAATTTCATGCTTCAGCGTATATCACAATTAAAGAACATCAGAGGTGTGTATGCAATGCTAAGCCAAAATATTATTACCACTGACCACAGTGAGACTGAATGGGGAATGATGACGCATCATGACGTTGCTGTAAGAGAAATATTTAAAAGAATCAGACACTACTAGGTAACTATTTTAGCAAGTATATCCACTAACTTAAGCGGTTTTTACAAAGGGTAGATCGCTCCAGAGCCTAGATTCCTAGGTTTCTTGGAAACGGCGAAGCTACTCGGCTGTTCTCGCTCTAGTGTCGTGAGCATACGTCAAAATTGACAGAATAATGAATCTACGAGAACGGGACGAGGCTTGGACTTTCAGGCTCATCACAGAGCATGGGTTAACTAATCTCCAATGCAGAATTTCTGTTAGTGGCGATTTGAGGAAGACCCGACGACAGAGTACAATGCTGGTGAAGGCACAACTGTTTCGGAGGGCATCTTTCTATATAAATTGTTGAATACGTGACCAAATGAAACCGTCATTGCAGTGGGCACGGCAACGTCGAATTTTGACCGTGAATCAATGGGAACATGTCACCTGATCGGATGAACTGCATCTCTTGTTACACCATGTCGATGGTTGTTCATACGCCGTCATCCAGTCAAACGACTGACCGAAACAAACACCGCGGCTACCACATAGCCCAGTTGAGACAGTAATGTACTAAGAGGAACAGTCGCCTGGGCTTCCATGAGACATGCTGTAGAAATCGAAGGCTCCATGACAGCTGTGGGCTAGGTGGCCAGTATTACGGATCAGCTGCATCCCTTCATGCTTGAAGTCTTCCTGAAGGCGATGGCTTTTCCAGGTTGATAACTATTCGTTTCACAAGTCCTGAACCGTGCTGCAGAGGTTTGAGGAGTATGATAATGAACTCACGTTGATGTTGTGGGCCACGAAATTAGCCTCGTCTGTATAGAACACATCTAGGATACTATCGGGCACCGGCTCCGCGACCACAAACTAACAGCCCCTAATTCCCTGGTACTGAGTGACATATACGTTGACTTCTAGTGCCATATACCACCGGAGACTTACGAAGAACATGTCGAATCCATGCCATGCAGACTCGTGCTGTACTGAGTTCCAAACGTGGACCAATGCTGTTAAGCATGCAGTCATAATGCTTTGGACCGTAGTTGTACCTGTACTGTACTGGTCAAAAATTCTGGCCAAAAACAAGTGGGAACCACTTTCAAGCTCCGTGTCTCTTTTCGACCAGCATGGTGTATATTACTGATATGTAGAGGAACCACAAAACCAGTTGGAAGAAATTTATTTCCCTCTGTTATAAACAGAGTTGAGAAACTACCGTAGGCTACCGTAAACTATGTGAGAAAGTGTAGGCTGCAGTAGTTTTACTAGCAGCTTTAGTCAATGAAGGTATACCCGCATTAACTGTGTGTGGGGTGGGTTGCATCCCTGTCAGGCGTTACCTCATAACGGTCACTCACCTTACATATGCGCGCAGTATCTTACTAGATTTTCCTGAATACCAGAAGTGGTGAACCACCTAGAAACTGAGTGAGGATATACAAAATGGCTGGGGAATCTACGGAAAATTTTTGTTCTACATGGTTAGCATCGGTCTGTTACTTAAGAATATACAGCATTTGTAGCAAAATTTAAACTGTCGATGTTTAATTCAGGTTTTATTCGAAAAAGTTGATTTGTAATATGAAACAGAGTGATGTTACAGTAAGTGTAAGGAAAACGACACGTATTTATAACATAGCGCTAAAGTATGCAGTTTCCTCGAAAAAAAGGTAAAATTAAAAAAACTCAAAACAAAAACAGATCAAACATTGCTTTAATACTTTGTCGAACTTATACAAAACATATTTCTTTTATTCATAAACAACTTTCGCACTTGTCAGTAATAATAGGAAACTCTCACCTTTGATCATGACAGAGAATGTTCTACTGAGTACAAAACATCAACAATAATTATATACATATATACCGTTTCTCCAAGTACACTGTACTTGCATCAAAAGTAATTGTTTTGATTACATAAAAGTGCTGAAGTTACTTAGCCAATTCAGTAACACCATGTGATTATAATTACGTGTAAAACAAACAAACAAAAAGAAGGAGAAATCGTCTCTTACACATTCGTGCACTTTTCTTTCCGTACTAATTCTACCAGTATTACCGGTAATCCTACCAAAACTACATCATTTATGTAGTGTACCAAAACTACCGAATTGCAGTTATATGCCTATAGCGTAAGTGAATGTTGGTGTCATGAGTAGAAGTGCTCTGTGCTTATTAATGTAGACAGCTGCTGTGTTTTCAGGATCCTAATCACTTTAAAATGCAAGTGTGGGAACTACACTAAATAGTATAGTCGATAGCGAATGTTATGTCGTTTAATTATTTCGACGAGATTGCAGTCACAGAACAAATAGAACTTTTTTTCTGTTTTCATGTTTCTTGGTGTGTTAATTTGATTTATAAGAACCAAACTTATTTGTTGAACTAATAGGATTATAGTTGATCTTAATAATGAATATATGGTGGATGAGGAAGTGTGGAAAAACGACAGCGGCGCACGATTTTACACTGTGTAGCATCCCAACAGGCGTCTTATAGAGTATAAATGTGACTTTAGATATACTATTAATTTTATTATACCGCCTAAGTGCGAGCTTTGCAAAATAAGCAGTGGTGCACGTAATTTCTTATTTCTTTCTTATACCCTTATAGTGCAATGTCGACTGAAAAATAGAATCGCTATAATCTGGGATTATCGCAGACTTAAGCGAACCGGTTGTGGTATTGCCTCGCCAAATTCTTTGGCCCCTGAAGCGAGAAACTACGAAAAATACAGATAAATCGACTCGGCCAGGCCGTACTGGGTCGGTATTTAAGCGGAGCCCCTTCCCGTTACGGTCGGCACGTTTTAGCGCTGCCCCACGTCGCGCGCCGCGTAATTCCACGGCGGGTTACGGCAGGGGGCGGAGTTTCGGACCCGAGTCCTAGAGCCACCACCGCCTCCGCCTCCGCCTTCCGCGCGAGTGAAAACCAAACTGGAATGTCGCCACTCTGCGCCCGTTCTTTTCTCATTCCCGCCACAGTTTACGATAACTGCAGACAGCACTAGGGCTCGCGGTTAATGCGGCTGAGAGGTTTTATAAAGGCACGCCAGAGACGAGCCTCTTTGTATGCATGGCTTCCCGGGACCGAATGCGCCCCTTCCGTGGACCCGGCGGACCTTGACACCGGGACGGCTGCGTCTGGCGGGTCAGACCGCACTCAAGCGGCGTCGCCTCCCCCCCCCTTCTGCCCCCCCCCCCCCCCTGCCGCCACCTACCCTCCGCCGGGGCCATTAACGGCGATTGTCACGGGACACCGGCTGTTGTGCGGCGCAATCCCCGCTGTTACGTAATCCCCAGGCAGCGCATTGTTCCGGCCAGTGGGCGTGCCACGGGGAGCCGTCATTGCTCCCCTGTTATTGCCATTACACCTAAATGACTTCGCACTCGACAATAACAGTCGCTTCAGACTGTACACCTAACGCTGATCGTTACTGAAAAACAACACCCACAAAATACACTGTCGACCAAGAAATTACAGTGCCATGAAGTGGCATGCAACTAACATCAAATTGGCATACTTGCCTAGATACGCTAACGATTAGCATTTAAGTGCAACCGCAATAAACTAGCCAGGAGTAACAACGCAACCTGTCTTCTATACAGGGTGAAAATTATTTAAACCGACAAATTCTAGGAGGTTGTAGGGGACATCAGAACAAATATTTTTCCCTAATGTCATTTTTTCCTATGAGGATTATTTAAACCGGTGGAGGCCGTATTACGCTCTTCAGTTGTTAGAGGCCTTATTACGATCTTTGGTTGTTAGAGGCCTTATTACGACTTCAGTTGTTAGAGGGCGTATTATGATCTTCAGTTGTTAGAGGACGTATTATGCTCATCAGTTGAAGGCAACTGCTGTCCACTAGTGTAGTAGTGCATTGTCTCTGTTAACTAATGGAGCGATACACCTGGAGTGAGTACACTGATGTGGTTGGAGCGTACTACGTAGCGCACCACAAGGGACGAGCTGCACAGCGGGTTTATCAACAACAATATCCTAATCGCCGTATCCCGCATCATACGACCTTTGCTGCTGTGCACCAACGTCTGCGTCAGACCGGGTCATTCAGCAGATTACCTGGACAGGGACGCCATCGTATGGTAAGAACGCTGCAATTTGAGGAAGCTGTCATGTAGCACGTGGAGTGGGATCCTTCAATCAGCACTCGTGCAATTGCACGTAACATGGGAACGAATCTGCCGTATGTAAGAACAGTCCTTCGAGAGCAATTGTTACGTCCACTTCACTTACAGCGTGTCCACAACCTAGGACCAGTTTATTATCCACCCAGAGCACAGTTTTCACAGTGGTACCTGGAAAAATGTGAAATTCATCCTACGTTTCCATTCTCTCTGTTGTTTACCGATGAAGCAACGTTCGGACGTGATGGAGTCCTCAACATGCATAATTCGCATGTTTGGTGTGAGGATAACCCACATGCTACAGTTACTAGCGCTCATCAAGTGCGGTTCTTCGTTAAGGAGTAGCTCGGTGTTGTTGGCGACTGTTTAATTGGGCCGTATCCGCTACCTAGGCCATTAAATGGCAGGCACTATTACACTTTTCTCGCCAGAGAAGACAACGCATGTTGTTCCAACATGACGGGGCGCTGGCACATTTCAATCGTCGTGTGCGTCAATTCCTGGACCGACGGTTCCCAGAAACGTGGATTGGCATAGGTGGTCCTGTACCATGGCCTGCTCGATCCCAAGATATGTCCCCTCTGTACTTTTTTGTATGGGGAGAGATGCACAACCTTATTTACGCAAACCCTGTTGGATCAGAAGAGGATCTGGTTGCCCAGATAGTAGCAGCGGCAGCAGGAACAATTCAGGACACTGCTGGGGTTTTTGCCGAGTCAGACAGAACATGATCGCACAGTGTAACCTTTGTTTACGTGTCAATGAAGGCATCTTTGAAAATCTACTGTAATTGAAATTGGGTTGTGTTAATGTGTTGTCTCTTGGTCATAAAAAAACTGGAAAAGTGTGTGTTGGTTTAATATTTGCCGCCAGAGAAATCTTCCTCTACCAGTTTAAATACTCCTCATAGGAAAAAATAACTTTAGGGAAAAATATTTGTTTTGATGTCCCCTACAACCTCCCAGAGTTTGTCGGTTTAAATACTTTTCACCCTGTATACAGGGATATTCAGCTGCCCCTACCGATAGGTTTTATGCAATCCGCAACGTCTTCAAAAACCACACAGAAGACTATCATATCTTCTCGCTTGCTAGACGTAAACAGACAAACCCAACAAGGCCTTTTCGTAGGAAACTTAATATAGTTAAATTTTGTACTGGAATGTTTTCGCTGAAGGCCACAGTTTTTGACTTATATAAGGAAAACGCATCTGAAAGTCACTTCTGCACATATCTATGGCAATAATTCATAAAGCTGCGGCCTGTATCTCAGTACAAAAAGATACTATTCATAATTTCTGTAGGACTAACAGTCTGCATGGAGCAACTGAGGCAATATGAGAGTCTTGCACATGGTATTTGGAGGCATTGCAGCTGCATAAAACACATGAGCAGAGGCTGCTGAATCACAATGCATAATGCAGATAATACGGCAGGTCTCTCAATCAGAAAGTGCATTTGAATGGTGCTTGCTTTTGAGAAGAAAGCATTCCTCATGTAACACAGAACAGCCAGTGGGATATTGGTCTAGTCAGACTTTGATTTAGTAATGCTCACGTTGGTTGGGATTGTCATGCAGATGTGGAATCGAATGGGCTCAGGATGGCAAGACTCAATGCATGCAGCTTCTCTGCGACCCCTCCCAACTAGCGCATGAGAGGTCAGACAAATCGTTCTCCTGGTCAAGTCAGATCATATAGCCGCTACATGCAGCTTGAATCAGGAAGTTCATTTGTTTGCAGCAAGACAAGTAGACACAGGGAGAGTGTGCTGACATCTGGAGAACCAGAGTAGCGACTATAGTACTGCGCCCAATGGCAACAATGGACAAAGTGGCACTACATCCAGTACAGTGTACACTGTCACACTGGACACATCCATGTGTACACACTCTGAGGTGGCAGAAAATTCCCAGATTGTATTTATCGTCACCTTACCAGCCTCACCCGTTAAGAGGTGGCGCTACTGGTTGGTGGTTGGCCCTTCTTTCAGCGTATTTGTGACGTTATTTTTCAACAAGAGAAGCAACACTACATGTTGCTCACACTGTCCGGACCTATTGAGTTGAGATGCCTAAGTCTCAGCATTCTCACGAATTTTAATTCGGCTGTCTTGCATTACCATATCATGGATTTTTTCAATGGTTTCCTTTGTGGTGACTTCAAGTGGACGGCCGGAGCGCCCTTCGTCGTAGGTGCTTGTCCGACCACATTTAAATTTATTAACCCACAAGTAAATGGTCTTCAGTGATGGTGCAGAGTCCGCGTGAACAGCATCCAATTCTGTTTTGTTTTTTGGTAACAGTCCAACCCTCCAAATGAATATCTTTAATAACAGCACGAAACTCGGTTTTCTCCATTTCCAATTGCAGTCGACAAACTGATCAGTTCATACGGCTGTTAACAATGAACTGTACCCAGAACATTGTTGAAATTCTTCCTACAATCCTTGGAATAATCAAGCTTATACCAACCACAAAGGCGCAACAGGGAAGTTCAATTCCTTCATGGAAAGACTTATCAAACCAACTTCGTAATACCAGTATCGTTCATAGAGGAAAGCACAGACGGCGTTTATTATTTCGTGGCTGTTAAGCATATTGTAAAAGTCTACACCTAATTCTGAGTGCTTGTATTGAATTACTTTGCCCCGTTGTGCAGTAGCACTCAGCGACCCATGGGGTTATGTTATTGCACCTTTCGCCAGGTGGAGAAATCAAGTCTAAGTAAAGCAAATCGTTCTCATATTTTGGTGCCTTTGCTCTAGTGTTGTTTAACTATTGCTCTGGTTGCTTTGCAATGAATGAGTTACAAATCTTGCATACTCTTTTAATGTTGTGGACCGTAGCGCCAGTTTTGAGTACAAGGCCTGAAACGAAGTTGAGTGGTAATTTGGAAACGTTATTTCATCCTGTTGTGATTTTGAGTTGTAACGATATACTTTGTCTTCTTGTACTTCTGATTTTTTGTCGCTGTGTCGTTTGCCAGAGACTTTTGTCTCGATTATTCGGGGCAAACATTTATATATATATATATATATATATGTTCTCGCTCTTATAGTAAGTTCATATCTGCTGTTCGTCCCTTGTGCATACAGTTCACTTTTTAATCTACGAGGGTAGTTCAATAAGTAATGCAACACATTTTTTCTCTGAAACAGGGGTTGTTTTATTCAACATTGAAATACACCACGTTATTCCCCAATCTTTTAGCTACACAGCACTATTTTTCAACGTAATCTCCATTCAATGCTACGGCCTTACGCCACCTTGAAATGAGGGCCTGTATGCCTGCACGGTAACATTCCACTGGTCGATGTCGGAGCCAACGTCGTACTGCATCAATAACTTCTTCATCATCCGCGTAGTGCGTCCCACGGATTGCGTCCTTCATTGGGCCAAACATATGGAAATCCGACGGTGCGAGATCGGGGCTGTAGGGTGCATGAGGAAGAACAGTCCACTGAAGTCACAGCTGTGCACGGCCGGCCCGCACGCGGGAGATCAGACAGTCTTGCCTGACCTTGCGGCGATGATGACACACGCTTTGCCCAACGACTCACCGTGCTTTTGTCCACTGCCAGATCACCGTAGACATTCTGCAAGCGCCTATGAATATCTGAGATGCCCTGGTTTTCCGCCAAAAGAAACTCGATCACTGCCCGTTGTTTGCAACGCACATCCGTTACAGACGCCATTTTAACAGCTCCGTACAGCGCTGCCACCTGTCAGAAGTCAATGAAACTATACGAGACGAAGCGGGAATGTTTGAAAATATTCCACAAGAAATTTCAGGTTTTTTCAACCAAAATTGGCCGAGAAAAAATGTGTTGCATTACTTATTGAACTGCCCTCGTAGTTGTGTTTTTAAGTTTTCCTCATTCTGTGGGTTGCTCCAGTGCGCTCTTGTTACGTTACTTGTATCTTATGTTATGGTAAGTATCTTTGATGCTTGTTCCCTGGTTTTGGATTTTAATTATTTTAATGGTTCTTGCGGGTTGTCTAGAATGGGAGAACATTATTCTATCAGTGAATAATGGTTGTTATTCAGTCACTTGTTGTTTGATTTTAACGCATTTTTCTAGTACGTTTTTTAAGACTGGTTGTACATAAAAACTCTGCCATGTTCATAAATGAAAGATATAAAAGTATGATCACTCATTGTTCATTTGATCCCCATGATTTCCTGTTATATCACATTATTATGAAAACATTTTAAGTAGCATGCTATTCCTCCTGAACTTACTGTTTTTCATGCACAACGGCGTATATTACAGATTTTCCTACATTGCTACAGTGTTCCGATAAATTTAACGATACCTTTGTGATCCATTGTTGGGGAAGGTACAGCAGTAATAGATGACGCACCTGAGACTGGATCCTTGAGCTGTGTTGCTTATTAAATTTTATGTATAATTACCAGGATCATGTTCTTAACAAACTGACTATTGGCTTCTGTCTCGGGTTCTTCGGCCGACGTTCATCTAATGATTTTACTGACGTTTCGCCAGCACGAGTGGCTGGCATTGTCAAAGCTTCACCCTCCATTGCCGGTGGTGAACTAGAGCCGAGCTCGCGGCCGCAGACTATATGTACCTGGCGCGCCAACGTCCGAGGGCTTCTCCTCGGTCATTTCCGGTGCGGTTCTCCTCTTGTTACCGCACCGGAAATGACCGAGGAGAAGCCGTCGGACGTTGGCGCGCCATGTACATATAGTCTGCGGCCGCGAGCTCGGCTCCAGTTCACCACCGGCAATGTAGGGTGAAGCTTCGACAATGCCATCCACTCGGGCTGGCGAAACGTCAGTAAAATCATTAGATGAACGCCGGCCGAAGGACCCGAGTCAGAAGCCAATAGTCAGTTTGTCAACAAGTGGCCACGAAAGCCTTAACAATTTTGTATCATGTTCTTACTTTCTTCATTGGGGTGAGGATCCAAAACTTCATTTCACTTCACGCCTCATGAATGCCACAGTCTCTTATTTGGCCATTCGCCTTCTTGTAAACATTTCTGTGTCATACTCTGTCACACCATGCTGCCATTTTCTTCTCGGTAGCCATTTCTTATTTTTTTCTGGACATTTCTGCAATATCTTTTTTCGGCCATCGTTTCTTAATAATTTTTCTCAAGCGATCATACCAGTGCAGTCAGCTATTATGCTTGGAGGTCACATGGAGTCCCATTGTTTCATTTTTCGACCTTCTGCAGTCGTTATAATTTAACTCCAAGATGCAGATGGTTTATTCCTAGCGAGTTAAGTAAATTCTCGGTGTTGTTTTAAATATGCTAACATTCTACACCAAACGTTTGAATTGCAATTAATTTTCTCAAACGCAGTTTTCTGTGTCCGTTTAAGAAAATGGTTCAAATGGCTCTGAGCGCTATGGGACTTAACATCTATGGTCATCAGTCCCCTAGAACTTAGAACTACTTAAACCTAACTAACCTAAGGACATCACACAACACCCAGCCATCACGAGGCAGAGAAAATCTCTGACCCCGCCGGGAATCGAACCCGGGAACCTGGGCGTGGGAAGCTAGAACGCTACCGTACGACCACGAGATGCGGGCAATGCGTTTAAGACAAGAAGAGACCCAATAAGTAAAAATTCATCGTTTTTGACACACTTCAGTATATGTTAGCTTCATTATTATCAGACTGTAATTTAACTGATATGCCCACCACATTATTTCACAGCTTTAACTGTAATTTTTCCATTTATAGATGGTAGTGCACAACTACATTTAACGAAAAGGAAACAAACCAAAACTTCAAAAATGTTTCAAATGGTTCTCAGCACTATGGAACTTAACTTCTGAGGTCATCAGTCCCCTACAACTTAGAACTACTTAAACCTAACTAATCTAAGGACATCACACACATCCATGCCCGAGGCAGGATTCGAATCTGCGGTCGTAGCAGTCGCGCGGTTCCAGACTGTAGCACCTACAACCGCTCGGCCACCCCTGCCGGCACCAGAACTTCCCTCCAAAATTTTTATCGAACTTTCTGGTGCTGACTTTCTCTATTAATGTTGTGAATGCAAAGAATCTTGCCTATACATTGTTATATTCTATGTAATCTAAGCCACTCACGACGTACCTTATTGTGACCAAGCAGATGCTGCGCTAAATGTCAGGAAATACAGTTAGATAGTCACACAATCGGTCTCTAAAACAAGTAAGTGGCACAGAAGAAACATTTAAGTTTCCTGTAAACGTTGTCATCGTCCAACACTGAAAGCTCATTTTACTGAACAATAATTTCTTCCAGTAGAACATATTCATAGTCAGTTTTCAGCAACTAATGTCCAGTTTGCAACTCCTCTCGCTCATAGAGACTATGAGCCATATCCTTTCCGAAAACGATTCAAAACACTTTCCACACAGAAATGTTCAGTCCAGCGTAATTACCATCAATTCGGAAACAAAGTTCTCACCTCGTACGAGCCGATAAGCCCAGATCGGTGTTCGCTCTAGCCACAAAACATGCTAAACACAGTTGCAAACCTAGCGCACCGTATAGTCAAGGCTGCTTACGAAAAAGTACTTTCACCAGAAAGCTCTCCCGACACTCTGAGTGTCAGCCTTTCATAGCCAAACTGAAAAGCCCCGCTCCCACACTCACAGTTTACAAGGGATCTCGCCACTAGAGTTCCGTTTGACCAGTCAATCAGCTTTTCGGTGGCAACAGCTCGTACACGAGACACGGTATTTAGTGATAAAGCTGCACTGCCCAACTCTAACCTTCACAAACAGCGAGTGAATGACGTAGGGCTGGACAAAACACGTGGTCGTGAGGCAATAATTAAACATTTCTGCAATATCGGGAGAAAAAAAATCCGATTCAGCTGTTACAACACCCCCAGCCCGAGGATATATTAATTAGTTTTGATGTGCTATCCGTATTTCCTATCGTTCCGCTCAATGAAGTATGCAACAGCTGAATCGGATTTTTCCTCCTGATACTGCAAAACGGTTTCATAAATGCCTCACAATCACGTATTTTAAATGGAACGATGAATTCTCCTAACAGACGGATGGCGTGGCTATGGGGAGCCAGACATACCGAATTTTTTATGGAAAAATTCGAGGAGCAGGAATTGGAAACAGCCAACAAAAAAAAAACGAATATTTGATTCCGCTAAGTAGGTGATACGTTTGCTTTGTGAAAGTATAACAGAGAGGTATGAATCTGTTTCCACAAGAATTTCAAGGTGATTAATCGGAAGACTCAGTTTACTGGTGGGGGCGGCATGTGGGAGATTCTCTTGATGAGCCAGATTTCAATGAAGAAGATGGCAGCTTAGACCACACAGTTTATCGAAAACCCACGCTCACATACCGTTACACCACCCGCAACAAAAGCGAGACATCATAAAACGGTTGGCGGACAAAGCAAGCAACTGCTTGACGTGGAACTGAAAATTTTATTCACCCGCTGAGGAAAAAACCGCGTTAAGACTCAAGCGCAAAAATCATAACAGTGCATAAGCGTCTGTGAAATCTAAAATTTTCCTGCCTTTCGATAAGGACGATACTGACTGCATAGAAAAAATTCTGAAAATCTTGGCAAAACGAAACATCTTGGTAATTTAGAAACCGACCCACAAGATACTGGATCAACTAAAATTGGGCAAGGATACTCGCAAACCGCTGGAAAAAATCAGAAATTTATAAGATTCCCTGTAGTTGTGTGGAGGTGTACTTGAGAACTACAAAAATAACGGCCATTAAATGACTAGAAGAGCACAAGGGCAACCATAGAAGAGGAGAGAACATGCTCAGCAGCCGGCAGACCACTACATTCCTCTTGATAGGACTCAAGCACCGGCAACCAGAAGCAGATACAGAGAGGCCAAAGAGATTGTTAAACTCCTCAGGAATTTCAGCAGAAAGAGGAATGCCGTGAAAGTGAATGACATCTGGATCCCGGTGTTGAAGACACTAGTATCTACGAGTCTTCCATCGTGACTTGATAGCAAGAGCGGCCGACGACAACCGACAACGGCCACCTGCGTCCGGGTATTCAAGGCTTGTCACACCACGCCACTGTTCGGTAGCAAACCAAACCGGAATTTTGCTGCAGTTAACAGCGAGACAGAGTGCGATCCGGACACTCAATGTAGCTACAATTTCCTTGGAAAATGCCCTAAAAGTACTAAATGAATTTTCATAGGACTTTCACACATAACTTGAGCGTTGCTTGAGGCAACATACAGGCTTTATTTCATCAAAATCGGATTACCGAAAAAAAGATTACATAATTCAAAGTATTAGGAATCTACTCAGCTTAGCAGCTTGGCTATTTACCTTATTAATGGTGTAGTACACCAAAGAACCTACCGATGCCACTGTTAGGGTTTTACCTCAGTTACAGAAATATTTTCACCAGTTCATGTCAGGGACAGAATTAAGTGCCACACTCTTATCTCTGCATAGACAAACTATCGTTGAATTTACTAGGCTTGGATATATCGATTTACTCATTTCGATTTGACTGTTAAAAACTTAACTAAATCGTTTTGCTTCTTTTGATATGCTTCCTTTATAAGCCGGTTGCAGTGGCCGAGCGGTTCTAGGCGCATCAGTTCGGAACCGCGCGACTGCTACGGTCGCAGGTTCGAATCCTGCCTCGGGCATGGATGTGTGTGATGTTCTTAGGTTAGTTAGGTTAAGTAGTTCTAAGTTCTAGGAGACTGATGACATCAGATGTTAAGTCCCATAGTGCTCAGAGCCATTTGCTTCTTTTATATTTGACTTCCGGCTACGAAAAACGAATTTATTCACAAATTTTTCCTCTAAGGTTACCCGTAACAACGACTGAAGAACAAAACCCTAAAATGTGACAGATTCAAAGGCGTTCTTTTGGTGTGAAACATGGGCATTTAGCTAGTCGTAAAAAAAACTTGAGAAGGTTGATTTTTTACTTTTTTTTAACAGCCTATTCCCCTTGTGTCATTGTTATCAAAAAAAAAATTTCTTAATTTGAATTCTTTAGCTGGAAATTTCCTTTTTATTCAAGATCAACATCTATACACTGCAGACCACCATGAGGTGCATGGCAGAATGTACGTCTCATTTTACCAGTTATTTGGGTTTTCTCCCTGTTTCATTCATGTATGGAACGTAGAAAGAACGACTGTTTAAATGCCTCTGTGTGTACAGTCATTATTCTAATCTTATCTTCACGATTACTATTGGGGCGATACGCAAGGGGTTGTAGTATATTCCTAGAGCAATCATTTAAAGCTGGTTCTTGAAACCTTGTTAACAGACTTTCTTAGGACAGTTTACCTCTATCTTCAAGAGTCTTCCAGTTCAGTTCCCTCAGTATATCCGTGACTCTCTCCCACGGACTAAGCAAACCTGTGACCATTCTTGCTACTCGTCTCTATATACTTTCAATATCCCCTGTCAGTTCTATCTGGTGTGGGTCAGACTCTATTGAGCAATATTCTAGGTCTGGTGGCACGAGAGATTCGTAAGCAGTCTCCTTTGATTGTACTTCCCCAGTATTCTACCAATAAACCTAAGTCTATCACCTACTTTACCGATGACTGAACCTACGTAGTATTACATCCAGTATTTGTAAGAGTTGACCGATTCCAACAGTGACTCATTGATGTTGTAGTCATAGGATACTACGTTTTTTCGTTTTGTGAAGTGCAAAATTTTACATGTATCAACATTTAAATCAGGTTACCGTTCTCAGAACCACCTTAAAATCATTTCAAGGTCTGAATGAATATTTATGCATCATCTTTCAGATAGTACTTCAATACAGATAACTGCATCATCTGCAAAAATCCTGATTTTACTATTAGTATTGTCTGCAAAGTCACTAATATACAACTTGAACACTTCCTTGGTGTACACCTGAAGTTACTTCTACATCTGACGATGACTCTCCATCCAAGATAACGTGCTGCATCCTCCCTACCAAAAAGTCCTCAATCCAGTCACAAATTTCACTTGATACCCCACATGATGGAACTTTTGACAATAAGCATACTTGTGGCACTGATTCAAAATCTTTTTGGAAATCAAGAAATACAGCATCTACCTGACTGCCTGGACCCAAGGCTTTCAGTAAGTCATGTGTGAAAAGTGCGATTTACGTTTCACGTGATTGATGGTTTCGAAATCCATGCCGGTTGACACTGAGAAAGTCATTTGTTCAAGACACCTCATTATGTTTGAGTTCTAAGATTCTACAAGAAATCGATGTCAAGGACATCGGACGGTAGTTCTGTGGATCACTTCTGCTACCTTACGTAGCCGGGTGTGATCTGTGCCTTTTTACAAGAACTGGAAACAGTTTTTGTTCGAGAGACCAACGGTAGATTATAGTTAGAAGAGGGGGCTATCTCATCCGCAAATTCGGTAGAGAATCTGACGGGGATTCCATCAGGTCCTGGAGGTTTGTTCAGTTTTAAGGATTTCAGCTGTTGCTCAACATCAATGTCACCAATACTTACTTCATTCATATTTTCAGTGGTGTGAGGATTGAAATGGGGCAGTTTTCCTTTGTAAAAGAACATTTGAAAACGGAGTCAAGCATTTCAGCTTTTGCTTCGCTACATTCAATTTCTGTTCCTGTCTCATTCAATAGGGGTTGGACACTAACTTTGGTGCCATTAACAGCCTTTACATACGACCAGAATTGCTTTGGATTCTGTGAAAGATCACCTGACAGTATTCTGCTACTGTAGTCACTGAAGGCAATCCCTATTGTTCTCTTGACAGCGACACACATTTCATCCAGCATCTCTCTGTCTATAGACCTATGCTTTGTTTTACACCTATTACGCAGTAATCTCTGTTTCTTTAGAAATTTCTTTTCAGTGAGTGTATACCGTTCTGGTTCCCTCCCATCATGAACTGTTCTACTGGGTTCATATCCATCCAGCGCATGGTCAACTACTCTTTTAATCTTGAGCCAGAGATCCTCTACAGGCGCCTGCCCTGTGCTGAAAGTTTCAAGATCCTCCTTGAGATATAACAATACTGATTTTTCATCGAGTTTACTGAACATATATGTCTTTCTGCTTGTTTGAGTTGGCGTTTCAACTGTGATAATCATTGTTGCCACAACTGCGTCATCGTCACTGATATCAGTTTCGCTGCGGACATCCTCAATGATGTCAGGTCTATTTGCTGCCATTAGATCCAATATATTTCCATCATGTTCTAATTAGTTTTCAGAGAAGGCAGTTAGCAAAGTTAGCACTCTGTTTTATCACGCCCATCACTAAAACGCTGTAATTTTCTCATTTAATTGGCTGGCTCTGAGCACTATAGGACTTAACTGCTGAGATCATCAGTCCCCTAGAACTTAGAACTAACCGTAGCGGTCGCGCGGTTCCAGACTGTAGCGCCTAGAACCGCTCGGCCACTCCGGCCGGCCTCTCATTTAATTGTTGATGATTGAAATCTCCATTGGTGATTACAGAATGACTGGGGGACTGACATACTTGTGAACTGAGGTTTTCTCTAAAGTTTTTGTTTACATCAGGAGATGAGTCTGGTGGGTGATAGAAGGATCCAATTATCATTTTGTGTCCACCCCTGATACTGAATCTTCCCCAAACAATCTCACATGGAGCTACAATTTGTACATCGGTGAATTTAAGTTTCTTGTCTACTGTGACAAATACATCAAATCCACTTCCCATTTGCCTGTGTTTTCGATATACACTTAAATGTTCCACAAAAATCTAACTGCTAGCACTTTCAGGTTTCAGCTGGCTTTCTGTACATAGTATTATGAGAGCTTCATTGCTTTTCATAAATGCTTCAAACTCTGATACCTTTTTGCTAATGTTTCTGCAGTTTACCATTAGGATTTTAAAACTGTCACCTGTGGGAGGCATTTCTTTCGGTCTTACACTGACTCCTCTGGGTTACCTATATCAGCGTTATGTACTCTGGATGGAGGCTCTACCCCACACACAGTCATTTGCCTGAGTAGCAGACTCTGATGTGTAGTGCACACCCGACTCACTTAGGGGTACCCAACAGTTCTCAACTCTATGGTGCAAGTCCAGGAAGTCGCAGGCTAGCTTGACAAAGAACTTTCAAAGACTCTCGTTCAATCCTTCCACTTAATTCAGATCCAAAGGGCCACTGTAAGTTCTGGGGACAATGCTGCAAACTGTGAGCTTCGTTGAAACTCCGTATGCAAGGCAGGTCTTCTCAGTCTTCGCAGCCAGTGACTGGAATGACCCAAGAATGACCTCGCAGCCCAGACGACACGCATCATTTGTTCCAACGTGCGCTACGATCTGCAGTTGGTTGCACCCTCAATTGCTGCTGGAATAGCCTCTTCAACGGGTTGAATGAGGCTCTAAGGCATCCCCACTGACTGCACTTGGTGACCTTTCCTGTCCCTTGCTGAGAGTACCCTAAGGGGTACCATCATTTACTGTAAATTTGAGCTGCCGATAATTAATAGACCTCTGCCCTTTTTCGTTTGCCTCTTCCTGACACTGAACAAAAAAAAATGATTCCCCAAAACAGGTGAAATGACTTCCAGTAGCACAGTTTAAGTTTCAGTGAAAGACAGCAGCTCCAACTTGTTGTTATGGTGATCGGTACAACACCTTGAAACGTCCCTGGTCCCCTGGTCGCCTACACCTACTACTGACGCACCACAGTCAAGTGAACGAGGTCTTGTAGTTCCTGCAGAGAAGGCAGGATCCATGTGAGAGGGTAGTACTTGAGGTACCTTTGGTACATGGTACATGGTACATGACACTCGGGCGCTCTTCGAGCAGATTCCAATCGTTTGGCAGTAGTCAGGGAGATTTACATCTGCTTGCTAACGTCAACCAACTCATCCCGTATTCGAGAACACCATTCACATTGGGGCTGCATTTTGACTGGTACAACGTATTTACAGGGCAGTGAACAAATAACTTGAAATTAATCCCACTGATTATCCTTTAATCTGTTGGGCTGAAGAATTGCTCATTCCCTATAAGAATTGGAGCAAATACGCGAAAAGAGAATTCTATTAACGCAACAAAAAACCGGTGATAAAAACAGCTAGTTTCCTAAGACATTTTGAGGTTCATTATACACTCCTGGAAATGGAAAAAAGAACACATTGACACCGGTGTGTCAGACCCACCATACTTGCTCCGAACACTGCGAGAGGGCTGTACAAGCAATGATCACACGCACGGCACAGCGGACACACCAGGAACCGCGGTGTTGGCCGTCGAATGGCGCTAGCTGCGCAGCATTTGTGCACCGCCGCCGTCAGTGTCAGCCAGTTTGCCGTGGCATACGGAGCTCCATCGCAGTCTTTAACACTGGTAGCATGCCGCGACAACGTGGACGTGAACCGTATGTGCAGTTGACGGACTTTGAGCGAGGGAGTATAGTGGGCATGCGGGAGGCCGGGTGGACGTACCGCCGAATTGCTCAACACGTGGGGCGTGAGGTCTCCACAGTACATCGATGTTGTCGCCAGTGGTCGGCGGAAGGTGCACGTGCCCGTCGACCTGGGGCCGGACCGCAGCGACGCACGGATGCACGCCAAGACCGTAGGATCCTACGCAGTGCCGTAGGGGACCGCACCGCCACTTCCCAGCAAATTAGGGACACTGTTGCTCCTGGGGTATCGGCGAGGACCATTCGCACCCGTCTCCATGAAGCTGGGCTACGGTCCCGCACACCGTTAGGCCGTCTTCCGCTCACGCCCCAACATCGTGCAGCCCGCCTCCAGTGGTGTCGCGACAGGCGTGAATGGAGGGACGAATGGAGACGTGTCGTCTTCAGCGATGAGAGTCGCTTCTGCCTTGGTGCCAATGATGGTCGTATGCGTGTTTGGCGCCGTGCAAGTGAGCGCCACAATCAGGACTGCATACGACCGAGGCACACAGGGCCAACACCCGGCATCATGGTGTGGGGAGCGATCTCCTACACTGGCCGTACACCACTGGTGATCGTCGAGGGGACACTGAATAGTGCACGGTACATCCAAACCGTCATCGAACCCATCGTTCTACCATTCCTAGACCGGCAAGGGAACTTGCTGTTCCAACAGGACAATGCACGTCCGCATGTATCCCGTGCCACCCAACGTGCTCTAGAAGGTGTAAGTCAACTACCCTGGCCAGCAAGATCTCCGGATCTGTCCCCCATTGAGCATGTTTGGGACTGGATGAAGCGTCGTCTCACGCGGTCTGCACGTCCAGCACGAACGCTGGTCCAACTTAGGCGCCAGGTGGAAATGGCATGGCAAGCCGTTCCACAGGACTACATCCAGCATCTCTACGATCGTCTCCATGGGAGAATAGCAGCCTGCATTGCTGCGAAAGGTGGATATACACTGTACTAGTGCCGACATTGTGCATGCTCTGTTGCCTGTGTCTATGTGCCTGTGGTTCTGTCAGTGTGATCATGTGATGTATCTGACCCCAGGAATGTGTCAATAAAGTTTCCCCTTCCTGGGACAATGAATTCACGGTGTTCTTATTTCAATTTCCAGGAGTGTAGTTGTTTGCAAAATCGAAAACAGAGTTGATTTACGATAAATGTAGATAATATATACGAGGTGCGACCATAAAATAATGAGACTGATTTTCTTTGCAAGATGTGGCAACCCTGCAGGCTTGCGTAGGCACGATTTCCTTGACCTTGGTTTATAAGCTGCTTATAGTCCAAGCAGCACACCAATGCAACTACTCAGTAGTGAGTTATGCTGTAATAAGTTAACATGTGTTTGTGTCTCTCGTCACGGAAATGGAATCGCATAATATTGTGCAGGCAACGGCCTTGCCGCAGTGGATACACCGGTTCCCGTGAGATCACCGAAGTTAAGTACTGTCGGGCGTGGTCGGCACTTGGATGGGTGACCATCCAGGCCGACATGCGCTGTTGCCATTTTTCTGGGTGCACTCAGCCTCGTGATGCCAACTGAGGAGCTACTCGACCGAATAATAGCGGCTTCGGTCAAGAATACCATCATAAAGACCGGGAGAGCGGTGTGCTGACCCCAAGCCCCTCCTATCCGCATCCTCCAATGAGGAAGACACGGTAGGCCACTCGTGGCCTGAAGACGGAGTGCTTTTTTATAATATTGCGCAATGGTATGCCATTTCTTTTTGCGTTAAATTGGATGAAAACATGACAACTTACAGTACGCTTCAGAAGGCTTTTGCAGAGGAGGTTATATCAAGAGCTCAAGTTTTTCGTTGGCATAAAATGTTTAGTGAAGGCAGAACGAATATTGAAGATGAAGACCGCAGTGAACGACCATCAACGTCATGGTCGGATGTCATCTTGGCCATGGTGCATGAACTCGTACGACCTGATCAAAGATTATTCGTGAAAATGATTGCAGAAGAACTGAACATCAATCGAGAAACGGTTCGTCTAGTAATAACTGAAGAGCTTGGTATGAGAAAGATTTGTGCAAAATTGGACCCAAAAATCTTACACCACAATAGCGAGAAACACGGAAAAATGTGGTAGCCGGTATGTTACGGAAATCAATCCAGAATTGTTGAGCAGTGTTATTACTGGTGATGAAAGTTGGTTTTTTCAGTACGATCCAGAAACAAGACGCCAAAGTTCACAATGGTGCTCAAAGGGATCACCCAGACCAAAAAAAGCTCGCATGTCAAAGTCATAAGTGAAATGCATGCTTGTGTGCTTCTTTGATTCCAAGGGAATTGTTCATAAAGAATGGGTGCCTCCTGGGTAAACAGTTAACCAATATTACTACAAAGAAGTTTTTGAAAGACTTCGTGAAAGAGTTCTTCATGTTCGTCCCAACATTGCTGATAATTGGATTCTGCATCACGATAATGCGCCATCCCACACTGCTCTGTCAGTGCAGCAATTTTTAACCTCAAAAATATTTCACTACTACCTTATTCACCAGATATTGCTCCGTGCGACTTTTTTCTATTTCTAAGAGTCAAAACGGCGGTCAAGGGACACCATTTTCAAACAACACAAGATGTCCAAAAAGCTGTGACGAGGATCTTGGAAGATATACCAGAAGATGAGTTCCAGAAATGTTACCATCAATGGCAGAAGCGCTGGAAAAAGTGTGTGCAATCAGAAGTGAACTACTTTGAAGGAAACAACACTTAACTTGACTAAAACGGTAAGCAACATTGTTTTTAATCAGTGTCATTGCTTTATTGTTGCATCTCGTTGGGCTACTCCTCTTTAAGGGATAACTAGATGTAACACAGTATATTAATTAGAAAATCTGCTACAGTAACTAAATCACAAACGCCGATTTGTACACTTGCTCTTAGATTATGTAAAGGACAAAGGTAGCTTCCGAAATTCTAAAAAACTCACGTTTATTTGCGTCGATATACTGTGAAGTTCAGGGGTGATGTACTCATCGACAGAACTGTGAACCACAAACGCTGATCTGCCGCGAAATAAATTCGTATCCAAAACACTCGTAGTGATAACTTACGAAAATACAATACAATTCTCAAAATAGCCTCCTCTCAAAATAACCTGTTTCCTGGGTTATTCCACAGTGAAACTAGATGACGATGGTTTTGAATGAGGATAGGCCTATTGCTCTCAAAAATTTTAAAAGAGCACAATTAAGTTTAAGTCTTCAATTAGCGGTAACAGTATCAGTTTATCGCAGCATTCGAAAATGTTCGAAATTTCACAATATATCACAATACACACGTCACACGATCTTGTACATGCGATCTCACACAAAGGAAAATCCTCTTTTATATATACAGAGAAACGTGAGTATTGCACGGATTTTTCACTTAACTGCTTATGTGCACATATCTACACTGGCCCGACCAAGAAGAAAACTGCAGCGTGAGTTTACTTAGACGTACAGAAATATCGTGATGATGTAGCGTCTAATTGCCCTCACATTTATACACAACAGCAGCATTTTACCATGGATATTGATTTAGACTGATGCATTGAACAATAACTAGCCCTAGCCCCCCTGCCTCATTTTCTAATATCACTAAAATAACTTCGTCACAGTGATATCAAAACGAATTATTCTAGTGGTCAGGACCTATGGAATTCCTCATTTTCTCCTCTCACTCGGAACCCGGCCTTCCTTCGAAATTGCTAAACATGTATGGGAAATGGATGCATGTCTTCATCTGGGAAAAGCCTGGGAATTGAGTCAGGACATAAATTTCGGCGCCTGGTTACGAATTCGCGTTTTTCAATGTACGTATTATACGCGTACGTGGAAACGTGTTTGCGCAGCAATCCCCAACACAGTGATGAACTCGAAATTATAAAAATTCATGTAGAAGATTGATGAAAAAGACTCCTTCGTTTTGGTTTGTGTTGTTTTCAGTGCAATTGCAAAACCTCTGTATATAAAGTATTTTTCGTTTTTTTCGTACGGTATAGTAAAAGCATGAACTGGCTGTATGAAACACCAGTTTGTGTCAGAGCAACATATCATGAGAAAAATACTGATTGTCATTCAGTTCCAACGTATTTAAGTGACATTGAGCCTTGTTTATTAATACTGCATACGAAATCTCGAAACTGGAAGTCCCTTAAAATGAATGTTTAACTCGGTTGGGATCATTGGTATACGGGCTGTGAGAGCGACCTCTCCAGCTGCTGAGCCTTTGAGGATAGTAGCATCATTGTCATTACGTCTCATACTTTGAATTTTCAAACGGTTAGCATTACAAAGTTTCGGAGGATTCAAATTGCGTTGTAGTATTACAGGAACTCCGATTTCAAGCCTCAAACTATGTTGCGGGAATGGATTCTGTCGGCAATCAATCACGTTAGAATAAACTTTTGAAAGTAGAATTCAGTTCTTGACATAATGTTACCAAGTTTCTCATCTACAGATATACAGCCGTGTTCTTGTGGTGTTGTTCCATTTCCAACAATGAATAACTGCAATGGGAATTGAATATCACCGACTTGAAGGTGTACTCTCCCGCTCTTAAATTCAAATCGATAACACATGTACATATAGGTGATGATTTAAGACAGGCTTTGATAATGTCAGCTCCTTCAACTGTAATTGGCAAAGTTTGCCGAATATCACTAGCAAGAAGGTAAGTTAAACCACCCAGCAATGCATCACATGTTGTTTACAAAAAATTATAGTATAGAATATTGTTTTAGTTTTTGGGGTACTCTGTAGTAAGAATTAGTGAAGAAGCGCATACAATTGACCGCTGCTAAGGCCGCAGGTTCGAATCCTGCCTCGGGCATGGATGTGTGTGATGTCCTTAGGTAGGTTATGTTTAAGTAGTTCTAAGTCTAGGGGACTGATGACCTCAGATGTTAAGTCCCATAGTGCTTAGTCATTTGAACCAATTGACCGAGTTAAAGACAATCTCAACGTAAATTAATTCTAACGTATTTGAACGTCGGACCTTAAGCCGTCTTTATTGTTACTGTATGCGAAACGTTGATTCGCTTAAAATGAATCGGTTGGGATCATTGATAAATGACGAATCAACGACACCTCTTTAATCAGCAATCAGATAGCATTACGAAGTTTCAGGCGATTCAGATTGCGAAGTAATATTCTAATCATAAACCGATAAGCCGTAAATACAACTTTCTTAAAATACAGGTTTTATTTTAAAACATACTGCGACGAAAACAACAAAACAGCAGATTGTTGTTTGAGTAATTTTTGTTACAAATTATATATACGAAGAAACAATTTGTCTAATGATTTAAATGCCCTTGTATTGTAGTTGAAACTGACTGCGAGAAAGAAAACGAATTCGCACGTTCTCATAGCACAGCATTTTCTGTCTTGAATTTAGTTTTAACAGAAAACCTGTACATGTTGTTCGAAAAATGTACGTGGTCCATGCTCATTCGATTGTCTATAAGCACATAGTGCAAAAAAATTAACTAAATCGCTGGAGAATTTTTCGAGATTTTTCCAACCTTAACGCCTTCAGATACCACACAGAAGATTTCCATATTCTCTGACTCGCTATGTACAAACTATTAGTCCTACAGAAAAAATTAACAGGACCTTCTTGTACGAAATTTAATGTAGCTAAATTTTATACTGGGATACGTCTTTCGTAGAGGTCGTCGTTTCAGAATTATGACTTCCAAACTCTTGAATAACTCGAAATCCTGGCTCCAGCGAGAACGTATTCTAGTACAAATATTAACTTCATTAAATTTTCTAGAAAAATTCCCCTTTCATTTTTTTGAAGGTCTAATAGTTTGTGTGTAGTGAACGAGAGATAATGCAAACCTTGTGCATGGTTTTTGAAGGCGTTGCATAAAGCGTACTTGTATGGGAAACTAAAGAACTCTGTATATTAGGTATAGATTACATTTCTTCTTCCTTTCACTCCCTTATCCCCTTGTCTTGTTTCCCAAGTAAGCCATTCCATTTAACATCTTCTGTGCTCCTTCATCTCTTACATTCTCGAATACATTAGGGTTTTTTTATATCGGGTACCAGAGCCACAATTTCATCAATTTTCCACCTTGACTAAGAAAGTCTCTGTTCTTGTATTAAATTGGGATTACATGCAAATGTGTAACATGAAATATGCCCTGAACTGTCATGCCCTCTTACATATAAAATTTAGACTCATGAATTCGTGTAATAAAGCGTTCCCACTGCACCATTAAGGAAATATAACAACGACCAGGAGTAACTTATTTTGAGCGACGTATTTATAATCGGAATAAGTAAATAGTTAACTGAACTGCGTTGTCCTCTCTAAGCTGTGGTAAACAAACGAATTCACATAAATAATGTATAAACAACGACATTTGTAGCTTAGTTGCCTGCACTGGACAGGGTAGGTTTCGATCTGTTACCTTACTTTTACGATCATGAAACATGAAAATATAATGCGTAAAGAAAACACACTTTTGAACATAATTGATGAACTGTCAGCAACCACAGCAGACGACTTACTTTCAATTCTGTAAAAACATGCAGATAAAAGGACGAGTGAACTACTCACCGTAATTTTTATCTGCGCAGAAGGCAAAGTGCGCATGTCGTAGAATAATATGATGCAGATTGCAAAGTGCAACTCGGCTCTAAAGGCACGAGAATTAGAAAACAGTAGCAAGGGATTGCGAATTTACTGGGTGACTCATTAACTGTTGCCACCTAGAATAACTCCGAAAGGATCATAGGAGCTGAAACATTTTTGGGACAAATGTTGCATGGAACATCGGGGCCCATAATATGACATTGGTTTTTTGTTGCTAGGTGCGGTCGCGTCAGAGGTATGAAGGTCAACTTCGTTTTTTTTTTAATGGAATGCTATAGTTTGGTACTTTTTCTGATAGCGGCTAACGACACGAATCCAGTGATGTGTAACAGTAAGGTCTATGAAGTTCAACGAAGGTCACAAAGATGACATGAACGTCCATTTGCAGAACATGTTGGAAGTGATGACCATTGGTATAGATGCAGTGTATCAATCTTCTTATCATGGGTCGAGTGGTATTCCTTATCACTTCGGCACTTATTGAAGCACGTGCTCTGACAGTTATTTCTCGTATATCGTGCAAATTGTAAATATTCGCCGAATACGACGTATCCATCTAACGTGCCATTGACACGAATAAAACATTGACGTGCCACTGACATGTAAGCACCATTCGACGGTTCCACAATACAACACTAATAAGAACGGTAAGACTAGTATCGTTAAATTAAGCGAATGTGAACGTCGTATTCCATCGAATAACAAGTCGATATGCTTCTCATTTACGGAGAATGCCAACGAAATTCAGTGAGAGCTAGAGACTTGTACGATGAAAGATATCCTCAACGCACTCACTCTACACGTCGTACATTTAATATGTGTATCATAAATTGAGAACAACTGGATCTTTAACGCTTCGGAAATATATCCGGCAAGGGAAAGTTATTAACGAGGAAACGGAAATTGGTATTCTTGCCACTGTGGTTCGAGATCCTCGTGTTAGTTCGAGTCAAATCGCAAGGGACTCTGGCATGAGCCAAATAGTGTTGTTCGTGTTCTGCACCGCCATAAATACCATCCTTACCATATCAGTCTCCACCAAGCATTAACTGTTACGGATTGCATGCATCGCATTGAATTCTGCCGATAGGCTCAACTTCAGATTCAGAGGGGTGACTCATTTATTAATTTCATTTTATGTACAGACGAGGCTGCATTCACGAACCATAGAAATGTTAATTTGCATAACATGATTTATTAGACGATTGAAAATTCATGTTGGCTGCGGCAACTTGCACACCAAAAACCGTGGTCGGTGAATGTATGGTGTGGGATTCTGGAGGACAGAATTCTAGGCCCCTGTTTAAGCGAGGGAAATCTTAATGGTGGGAAGTAGACTACATTCCTGCAAGAAACATTAGGTCTGTTATTGGAAGAAATACCTTTAGGAACATGGAACAGAATGTGGTATCAACAAGGTGGGTGTCCGGCACATTTTTCGCTGATGGCTAGAAATAAGTTGCAGACACAATTCCCAAATCGTTGAATTGGATGTTGTGGGTTGGCAGGAGAGCCAACACCGGTGTTGAGAGGAAGCCGAAAGGCACGCGTTTAAGCTCACGCAGGCTGGCGTGAGGTCTGGAACAGGACAAGGAAATTAGACTAGCAAAAAAGGACGTAGCTGTGGAATACTTAACTTTAATCCATAAATGGTGAACATCGCTCTTGACGGTACATGTTTTACAGCATCAGTAGTAACTGGTAATGGCGCCTTGCTAGGTCGTAGCAAATGACGTAGCTGAATGCTATGCTAACTATCGTCTCGGCAAATGAGAGCGTAATTTGTCAGTGAACCATCTCTAGCAAAGTCGGTTGAACTACTGGGGCGAGTGCTAGGAAGTCTCTCTAGACCTGCCGTGTGGCGGCGCTCGGTCTGCAATCACTGATAGTGGCGACATGCGGGTCCGATGTATACTAACGGACCGCGCCCGATTTAAAGGCTACCACCTAGCAAGTGTGGTGTCTGGCGGTGACACCACATTGGACATGGAGGAGAAGTGTCGTGGACGGCTCATTCGCCAGACTTGACGCCTCTGGATTTTTTCTTGTGGGCATTCGTAAAAGACATTGTTTATAAAGACGTTCCAAATACACCTGAAGATATGCGAGAGAGAATTGTCAGAGAATGTGCTTCGATAAGTGCCGATGTGATAAGGAATACCGATCAATCCATGATAACAAGATTGCAAAACTGCATTTACACCAATGGTCATCACTTCGAACACCTTCTATAAATGGAGGTTCATACCACTTTTGTGACCTTCGTTCACCTTCAAATACCTTACTGTTACACATCACTGGAGTCGTCTCGATTGCCGCTATCAGAAAATAAGTTGCAGACTATAGCGTTCCATTTAAAACAACAAAGTTGACCTTCGTATCTCTGAAGCAAAAAAAGACCAACGTCATATTATGGCCTCCGATGTTCCATGCAAATTTTGTCCCATAAACTTTTCAGCTCCTATTATACTTTCGGAGTTATTCTAGGTGGCAATAGTTAGGGACTCACCCTGTATAATTGCCTTTAACGTATCGTTAAGCCATCAAGAATCACACCACATCCTTGCATTTATCACGTGGTACAAGGAAGGACAACACGTGGAACGTTTCTGTAATAGAAAATCTACACTGCCGGAGAAAAAAATGCAATCCCTCAAGGACTTCTTTGAGTGGCAGTCAGGAATTGTAGTATTGATGATTCATCTATCACGATTATCGCCGATCAGATGGTGCTCTAGAGGCCTATCTGTGCACCATTTGTTTTTTTAACTAGCAGGGAGTAACTGCGCTGAGTTGAAAAGGGAATAGTGTTTGCACATCCATTGTAGGTTGAAAGTTTGCTCGGTCGACGAATGCGTTTGAACAGGGTAGTACTGTCAGCCTGTAGGAAGCTGGATGAACGTATCAACGGGTTACTACATATGTTGGCAACAGCGTATCGGTGGCGTGTCGCTGCTTTCATGGAAGATCTATGGAAAATTCCCACACACGTAACGAAGTTCTGGAGCTCTGCATAAAACAGACGCACATAAAGACCGACATATGGTAAGAGCAGCAGTGGCTAACGGAATATCACTCAGCGAAGAAATCTGGGCACATGTTGCACCTGATGTGTCACCAAAGACCATCGGAAACCGTCTGCTTGCAGCTCATTTGGAGTGTGACGAATTTAAGCGCCCTGATATCTGGATCGATCAATATAAACCCGATTCTGTACTGTGCTTCAAAAATTTCTCCGCCTTAGAAAACCACGTACGTTATACCAGGGTAATCTAATGCAAGAAGAAATAGAACGATCCCGAATGAAGAAATGACTAACCAAGTTAACGAAATCTGAGCTCACTATACAGAAAATACAAAGATAGGAAGTCCTACATAAATACAGGCATGCCACGAAGGCTATAATTTTTCAGAACTAAAATGAAAGTCCAAACTTCTAAAAAGTGAATGAAATTGGTATGACTTACGCTATCAGGAAAAACAATAGCCATATCTCGTTAAGGTTAAATAAATCTTACCCTCTTTAGTTAGATTAAACAAAACACCTTAAGGTCTCTAGCCTCCGTGTGGTATCCAATTTCATGAAAATAGTAATATTTTGGCTTACGAGATGTTAGGCACTGAAAGAGGTTCAACTAGCGGTAAATTGTCAACGTTTAATTCAATTTCCAAAACTAACAGAGATGATGAAAAACAAGAAGGGATATGAAAACCAAGTATGAGGTAAAACCTTGATCCGGCGTATGCAAACAGGATATCACCCATGAATTGCAGCGCCAGCGGAGACGAAGTCTGGAGCGGGCAGCGCCCAAGCAAACAGCCTCTCCCTCGTCAGACAGGAGACGGAGTAAACACGCTAGCCACGTGCCAGCCAACATCCCAGGGACCACCCTGTCCCCAGGCAGTCACCACATCGAACTCTATAAACACCGAATGCCCCGAGCTACCCACGGGGCCGGGGAAGCAAGCCGCCAAAGAGACTGGCACAGAACCGTCACATCAACTGCAGAGGTAATCTCGCTAAACTTCTAAGATTTCACCATTTTACGTACCAGAAAAGGGGTATGCATTAGTAAAACGCTATCTGCAATTGAACAGTAGACTCTAACTTCAGCTGTACACAAAGATTATACGACTCTGAGGCATCGAACCAAAGCTGTTGAATTTACGCCACTGCAGCTGAATGGACTCTCCCTTTAAGCTTTGTCCTTTCAAAAGCACCGAACTCTCTTCAGGCCACAAGCTGCACTCCTTTCCTGTTAGCTTGCGGAAACCAGAAACTCAAACAGTATCATTTTGCCTCATAACTGAACGGCTCAAATGCATGCAAATCGCTAACTCGATACAGAAAGTATCTTTGCATAGTACCTTCGATTCAAGAACACGCCAAAGGAATTCAGTATTGCAAGTTGTGAATGTGACAGACAAATTTCAACTGTACGCGAATCATACACCTTTATTTTTACACTGTCAGCTGAGGTCACTGAGGCGGCTTTTTCAACTGCTTACTCATATCCTCGTAATTTTTATACAGTCAACATGTGTTGGTATATACATATAGGGTTTAATGAACACAAGTGCAGGTATTTTTATATGTGGTGTCTTAATTCGTACACACATTAGTCTGTTAGTTGTTTTTTCTCTGCGTCAAACAATCCTTCTGCAAATATGTCTCAAAATTTACTATCTGATGTTTTCTGCACGGTCATAACTGGAGCACTAAATGGACTACAAAGTGGTTCAAATGGCTCTGAGCACTATGAGACTCAACTGCTGTGGTCATTAGTCCCCTAGAACTTAGAACTAGTTAAACCTAACTAACCTAAGGACATCACACACATCCATGCCCGAGGCAGGATTCGAACCTGCGACCGTAGCGGTCTCGCGGTTCCAGACTGCAGCGTAAATGGGTTACGCATACCACTATAGGCTAACCGTTTTGCGTCCACGCATTCACACTTCAACACCTGATCTTCTTCTCAGGAGAAAAAAAGCATTAATGGCGTGACAGTACTAACCAAACTGAAACATACTATTCCTAATAGCTACAATTATTAATGTGCTAACGAAGTAAACAGTCATGCAGTGTTGTTCAGTATACTCTTCTCAGTCACCAGTAAAATTATATACACCCTATACACCCTATACACCCTATACACCCTATACAGAAGAATAATTCCCTGCCTCTTTCTTCTGTCTTTTCATTGTCTCTGTTGCCACTGTTCGCCGTGCAAATTATATCATTTTTATTGTTATTCTTTAATTGCAAAAAATGGTTCAAATGGTTCTGAGCACTATGGGACTTAACTGCTGTGGTCATCAGTCCCCTAGAACTTAGAACTACTTAAACCTTACTAACCTAAGGACAGCACACATATCCATGCCCGAGGCAGGATTCGAACCTGCGACCGCAGCGGTCACGCGGTTCCAGACTGTAGCGCCTAGAACCGCACGGCCATTCCGACCGGCCTTTAATTGCACTGAGCGAGGTTACACAGTCGTTAATACACAGACTTGCAGTTAGAGGCGTTCTGTCCAGTATTTGCCCAGACATCTAGATGTAGGCTTTACGTAGAACGACTGAGGCAAAAGTCGGAATAGTTTTTTTAAAAAGGGCTCGTCCCATTGCCTCCCACATTCTAGTCCCACCGGAATTCGTGCTCTTTCCCGAGTGGTCTCTTCGTTGACGCAACGTTAAACCCTAAACTTCCTCCCACCCTTCAGTTGCACTTAACTGCCGAAGTTTCCGTTCTAGCGTCGTAGCCAAAGACAACCAACAAATACGATGTACAGGTTGACATGACACATACAAAAATAGAAAATAAATTTGTGGATTCCAAATCTCTGTCTTGGCAGAAGGAAGCATCAACTACTTTTTATTATTTCTTAAGTTTCAAGTCATAGCTGCAAATGCATTCCTTAAGAGGGACTAGTTTCGAACCATTACCTATGCTGAAAAGTACATCATTGGCAAAAATATTAATACAAATCATTAACATACACAAAAAGCTGCGAGATATCTGCTACACACAGATCACAGTTCATGACAACGACTATGACGTACCTGCGTTTTATATGTGGTTGTAAAATAGTTCCAGTGTAATAGGTAAGAGCTTTCCTGTTTTCCTGGAGTATACGTTAGAACTGCACGTCATTGGCACAGTTGACTGTCATACACTAGGCCAACTGAGCAAATGTGGTTGAGTGTACTTGATGCACATCGGTGTTCAGTATGGTTCCACGGGCGCTGACATCATGCCACCCTTCCAATATGTCTCAGCTTATTTCAAGGCATACCTGTCAGCGTGTGCCTCTCAATTTCACAATTACATTCCCGTACGGACACCGCAACTATTATTATTTTCTGTTTACAAACAAACTTATAAAATTATTCCAATCTCCGTAAAAAGTTGTTGTAACATTGGACACGTGGTTAAAAATTAAAACTGTCTCCATAACACTATTGTACTGGCAACAGCCATACGCGCTGTCGCAATTGCATATTTTACAGTTTATATTTTAAAAATTCCTATACCGTTCCAAATTTCTGAAAGAAATATTGTATACTTGGTTAAAATATTGAAAAACTTTATACTATATTGACAACAGCAGCAGACACCACCGCAAATACTTACAGCCTGCAGATCACTGAGCCTTTACGCTACCGCCGTCAGCTGACTGCTGTACTGAGTCATATCGCTTCATTAAATAAAGTAAAAAACTATTCTTAAATTCAGACTCCTCATTCGGTAATATTTTCGGCTATCCCACTCCTATAATATGTCTAATTTCATCCCCTTAAGCACCGAGCGTATAATTTTCGTAGCATTTTCAGTACTACCTGCTGCATATTTTGTGTTACGTAAATGATGGGTAAAAGCAGTCTTATTGTTTAGATTAATATGTTATTTATACCCAGTACTAAGATTATGACCAGCTTGGCCTATATAGAACCCATTATAAGACTTGCATATTAATCCATGCACGCCAGACGATTTGTACTTCCTTTCACTCGGACTCCCGCCTCATGCTCCTTAGTTTAAATTTCAGTTGGCCTGTTGTCCATAATGCAACTATGTACTACTTAGGGAAAGCGTGCGCTAACATTTCTGTAATATTCATATAATACTTGGCTCAATAAACCTTTTATCCTCATATGAATTTCTGTCGCGTTTGTATTTTTTGAGAATCTGTGGAATTAAGCCTCTCTTGCGAGCGGTTGCTACAGCCACTTGTTTGAAAACGCATAATTGTCGTTGTATTTTTGTTTCATACAACGGAAGCTTACATGGGCGTGCTACCATACCAAAATAGTACGACCTTTTGTTGCATCCGATTGTTTTGGTTCACGATAAATCGAAAAATTCAATTTATTTTCTGCCCTTGCTACTCTCAAATGAATGCGAAAACAAATTTCCAGAGATAGAAAGTCGTGATCGAGAAATTAGTAAAAATAACACAGGCGTTATTAATACCGTAAAATATTGTGGACAATCCTAAAAATGCTACTGATCACAAATTCCTGCACAATACCCGTGAAGCTTTTTTAAGTTCATCATTCTTTATTTAGAAAGCAAGTTTCTATTATTATCACTTAAATGTAACTGGCAACTTATCGGTTACACGGTGTTGTCGTAGGCATTGCAGCTAATGGAATTACTTTATTTAATATTTTTTCCAAAGATATGTCATGATCAAGCAATTAATAATAGTTTTAACACTGCCATTATTGATACCACAATTACTGTAAAAGATTGTGGACGATCTGAAAGATGTTGTTCATTATGAATACCCGCAGAATAATAGTTATGTTCTTTTTAAGCTCATCATGTGGTTTCTGTAAGCAATTATGGACCTTTCAATAGTTTGAGTGGTGATTCGAAGGATTTCAAGTCTTGATAGTTACCACTGCTCCTTTACTAAAATGTAACTTGCCTCATACCGGCTACATAGTGCTGCCATAACTTTTGCAATTATTGACTGTGCTATATTTAAGTCTTATAAATGTATTCTTTGTCAGTATAACGTTTATTATTTCCGTCAACCAGGATCCGATGCAGTATATCGTGTTACCAGACATTCTATTGAATGCTCTGTTTCTTTGACAGGAAAACGAAATTTGTGATTTAACAAACGAACACTGCCCAACTTGCTTCAGACACATCAACATAGTGCGTTAGCTTACTTGGAGAGGATAGGCAAGTAATCGACTATGACCTCACTGGCGGTCAGAATTTTGTACGTCCGTCTCCTTGTGAGGGTGTCATTAAGAGAAAAACTAGGGGCATTGTATTCAGGGTGCCCAATTCATCTTAACCAACGCATAGGTCTTTCTGCCCAGAATGAAAATATATGTGTAAAGCAAATATAGTTTATCAACCAAGATGAATGGTTCAAATTGCTCTGAGCACTATGGGACTCAACATCTTAGGTCATAAGTCCCCTAGAACTTAGAACTACTTAAACCTAACTAACCTAAGGACATCACACACACCCATGCCCGAGGCAGGATTCGAACCTGCGACCGTAGCAGTCCCGCGGTTCCGGACTGCAGCGCCAGAACCGCTAGACCACCGCGGCCGGCCCAACCAAGATGACATCAATCAGCATGACTGCCTTTCTTGAAACTTTGTTTGATACAAGCAATTAATCTGCAGTACGTATTTTTCAAATGTCACCTCATATCATAACTACTTCTCTTTCATTCCAGTTTCCTGAAGCGTTGCAATAACACGAGAAAAAATCCGTCGAGAAGGTAGATTTTTGTCAGGAGATCGCTCTATGTAGAGTTTGTCTGCCTGTTTCTCTGCCTGAGTGGCATTACTCCTATCTTCAAACACAACAAAAGAAAAGTAAAGTTGTCTGTGGTGATCAAGATAAATAGGACACCCTGCATATAGCGTGAAGTAGAAATTTAGTGTGAAGCAGAAATTCATCAACAAAATTTCAGAGGTTGTTGAAGGATATTTTCTGAGTATTACGGAATACAGGACACGTGGTCTCTGGCAGCTTGTTACAGAGTAATAACGTAATTATGATTTGTGTTCCTTGTTAAACGAAATATCAATGTTTCAGTGACAATAACTTCAAAATAATGAAAATGCCAGTAATACTCAATCAGACAAATCGTACAGCACGAAACCACAGAGTAATACGGCAACCGCCATATATAAAACTAATATTATGTGGTAGTATTAGTGTTCTCAATGCATCCACGTCTGAAGGACACTTCATAGTGCATCGTATAATATGTTGTTGTTGTTGTTGTTGTTGTTGTTGTTGTCTTCAGTCCTGAGACTGGTTTGATGCAGCTCTCCATGCTACTCTATCTTGTGCAAGCTTCTTCATCTCCCAGTGCCTACTGCAGCCTACATCCTTCTGAATCTGCTTAGTGTATTCATCTCTTGGTCTCCCTCTACGATTTTTATCCTCCGCACTGCCCTCCAATACTAAATTGGTGATCCCTCGATGTCTCAGAACATGTCCTACCAACCGATCCCTTCTTCTAGTCAAGTTGTGCCACAAGCTCCTCTTCTCCTCAGTTCCATTCAATACCTTCTCATTAGTTATGTGATCTACCCACCTAATCTTCAGCATTCTTCTGTAGCACCACATTTCGAAAGCTTCTATTCTCTTCTTGTCCGAACTATTTATTTTCCACGTTTCACTTCCATACATGGCTACATCATATGGTTCAAATGGCTCTGAGCACTATGGGACTCAACTTGTGAGGTCATTAGTCCCCTAGAACTTAGAACTAATTAAACCTAACTAACCTAAGGACATCACACACATCCATGCCCGAGGCAGGATTCGAACCTGCGACCGTAGCGGTCTCGCGGTTCCAGACTGCAGCGCCTACAACCGCATGGCCACTTCGGCCGACCATGGCTACATCCCACACAAATACTTTCAGAAACGACTTCCTGACATTTAAATTTATACTCGATGTTAACAAATTTTTCTTCTTCAGAAACGCTTTGCTTGCCATTGCCAGTCTACATTTTATATCCTCTCTACTTTGACCATCATTAGTTATTTTGCTCCCCAAATAGCAAAACTCCTTTACTACTTTAAGTGTCTCATTTCCTAATCTAATTCCCTCAGCATCACCCGACTTAATTCGACTACATTCCATTATCCTCATTTTGCTTTTGTTGGTGTTCATCTTACATCCTCCTTTCAAGACACTGTCCATTCCGTTCAACTTCTCTTCCAAGTCCTTTGCTGTCTCTGACAGAATTACAATGTCAACGGTGAATCTCAAAGTTTTTATTTCTTCTCCGTGTATTTTAATACCTACTCCGAACTTTTCTTTTGTTTCCTTTATTGCTTGGATCAAATGGTTCAAATGACTCTGAGCACTATGGGACTTAACATCTGTGGTCATCAGTCCCCTAGAACTTAGAACTACTTAAACCTAACTAACCTAAGGACATCACACACATCCATGCCCGAGGCGCGGTTCCGGACTGCGCGCCTAGAACCGCGAGACCACCGCGGCCGCTCCTTTATTGCTTGCTCAATATACAGATTGAATAACATCGGGGAGAGGCTACAACCCTGTCTCACTCCCTTCCCAACCACTGCTTCCCTTTCATGTCCCTCGACTCTTATAACTGCCATCTGGTTTCTGTGCAAATTGTAAATAGCCTTTCGCTCCCTGTATTTTACCCCTGCCACCTTCAGAATTTGAAAGAGAGTATTCCAATCAACTTCGTCAAAAGCTTTCTCTAAGCCTACAAATGCTAGAAACGTAGGTTTGCCTTTCCTCAATTTTTCTTCTAAGATAAGTCGTAGGGTCAGTATTGCCTCACGTGTTCCAACATTGCTACGGAACCGAAACTGATCTTCCCCGAGGTCGGCTTCCATCAGTTTTTCCATTCGTCTGTAAAGAATTCGCGATAGTATTTTGCAGCTGTGACTTATTAAACTGATAGTTCGGTAATTTTCACATCTGTCGACACTTGCTTTCTTTGGGATTGGAATTATTATATTCTTCTTGAAGTCTGAGGGTATTTCGCCTGCCTCATACATCTTGCTCACCGGATGGTAGAGTTTTGTCAGGACTGGCTCTCCCAAGGCCGTCAGTAGTTCTAATGGAATGTTGTCTACTCCGGTGGCTTTGTTTCGACTCATGTCTAGACAAGGCCGCAGTAACAATAATGGAAGTTTCTCGTTGAGTAGGAATCACAGCATCGATGCGAATGAAGCTCGCGTACACACAGTGAAATATGGAACTTTGGAGGTCTGCTCGGATAGCCGAAGTGGTTAAAGCGGCCGCTCGCAGTAATCGGGAAACATGGGATCGAATCCAACACAAATTCTCACTGTCACTAAACCAGGGTGCAGATGAACTGTAATCATATTCTGAACTGCGAATACATTTAACTCGTAGTACGATGTGGTTACAGTCGCTGCGGAAACAGCGCGCCGTAGCGTGGTTTTGCCCCTCTCCGACTGCATTCGTTAAAACCATATGGGAGGTGCAAGTCAGCCAGTACTTCGTATAATAAAGTTACTCGTATTGCTGTGCATCAAAATTCAGGTTCAACTAATATTGGCGAAAAAACAAACCCTAGACAGAACCGATCAAGAAATCTTGAGGACGAGGAGAAAACTGTGCGGTTACTATTGTCAATACAGCGAGTGAATACGACACGTTTGTTTCCATACAAAGCACAGTACATACCCCGATATTTACAGTTCACAATGTTTTCAGTGCAAATATACAACGATAAATGGGAGTAAGAAATCAAACTAATTGCAGTTATTCGGTAATGAGCCACAGACCCGTGATATTAAAATATCCCTGAACAACCTACGAAATTTTGTTGGAGTTTGGGTTCACCTCATATACAGATATATTCTGTGACGATGTTACAATCTTTCCGGGATGACAGAAAAGGCTAAGTGGATCAATTTGAGGTAAGATACCCTGGCCTAGAAACGAGCGAGTCGAAAGTTATTTGTTTTAGTCGTTATAAGGCCCCTGACTGCGGACCTCTTCTACTGCAAGAGTCTTTGTTTTTCATACTTTGGGAAGCATTAACATGGATGGAAAGAAGAAAAAATTGTCTGGTAAACATGCACAAATAGACAAAATACTCAAAATAGAGAGAAGAATCATCAGAATGTGCATTAACAAATCAATCCAGAAAGATGAACACTGGAGAGTAGCTACAAATGAAACAGTCTACAAGGAGAACCGATATAAGTACTCAAAGTACCTTCCGCCACACACCATCAGGTGGCTTGCAGAGGATGGATGTAGATGTAGAAATAGAACAGGTAATGAGTACAATCAGGAAGAAACGCATTTCATTTTTCTGACATCTAATCAGAACACCAGAGAACAGGATCATTAGGAGAAATAGTAGAAATTAGTAGAATAGTAACTGCAACATTATGTGGATTACAGAAATCAAGGAAGATATGGATGAGCTACAGATTACATTGGAAGACCTAAGAAACAAAACTGACAAAATCAGGAAACTCACAGACAAACAAACCAGACTGCACACGAGAAAAAACAGACAGACAATAGGAAGGGTGTTTTCCGATGAAGAAAGAAGGATGAGATCCGAGAGAATGAAGAAGTACTGGGCTGACAGGAAACTGAGAAATCCTTTGTATAAAGTTGGATAGAGTGGTCCAATGAAGGCAATAAAATGAAAATAAAATAAACATGGATCCTAAAACGCATACGTTCAGAGGTAAAACCACTTGTTCAGTAGAAGAGATGTGTTCCACAGTAGAAAAGATGAACAAGTGCTCATAGCTCTTAAGATATGAGCTTTAGAGCCTCTTTTTATTTGATGTTTTTTCACTTGTTTTGTCTCATACTGTCTCCTCCAAAAGTATGGAAAGCAAAGAGCATTTAGTGGAAGAGGTCCAAAGCCAGAGGTATTTTCGATTATAATTTTAGACTCGGTCGTTTCCGAACCAGAGATCCTTACCTCAAATTGATTCATTTGCCATTCTACATCATCCCTGACAGTCTGTAACATCGCCACGGAATCACCCTGTGAATTAACGAACGTAATGTGTGTAAATCCAGAGGAGGCTATTTGTGCAGGAATGTATTTCAGATGGCTGACGATACATATGACTTCTCTTTGATGGTAATATCACTAAGTCTCGTGATTATCAACGAGAAACTAAAATAAATGTAAATGTTGTGTGACTAGGGCCTCCCGTCGGGTAGTCCGTTCGCCGGGTGCAAGTCTTTCGATTTGACGCCACTTCGCCGACTTGCGCGTCGATGGAGATGAAATGATGATGATTAGGACAACACAACACCCAGTCCCTGAACGGGGTAAATGTCTGTCCCAGCCGGGAATCGAACCCGGGCCCTTAGGACTGACATTCTGTCGCGCGGACCACTCAGCTACCGGGGGCGGACAACGAGAAACTTAAAAACTGCTTGAGTAATAAATGTAGGGCACACGACGACCCTCCCATTCTATTTAGGCAACATTGTGGTTTCAGAAGGGGCGTCAGCGACAGAATGAAGTTCCCTATCTAACACGAGTAAATACTCGTCAAATAAACAATTTAACGTCGAGAGCGTTTCGTCTTAACGTCTCATTCGATGGCCAGCATATCACTGTCACACTCATATGCTCACCTACGAGGAGGACATTAAGACAACTGGCTTGTACCAGGCTGTAGTCTTCGCAACATTAAATTGTTTATATGACGAGTGTTTGTTCATATTAGAACTGGCACTTGTTTCTGTCGTTGGCGCCCCTCCTGACTCCACAACGTTACCTTAATACAATGGGAGGACAATCGTACGCTATTTGTCTGCGAATCCCCAGAAACTCCACTCCGTCTATTATCGTTTCCAGCTGCTTATAAGTACTAGTATCGCCTATGGTCAAAATTCGACCAATTGGTCGATGTCATGCTGCACTAAACGTGGTAAACGACCACACGTAGAAGTCGCATAACCTAATCTGAGATTTAAGAAAAATGTTGCGTATCTTAAAAGTGATAGCCGGCCGGAGCGGCCAAGCGGTTCTAGCTGCTACAGTCTGGAACCGCTCGACCGCTACGGTCGCAGGTTCGAATCCTGCCTGGGGCATGGATGTGTGTGATGTCCTTAGGTTAGTTGGGTTTAAGTAGTTCTAAGTTCTAGGGGCCTGATAACCTCAGAAGTTAAGTCCCATAGTGCTCAGATCCATTTGAACCATGTTATACACTCTACGTGAAACTGTGCCAGAAATATTAGTCCCATAACTGACTATAGCAAGTTCTACATTGTATCTACGAATATTACAGAAATTATTCTCCGAATGTTCAGTCATTTGAAGAGAGACCTTCATAAAATGTCTGGAAAAATAAATTTTGTGTTAACGTCGGCAAATTAACTTTCCCTTACCATAATATTATGTGATGCCGTTGTATCACGTAAAATAACCTCAGATGCGAAATTTTTTGCATTATCCTACAAAATATCCACTGGAAATACATCAAACAGCAATAATAACTCTCAAAATTATTTGGACTTACGTTCAGTACACATTTACATGTATCTTTCAAAACTAAAATAGAATATCGTTATCAAGTATACTTGAATTCTATAACTTTTCCTACGTAAAAATTCTGCCGCTCTAGCTCTTTGTCTTTCAGTCCGACTTGTAATTGTTGTTCTTCGAGGCATAACCTGTAGTACGAGAAGTCACAGCTATTCAAAATGAAGAAATTGACAGTTAGGAACTTGCTTCAAATCTTGTGCTAATGGCGGCAAATGAACACCTATTTATTTCCGTTTACTGTACACAAAAGTATCTGAGAAACAGAACGCCAGTAAGCAACGTTTTGTACAGTCTCTGTTGCCCCATTCAGGATTCGTTGCTACACTGGTTTCTTTTCCACTGCTGACAACATCAGCGACCTAGCAGTTGTGTTGTTGTAAGTGCCCGGTATGCTTGTCTTACGGCAAATGAACTTGTTCTAACGTTTAATGCGATTTCACGAAATGTTATTTTCGAGTGTCATTTTTACCATAGCATCTTGTTGCCGTGCGGCGTGGAAGTTGGTAGCAGTGTGAGAGATAGAGGGAAATTTTCTTATATGTGTACGTCCGCTATATCGGAAAGATAGATTAGAGGCCATTGGAGAGCGAGCGTTCATTGCAGTTGACAAAAATATTGCCTCTGTTGAGGTTAAAGTTGAGTGTGACAGTGAAGTTATCTGGACGCGTATAATAGGTCTAGGTGAAACCAATTTCATTTTGGATGATTCCACCGGCCACCCGATTCTGTTGTGACAGTTCTAGAGTCATTCCACGGTCAGTAGCGCTTAAATACCCAGATCATGCATTACTACTGGGAGGCAACTTTAACCGACCATGCATAGACGTGGATGTCCTTGTATTCTTTGCAGCGGGTACAGGCAGTCGTGCGAACTACTTTTGAACACGTTTTCTGAAAACTGTTTTGAGCAGCTAGTTCGGTAGCTCATACGCAAAGGAAGTATCTCAGACTTCATAGCTTCCAATAGACCGGACCTTATGGACAACGTCAGTATAGAAACGGGGATTAGCAATCATGAGGTCATTATAGCAACTATGGTTACAAAAGCTAATAAATCAGTTGAGAATGCTAGGAGAATGTTCTACTAGAAAGAGCTGATAAGCAGGTGTTAGAATTTCACATAGACAATGAACTGACATCACTTAGTTCCAGTAAGATGGACGTAGAGGTGTAATGCCCAAAGATTAAGCAGATTGTAACTCGTGGTCTGGAGATTTGTGCGCCTAGTAAGTGGACAAAGGATGGGAAAGACTCACCATGGTTTAATAACGAAATTCGGAAGATGTTGAGAAAGCAGAGGCTGTTGCACTCTCGGTTCAGAAGGGAACGCGCAAACGTTGGTAGAGATTCGTGCGTCTCTGATAGGATCTACGCGCGAAGTATACAACTACTACGACCGTCACACCTTAGCGAAAGATTTGGCAGAGACCCGAGAAAATTCTGGTCTTATGTAAACCGCAAAGCGGGCTTAAAGCTTCTGTTCAGTCCCTTGCTGACCAGTCTCGTGTGGCAGTTGAAGACAGAAAGGGTAGCCGAAGTTTTAAATTTCAAGTTCAAAAAATCGTTCACCCAGTAGAATCATACAAAATATCACTATGTCGTCCATATGGACGACATTGTAATAAGCATCCCTGACTTACAGAAACAACTGAAGAAGATGAAAACAAATACGTCACAAGGTCCGAATGGAGCCCCAGTTCGGTTTTTCACAGAGTACTCTACAGCTTTGCCCCATTATCTAGTTTGCATTTATCTGGAATCTCTAGTCCAGCGCAAAGTCCCAAGCGACTGGAAAAAACTCAGAAGACTCTTGTCTATAGCCGTCCGTTGTGACCGACCGGTTCTAGGCGCTTCAGTCCAGAACCGCGCTGCTACTACGGTCGCAGGTTCGAATCCTGCCTTGGGCATGGATATGTGTGACGCCCTTAGGTTAGTTAGGTTTAAGTAGTTCTAAGTCTAGGGGACTGATGACCTCAGATGCTAAGTCCCATAGTTCTCAGAGCCATTTGAATCATTTGAACCTCTGTATAAGAAGTAAAAAGGGACGGACCCGCAAAATTACAGACCAATATCCCTAAGCACAGGTTTTCTGAGGAATCCTAGTGCTTATTCTCACTTCGAAAATAGTAAATTTTCTTGAGACCGAGAATGTTATTTTCACGAATCAGCATGGTTTTAGAATGCATAGCTCGTGTGAAACTCAGCTTGCCTTTTTCTCACGTGGCATACTGCGAACAAGGGTCTAAGGGCAACAGGCAGATTCCACGTTTCTAGATTTCCGGAAAACATTTGACACGGTTCCCCATTACAGGCTGTTAACGAAGGTACGAGCATATGGAATAGGTTCACAGGTATGTGAGTGGTTCGAAGAGTTCTTAAGTCATAGAACCCAGGATGTTGTCCTCGACGGCGAGTGTTCATAAGAGGCTACGGTACCATCAGTAGTTACCCAGGGAAGTGTGATAGGACCGCTGTTATTGTCGGCCGGCCGATGTGGCCGAGCGGTTCTAGGCGCTACAGTCTGGAACCGCGAGACTGCTACGGTCGCCGGTTCGAATCCTGCCTCGGGCATGGATGTGTGTGATGTCCTTGGGTTAGTTAGGTTTAAGTAGTTCTAAGTTCTAGGGGGGGGGGGGGCTGATGAACTCAGTAGTTAAGTACCATAGTGCTCAGAGCCATTTGAACCATTTGTTATTGTCTATGATCGCATATGATTTGACCAACAGGGTGGACAGCACCTACGGTTATTTACTGATGGTGCTGTGGTGTGCGTAAGGTGTCGAAGTTGAACAACTGTCAGAGGATACGAGATGACTTAGAAAAAATTTCTATTTGGTGTAATGAATTGCAGATAGTTTTCAATGTAGAAAAATGTAAGTTAATGCTGATCAGTCGGAAAAGCAAACCCCTAATGTTCAGATACAGCATTATTAGTGTCCTTCTAAACACAAATGTCTCCAAGCACTATGGGACTTGCCATCTGAGGTCATCAGTCCCCTAGACTTAGAACTACGTAAACCTAACTAACCTAAGGACATCACACACATCCATGCCCGAGGCAGTATTTGAGCCTGCGACCGTAGCAGCCGCGTGGTTCCGGACTGAAGCGCCTAGAACAGCTCACCCATAGCGGCCGGTCCTTCTTGACACAGTCACGTCATTTAAATATCTGCGCGTAAGGTTGCGAAGCGATATGAAATAGAACAAGCGTGTGAGGATTGTGATAGGAAAAGCGAATGATCGACTTCGGTTTATTAGGAGAATTCTCAGAAACGGGGGTTCATCTGTAAAGGAGACCGCATACAAGACACTAGTGTGACCTATTCTTGACTATTACTCGAGTGTTTTGAATCCGTACCAGGTCGAAATAAAGGGAGACATTGAAGCAATTCAGAGGCGTGTTGCTAGATTTGTTACTGATAGATTCGAACAGCATGCAAGTGTTCCAGAGATTCTTCGGGAACGCAAGTGGGGATCCCTGTAGGGAAGACGACATTCTTTTCGAAGAACACCATTGAGGATATTTAGAGAACCGGCATTTGAATCTGTCTGCCGTTCTGCTGCCTCCAATATTCATTGCGCCTAAGGACCACGAAGATAAACTACGAGAAATGAGGGCTCATGCGGAAGCATATGAACAGTCAATTTTCCCTCGTTTGCGAATGGAACAGGAAGGGAAACGACTGGCAGTGGTGCGGGGTGCCCTCCGCCACGCACCGTACAATGGACTGCGGAGTATCGATGTAGGTGTAGATACCTCCCCTTACCTCTCTTAAGGGGAGGTTTGCTACCTTTTCGTTCAAAAAGTTGAGTTTTTAAATTGCATTTTTGGATCCATAAAAGTGTTTAGAATCCACCCCTAAAACGGTTTTTCCGAATACGGAACGGAAATGTTTGTTATTCGCGGTTGAACAAATAAAATGCACCTGTCTGAAATCGGCCTTTTTCACGCACGAGTTTTTTTTTTGCTTTTGGAGGACTAATAATTGTATCGGTGCTTGAGAGGAAACACACAAAATTCCAATGAAAGTTTGAACGCGTGTGTTTGGAAGTTAGCCCCCAAGCATTTGCATTCCGGTGCGAAGACTGTGGAGATTGCAACTTTACTGGCAGTGAGCAGCTTCAACGAAGGGTATTCAACAATTCTGAAGACCATGACGATGATGGACGTCACCCTGGGACTCTATTCGAAGCAGTTTGCCAAGCATTGGGACGACCACCGGATTGAAGGGGTCGAAAACCGCTTGTCACCGGCCGTACGAGCGGCTCTGGGGCAGCGCAGGATGGCTCAGATCGAGCAGAACGCCCTCTAAGAGGAAGAGGAAGGACTAGTTTATGGACCAGGAATAGCAGATTGAACGTAAGTTGCATAATATTGCATTTATATGTAGTCAAAACTTCAGACGCGTTTTTCTCGAAATGGCTTTTTTTTATCGTGCGGTATGGTAACTTCAAACCTACTCAACCGATTGGCATGATTCTTTGTTACCGACGAAGCTAACTAAATTGTCTAAAAATCGATGAAAAACCCCTATTTTTTTCAAATGGCAGCCATTTCGTTGCCTATGTTCCAAATAACTTCAGCGAGGTTCCTAAAGAATCTTATATACTTCGCTAACGTCAACTCAATTTTAATTTCAGACGAGCCGGCTGACCTGTGACATACCGCGTATGGAGGTCTACATCAAAATTTTGTTTCGTTCCGACGGCACTTACACCTTTGCTCATCGACATTTCCGGTCGAGAAAACTCCAGTTTGTAGAGGAAATATCAATAAATATTTTGACAAAATTTGAGATTGATATCTACAACACATCTCGAGAAAAAAATTCTCAAGGAACATGCTTTTTTCGGGCCAAAGATAGTAAACCTCCCCATAATGGCTACGTACATACATGAACTTTTGCGCACATATATGGCCTATTTGTATAATTAATAATAAAAATAGGTACTTCAGTTTTCAGTGTTCGAGTATTAATATTGTGGTGTCACCACCAGACACCACACTTGCTAAGTGGTAACCTTTAAATCGGCCGCTGTCCGTTAGTATATGTCGGACCCACGTGTCGCCACTATCAGTGATTGCAGACCGAGCGCCGCTACACGGCAGGTCTAGAGAGACTTCCTAACACTCGCCCCAGTTGTACAACCGACTTTGCTAGCGATGGTTCACTGATAAAATACGCTCTCATTTGCCGAGACGATAGTCTAGGTGGTAGCCTTCAGCTACGTCATTTGTTACGACCTAGCAAGGCGCCATTACCACTTACTATTGATACTGTGAATAATGTACCGTCCAGGGCGACGTTCACCATTAATGGATTAAAGTTAAGTATTCTACCAGCTACGTCAGTTTTTTCTAAATTCTAATTTCCTTGTCCTGTTCCAGACCTCACGCCAGCCTGCGTGAGCTAAAACGCGTGCCTTTCGGCTTCCTCTAGTAACACGGTGTTGGCTCTCCTGCCAACCACAACAAATATCATGATTTTTTTTTCTGAGGCGGTTACCAGCAGCCACCCCAGTATTCAGCTAAACGGTTGCGGAAACCGTCTGATATCCACGCTGAGCCAGCCGCGTACTACAGCAACGTCAGTTAACATGGCGCGGAATTTACCCGTATGTAGCGCAGCTCCACTGGCACTCCATAAGCCACGCTACACGAGCAGCGTAATATCCCAGGTATAATACACTGGCTTACCTCTCGCTGTATTTTATGGAAGACTATGCAGCAGAATTCGAGAATGAAATACCGGAGGTGGCTGTGTGGTGTTACTAACAGTGACACCAAGAGAGCAAGGAGTTAATGGCGATGAAGCATTGCCCCATTCACCCGTTATGTAAGAAGGAGTAATAAAGCGGTGTCTGAGTTCATCTAATATTACATAATGAAACAAGCGTGATACAAAATGGTTAGTTGTGACATGCAAAACATTTGTGATTAATGTTGTACGTGGGAAAATGGTTCCCATTGAGAATATAAAACACCAGTTAACAAACCCAGCATTGGATCGGTTTTTTGCCAATTCTCTACTGTTAACGAAACCTTATACGTACTCCCACCGGTGTGAGATGATCCCAAACAGTTTCTGCACGTTGCGGGCAGCTGCTCTGCTTCTCTGCAATACGATGTTGTAATCGTCTCTATGGTAACGCAACTTCGTATTTCTACAGATGGTTATTATTTTCACCTGCTGCTGTTTGCGTTTCGCAGTTGAAAGCTGACAAAAGTGTTGCAAGGTGTCTAGATTATCGCTAAGTTGACTCGAATGTAGGAATGTCTTAGTTGTAAAGAATAAATGTATTAAAACTGTATGCATAATGCGGCATTTTTTCACTCATCTCTTATTTTTTGACGTCATATCTCCTGAAATACGTGTGTTTCATAGCATAATCTTATAGGTGCTTTTAACCGCTTGTGTGGATTCTGTCTGCGACATTTACTGCGAATAGAGTTAGCAGCACAGAAGTAATAAATTTAAAGGTCATGCATGATGTGACGTTTCTTCAAGCATCTCAGTGTTTATCACGTCATATCTCATGCACTCGTACATTGTTGTACCACGCATAGTTCATATGCGTCGTACAACAATGTGCGAATGCATGTACACTCAGCGCCATATGTGAATACTGTCTGGGAAAAATGTTACGAGTAGAGTAAGCAGCAAAGAAGAAATAAATTTAAAAGTAATGCCTCATGCGGCTCACTGTTTGTGATGTCATACCTCTTTAACTATAATGGGTAGGTTATTCTTATCCTCACAGTAATTGTTGTCCGGCAGAAAGCAATATGTGTACCAAGTTAGTTTGAAATCGGCCCATTATTTTAGGACGAGGTGTGGAACACATACACACACACACACACACGCACACACACACACACACACACACATACACACCAATTCACAGGTTCTATGTTACTCAGCTGCGACTAAGTGTAATAAAAACAGTATTATGAGGGGCAATTATCATTTGATGACAAAAATTGTACCTTTTTAAAGTGCGGGAAAGAAGTCACGTCTGACTACGGAGAATATGACATTTGACTGAAGTAAAGGGTGGCGCAGATAAAAATAGTGAAATTACAGAAACCAAGAGCTGAAATGGACCTATCACCTATTAACAACGAAAAACACAGTGAAAAATACATTTACAGAAGATGCTGAATGTGTCCTCCTGCAACATCAATATACAGCTGTGCACTTCTAAGCATAGTGAGATACATCCGGCATAAATTTCGGGTGTCGATGACGGCAACTTTACGGCTAATGTTGTCTTTCAGTTCCTGAACTGCGTATGGATTTGTTTCATAGACCTTGTTCTTTAAATGTCCTCATATGTTATTAGATTCGGCGAACGTAGTGGCCATAGAGTTGGCTGACAGTTCGTTCCTCAGTGAAGAGATCATGGACTCGATCCTGGGATACCTTAGACGTGTAGCATGTTGCCCCATCTTGCTGGACGAAGCAGTAATGTCTTTCATATTGAATGAAATCGACGCATTGCATTCGCATTCAAAAGACAGGCGGGCTATTTCAAACTGCGCCGCCCTATGTAACCACTGATTGCTTATTTGACCAACAGTGGCTAGCCACATTTATCTTGACCTAATTGAAATGTGGTAACGTAAAAGAAAACAATGATTTCATGACAAATCTAGAGTGTTGTTGTATCAAAATAACAAATTTTCAGATGTAGAGTACAGCCCATTCTATAGTTTTTCGTTTAGTTGGCATCGAATTTTAGGCATTTCTCATCCGGTTGTGTTAAATTACGCAAATTTTTTTATGATGTAATATTATAAATAATCCATTAAAACTGCGGTGTCACCGCCAGACACCACACTTGCTAGGTGGTAGCCTCTAAATCGGCCGCGGTCCGTTAATATACGTCGGACCCGCGTGTCGCCACCTATCACTGATTGCAGACCGAGCGCCGCCACACGGCAGGTATAGTCGAGAGAGACTCCCTAGCACTCGCCCCAGTTGTACAGCCGACTTTGCTAGTGATGGTTCACTGACTACATACGCTCTCATTTGCCGGGACGACAGTTTAGCATAGCCTTCAGCTACGTCATTTGCTACGACCTAGCAAGGCGCCATATTCAGTTACTATAATCTGAACAGATAATATTGTGAATCATGTACCGTCAAGAGCGACGTTCATCATTAATGGATTAAAGTTAAGTATCAACTAATTACGTCCGCTTTCTGAATTCTAATCCCTTGTCATGTTCCATACCTCACGTCAGTATAGCCTTCCCTCCTCCCGCCAGCCTGCGTGAGCTAAAGCGCGTGCATTTCGGCCTCCAGTTGTAACACGGTATTGGATCTTCTGCCAACACAACAAAAACGATAGGGTATAAACTTGTGTAAGAAAATATTGGGTCTCAAGTTTATGTATAACTGGTAGCTAAGAATTGTGATTCGTTTCTCAGTAGGCTGAAATGGAATTTTTACGGACGTAATATATTCAAAATTTCTTTACAGTGACAAGATACCAAACCTGGCCTTTGGATTACGACACTTCCGACACTTTCGAGAGTTTCAGGAACAATAATTCTGCTACCGCAAGGGAGTCAATCGTATATTATCATATTCTTGGCCATCAAGATCGAAAATACTGTAATTGTTTTGTACCCAAAGTCACTCACAAAGTCTCCCATAGTTCTCCCAATTATCAATCATCTATATCTTTGTTTCCCTATACACTTCACGTGAAAAATCCGACTCAGTGCCATTTCTATAACCCTAAAACAGTGCGAGAATAAATTTTGAAACACTGTCACAGCTGTCAGAACTATTCACATCGAAACAGCGACAAATAAACGCCATTCCAAAACGTGCCTCTGAAAATTTTATAGCACTGTTGCAATTTTGATCGCGCGTAGAGTTTTTTGGCAGGGATTATCAGAACATTGCAAGTCCCTCTGCACAACGAAAGTGTCATTCTACCAACAAATACTCGTATATCAATTATATAAGTTCGTCTTATCCAATTAACACCTTAACAAAAAAAATTAGGGCAGGAAATTTCTCGTTACTGGCGTATAAGGCGCGTTTCACTAAAATAAACTGAACGAAAGACGAACACGACATGCACTGCATATTGAGGTGGTGGTGATGCTGATGATGACGAGGAAGACGAGGACGACGACGAGGATGATGATGATGATGATGATGATTACTGTGGTGTCACCGCCAGACACCACACTTGCTAGGTGGTAGCTTTTAAATCGGCCGCGGTCCGCTAGTATACGACGGACCCGCGTGTCGCCACTGTCAGTGATGGCAGACCGAGCGCCGCCACACGGCAGGTCTAGAGAGACGTACTAGCACTCGCCCCAGTTGGACAGCCGACTTTGCTAGCGATGCTACATTGACAAATACGCTCTCATTTGCCGAGACGATAGTTAGCATAGCCTTCAGCTACGTCATTTGCTACGACCTAGCAAGGCGCCATAGCATTTGATAATTAATATTGTGAAGCCTGTACAGTAACAAGAGCGATGTTCTACAATTGTGGATTACAGTTAAGTATTCTACCAGTTACTCTTGTTTTGCTAGTCTTATTTCTCTGACCTGTTCCAGACCTCACGCCAGCCTGCGTGAGCTTAATCGTGTGCCTTTCGGCTTCCTCCAAACTCCGTGAATTGGCTCCTGCCAAATCACAACAATTACGATGATGATGATATATGTTGTAGGGCACACGACACCAGGTACTGATCCCCTCTCGTCAGAATACAAAATGCATTCCATTTACGGAATTACGAGTATAAGACGACTGCTTACTTTAAACGTAATGCCGTATACAGGGTGATGCGAAATTCGCGCACTCGGGCTTCGCAGCGCGACTCCTCACATGCCAGCAGTAAAAAATTCTCTGTCCCAAAATTTTATCTGGCGAGTATATCTGGCAGAAAAAGGACCTTAAAGAGTGGTAATCTGGCAACACTGTAGCAACACGTACGGTAACTAAATCTGACAGGACATTTTAATCCTGCTGCTCAGTTGGGGCAGTGGATAGAGTTTTGGCTTAACATGCAGGAGGTCGAGGGTTCTATCCTGGGTTGGGGTGCATTTTCTTTATTTGCGCATTTTATTATAACATATCATACTGTAATATACACCGTTTCTTATGTCACATGTACCCTAAATATACAACATTTTGGAACGCTGAACACAACAAATACGTGGTTAGACAAATATGAAATAGACAGCTGAAACAATTAATGGAACCATGGTGATAACGCATACAAATACTGACCGACAGGATTTGTGATTGCTGTAAAGAATGACAGCTAACTCTAAATATAGATAAATGTAAATTAATGCAGTTGTTGTTGTTGTTGTGGTCTTCAGTCCTGAGACTGGTTTGATGCAGCTCTCCATGCTACTCTAACCTGTGCAAGCTACTTCATCTCCCAGTACCTACTGCAACCTACATCCTTCTGAATCTGCTTGGTGTATTCATCTCTTGGTCTCCCTCTACGATATTTATCCTCCACGCTGCCCTCCAATACTAAATTGGTGATCCCTTGATGCCTCAGAACATGTCCTACCAACTGAGCCCTTCTTCTAGTCAAGTTGTGCCACAAACTTCTCTTCTCCCCAATCCTATTCAATACTTCCTCATTAGTTATGTGATCTACCCATCTAATCTTCAGAATTCTTCTGTAGCACCACATTTCGAAAGCTTCTATTCTCTTCTTGCCCTAACTATTTATCGTCCGTGTTTCACTTCCATACATGGCTACACTACATAGAAATACTTTCAGAAACGACTTCCTGACACTTAGATCTATACTCGATGTTAACAAATTTCTCTTCTTCAGAAATGCTTTGCTTGCCATTGCCAGTCTACATTTTATATCCTCTCTACTTCGACCATCATCAGTTATTTTGCCCCCCAAATAGCAAAACTCCTTTACTACTTTAAGTGTCTCATTTCCTAATCTAATTCCCTAAGCATCACCCGACTTAATTCGACTACATTCAATTATCCTCGTTTTGCTTTTGTTGATGTTCATCTTATATCCTTCTTTCAAGACACTATCCATTCCGTTCAACTTCTCTTCCAAGTCCTTCGCTGTCTCTGACAGAATTACAATGTCATCGGCGAACCTCAAAGTTTTTATTTCTTCTCCATGGATTTTAATACCTATTCCGAATTTTTTCTTTTGTTTCCTTCACTGCTTGCTCAATATAGTGATTGAATAACATCGGGAGAGGCTACAACCCTGTCTCACTCCCTTCCCAACCACTGCTTCCCTCTGATGTCCCTCGACTCTTATAACTGCCATCTGGTTTCTGTACAAATAGTAAATAGCTTTTCGCTCCTGTATTTTACTCCTGCCACCTTTAGAATTTGAAAGAGAGTATTCCAGTCAACATTGTCAAAAGCTTTCTCTAAGTCTACAAATGCTAGAAACGTAGGTTTTCCTTTCCTTATTCTAGCTTCTAAGATAAGTCGTAGGGTCAGTATAGCCTCACGTGTTCCGATATTTCTACGGAATCCAAACTGATCTTCCCCGAGGTCGGCTTCTACCAGTTTTTCCATTCGTCTGTAAAGAATTCGCGTTAGTATTTTGCAGCCGTGACTTATTAAACTGATAGTTCGGTAATTTTCACATCTGTCAACACCTGCTTTCTTTGAGATTGGAATTATTATATTCTTCTTGAAGTCTGAGGGTATTTCGCCTGTCTCATACATCTTGCTCACCAGATGGTAGAGTTTTGTTAGGACTGGCTCTCCCAAGGCTGTCAGTAGTTCTAATGGAATGTTGTCTACTCCCGGGACCTTGTTTCGACTCAGGTCTTTCATTGCTCTGTCAAACTCTTCACGCAGTATCGTATCTCCCATTTCACCTTCATCTACATCCTCCTCCATTTCCATAATATTGTCCTCAAGTACATCGCCCTTGTATAGACCCTGTAATTAATGCAGATGAATAGGAAAAAGAATCCTGTAATGTTTGAATACTCCATTAGTAGTGCAGCTCTTGACACAGTCACGTGGATTAAATATTTGGGCGTAACATTGCAGAGCGATATGAAGTAGGACAAGCATGTAATGGCAGATGTGGGGACGGCGGATAGTCGTCTTCGGTTCATTGGTAGAATTTTGGGAAGATGTGGTTCATCTGTAAAGGAGACCGCTTATAAAACACTATTACGACCTATTCTTGAGTACTGCTCGTGCGTTTAGGATCCCTATCAGGTCGGATTGAGGGAGGAAATAGAAGCAATTCAGAGGCGGGCTGCTAGATTTGTTACTGGTAGGTTTGATCATCACGCGAGTGTTACGGAAATGCTTCAGGAACTCGGGTGGGAGTCCCTAGAGGAAAGGAGGCGTTCTTTTCGTGAATCTCTACTGAGGAAATTTAGAGAACCAGCATTTGAGGCTGACTGCAGTACAATTTTACTGCCGCCAACTTACATTTCGCGGAAAGACCACAAAGATAAGATAAGAGAGATTAGGGCTCGTACAGAGGCATATAGGCAGTCATTTTTCCGTCGTTCTGTTTGGGAGTGGAACAGGGAGAGAAGTTGCTAGTGGTGGTACGAGGTACCCTCCGCCACGCACCGTATGGTGGATTGCGGAGTATGTATGTAGATGTAGATGACTTTGGACATTATTTGCAAAGCACGTTGCTGGTCCTACTGGTAACGTAAGGCCCTAAAAAAATTAATGGACCTGAACGAGGCAAGAATAATAGTTGCTACAAATTTATGTGACCATTAGAGGAGGGTACGAAGAAAACAGGTTTCGCTTCCAGTAGAGTAAGTGGTGCGAATAAATTCGAGCCCATGACGTGGAAAGGGCATGTTTCAAAGCTGACCAATATTCCATTTCAACGAGCGTCGTATGTAAGTGCAAATGTTTTCCAGAGGACCCACTGCAATCGCTGTTGACGACTGAGATGTCAGATACCGTACCACTTAGACTACATTTATCAAATAAAAAACAAATGCTTGAACCCAGGATCGAACCCTCGACTTCCTGCATTCCAACCCAAAACTCTATAGACTGCATCAACTGTACAGCACAACTATAATGTGTTGACAGAGCTAGTCACTATACATGTGGTTACAGTGTTGCCAGACTGCCACTCTTTAACGTCCTCCTTCTGCCGGATGTACTCGCCGGACGAAATTTTGTGAGACATTGTTTTAATCGCTGGCATGTCAGGAGTCGCGCTGCGAAGCTCGAGTGCGCGAATTTCGCTTCACCCTGTATATTAGAAACAAAATCATATCTTACCTTGAGGAATATCGCTTTCTTGTATAAAACGATCTGATTAAACGTCACCAACTTGACGTCTAAAAACAACACAGAGAAGAAGGACCGAACGAATTCAGGAAGATGAAGGAAGCCCATGTACATAGTTGTTCGAGGATATTATGCCTCCCAGTAGTACTATAGACCCTCTCAATGACGAAAAAGCACCATTTAAGTTCTTGTTGTGTAGGAGAGTATGTTTTGCAGCCACCTCCAGGTCAGTCAGCTTATCAACGAGGAAGTGGTACTTCATGAACCCACACTGTATGCGGGTAAGGAACTGCCTGGATTTTGTTATCCGTACAAAGTGGCGATTGTCTAACCGGGATCACTCACCTTTCACGCACAGCTGATGAGGGCAGCATCACAATAACTGTTTGTGTATTTCCGTTCCTTCCTGGGGTTAAGAACTGGAATTAAAATAGCTACTTTCCATGCGCCAGGAAATTGGTCCCTTTCCCACTAGGATTTGATTAGCAGTTCCAGCGAAGCGGAGCAACACGCTGCAGTGGATTTTGTCGTGACACGATGCTGTGTCGCATGCTATAGTCAATGTTTAATCCAGCACCAACGTAGAGGGGGGGAATGGTCGGTTCCCTCGCCAGAAGAGAAAGTTACACCCTATTCGAAGTCTGGTAACAGCACACGGCACTTGTTTCTTCACTGACGCGCGACTTTTACTCACTAGTGATACAATACAGCGAAGCGGACTACACACTTCAAATTACAGAAAGGCCAAACAGGATTGGTCCCTAAAATGCATACCGAGCACCAATCTTGATATTATTGTTCATCATGCTCGTAACAGCTTTCCGATGGTTGCAGGCAAGTGATCTGTGATTTCGAGGACCCGAACGGGCTGAACAAGGCATGACCCGACGAAAAGAATGGCCCAGTGTTCAAATACACTTCATTCAGAACCCGCCGGCAGAGCTTCAACTTAAACATGACAAAAATTTAGTAAGGCTAAAGATGCAGATCCTTTTTAATAATGTATTTCGGTGACTTCTTAGTTCGCTCTTGTACCAGTTGCAGGCATCGCGAATTTCTCGGGTGTTTCTTCTGGTAAACTTTCACATGTTTCTGTCTCGATATTTTTTTAATGATCTCATTCTGTATTTAGACATAGTTCCCACAAAATATCTAAAATAACTGTCAGACCTTCTTCGCTGCGTTATTTAGCATTTCCTCTGATTTCCACATAGTTTGGTATCTTCGCAGAACGACAGCTCAACCACATACCTTTCAGTAGGAGAAAATCGTACTTAATCTCCTTACCTCTTGCCAGTAATAATCATTATTTAATTTCCATGGTGGCACTGTTAAAAATAAGTGGAAATCACAATATTCCCCGTGACATCTAGTCTGACATGATTTAATGATAATGACACACCGCCTCCCCTGCGTAAAATATTGATGAGAGACAATAGGGAACTCGGAATGGAAGTTCTAAGGGTGGAATGTTAGATCCATTAATCGTGTAGATAGGTCAGAGAACTTGGAGTAAGACGTTAGTTGGTTGAACTGAGATATAGCGGGATGAAACGAAGTGCCTTAACAGGAAGCTCAGAAATTCTGGTCAAGTGCTGACCACACTGAACTGATTATCAACACACAATATAGTGGTTCTCCTGCTAAAACTAATAAGAGAATAGAAATACAGTTAAACTACTATAATAGCACAGTTATTGTACCCAAGATAGATAGAATTCCCACAACTCACTATATTATTGCAAGGGTACGTGCCTATTGGCTCCACAGCTGAGGAAGTGATTGAAAAATGTATGATAAAGCTAAAAACATTATTCAATAAGTTAAGTGAGGTGGAAGTTCGTGATAGGGGCCTAAAATTCTATAACAGAAAATTGAAGTGAAGGAATAATAGTAGGAGGTCAAAGCCCGGGGAAAAATATATTGAATGGGTAACAATCCGCTGGGACATTGCACAGAGCACTACTTAATTAATGCTAACGCACGGTTTAGAATACAAGGTTATCTATGAGGAAGAGATCTTTAAGCACTGTGCACTGTGTCATAACCAGGTAACATTTTAGGATAAGTGGAAGAGTACCGAAGAAGTTTCTTATCAGCTACACCTGTGTGTGTGTGTGTGTGTGTGTGTGTGTGTGTGTGTGTGTGTGTGCGTGTGTGTGTGTGTGTGTGTGTGTGAATGATAATGCGTGAATGATAATGCGTTTAGACACAATCTGAAAAGGCTACAGCGACTGATTAACACTTCTCAACACGTCAAAGAAACACAGGGTCGAGGCCAAGGGCTTGGTAGTAATAATACGTCTCCGAATATTGGTCATTAGATGGAGAATTAAGATCATAGCGTCAGATGGAATGTTCCAGAAAGACAATGAAGCACGTCATGTATAACCACTCTGAGTGGAAGAAGGCTCTTGAGAAGAGTATAAAGATACAGCCATGGCAGTAGCAAATCAGAGTAATGGAATAAGGAAATAGCAGCCAGGGGATTCTTGTTTCTTGATAATGTGAAGTCCATGTGTAATAGGACGGAAACATAGTAGGATTTTGAAAGTATAAAATTGGTATAAGTTGTAACTCACGTGTATATGTGTAAAAGGATTTGTTGGTCAGACACAACGCATATCAACATACCTAATGATAAATAAACTGATTGGCCGTGCTCGTACACGTTCACAAAGTTTATTTATCATTAAAAATATTTATAGGTGAGATGTCTGGTCAACAAACTCCTTATGACATATACAAGATGGCTAAAGAGGGAAAGTAGATGCTTTGATTGGTGCTGGTATCAGTCATTCTGAACAAAAAGTTCCAATCGACATATCCCCGACTCCGAATGGTTTCCGAGATGGGACACTTTCGTACATTTTCCTTGAATAACTCGAAAACCGAACCCTCCATCGAGAACGTGTCTCAGTACAAAATTAAACTACATTACATTCCCTATGCAAAAGGAGAATATTGAAAATCTCGCGCGACGCCATGTGCTGTAGTTTAGGTAGTTTTTGTAGGCCAACCTGAGGCAGTTTCTCGATTTGATAGTGTCCTATATCAAGTTGTTCGTCTCGTCTAAATTACCCCTACACTACTTTGGTACATTGTAAGCAACCACAATGTTCGAATAATTCAAAAAATAAATAACAATGTACATTATGAATGTTCTATGTCGGAAGCCAGTCGGAATAGGGAATATGTCTATATGATGTTTTCTGTTCAGAATTACTAATACTATCACTCCTCAAAGCATGTACCTTTTCTCCTGATTCATCCTATATACAAGGCTTACATCTTGCACCAACTTTTTCTGTCAAAAATCACTTTAACTGCGATTTCGTCCTATTACATATGGTCCTCCGACCTCATCTTGCTGCTTGGGCACCGCACGTTTTAAAGAGCCTTCTGCGTTTCATATCACCAATCCTAAAACAATAAAAAAAGTTTAATTAGGCAAATTCAGCTAACAATATGGTCGTCAGCGTCCTGATAGTGCCACGCAGGCCACACCAGGTGCCGGCCGCGATGGCCGTGCGGTTCTAGGCGCTGCAGTCCGGAACCGTGGGACTGCTACGGTCGCAGGTTCGAATCCTGCCTCGGGCATGGATGTGTGTGATGTCCTTAGGTTAGTTAGGTTTAAGTAGTTCTAAGTTCTAGGGGACTGATGACCTCAGATGTTAAGTCCCATAGTGCTCAGAGCCATTTGAACCATTTTTGAACCACACCAGGTCTGCATTCATAACTTGGACCTGTGCCAGGACGCGACAGCCCACGGGTTTAAAATACATTATTGACGATAATACAGAGATTTAAAAAAAAAAGGCTTTTTACTGCAAACGTTTTGAGGTTCATATGTGTACACTGACCATAACATAAAAAGTAACAGAAATTGCAGAATTGTAGTACTTTAAAGAGAAGTTGAAAAGGCCATAAATTGTTGAGAGTGCAGATGAGTTCTTTAGCGGAAGATTAACTGACACAGTGGAAAACAATCGAATAGAAGAGGACGGCTGTTACCTTTGGGAGACGAAGTACTGAAGGCAGCAGAGGAAAAACTAGGAAAAAATAAGAGGCCCTGCAAAACTCCTTGTATAACAAAAGAGATATCATAATTGATTGATGAAAGAAAATATAAAACTGCAGCAAATGAAAGTCTAATGCTATACTGACGTCTAAAAAGTAATATTGACAGATTGAGCAAAGTGGCACAGTATGAACGTTTACACGAGAAATACAAAGCTTCTGAACCATTCGTGACTATGGGAAAAGTAGATGCCTCATACAGGAAAATTAATGAAACCTCTGGAGAAAGAAGAACTTGAATGAATATCAAGAGCTTAAGTGGCATGCCCGTACTAACCAAAGGAGGGATGGCTGATCGGTGCAAGAACTTTGCAGGAAGGCTATGTGAAGGAAAGCAAGCTGATGACAATGTTACCGAAAGAGAAGAGGAAGTGGATCAAAAAGTGATTTGTGTCTAGACAGTGACATCAAACAGTGCTGATGAAATTATATCGAACGTAAATGAAATGTTCATTTGGTGGTCCAGGTACGTGAGAGACCGCTTGGCTGAATATTCTGAGCTTTATTAATACAGAACGGAAACGACAGATGACATCACGAACAGTATGCGTTTTGTGCCTGGGGTAAAACAAAGAGTGACTTAAAGGCCACCGCCAACAGTCTACACGGAAAAATAAAATATCGGGAGAACTGTCCTCTGTATAAACCACGTTTATGAGACTCGTTTACACACAGAGACTCACGTCCTGCTGCCAAAGCACTTGATGTTTGTGTAAAAAGAAAGAACTACGTTTCAATTAGAAGACGGCAGCTTGAAAACAGCCTTATTGAAGCAACGGTTGCAGAGAAAGAGGTCACATAGACAAACAAGTTTGATGCGGAGTTCATCGGAGCAGGAGGGACGAAAACAATTTAACTGACAAAACTGCAGGAGGTCACGCGAGCTGCAGAAAACGGCGGCAGGAAAATTGCTTTCTGCGAAGGAGGAGGAGGGCGCCTTTTAACCGCCAGACGGCCATACACACGTCACGACACGTCAGGCACAAGCTTTCAGACCGCCGTCCGGCCTCCCAACGTGTAATCAAAAGGCACGCCCAGGGTGGCGGCGAAGTGTATACCGACGGAGTGTATCGTGCACAAGCTGCGACAAGTAGGCTGAAGAAAATGGGATGCCTCGTAACTGCCGCAATTGACAATAAAATCCGAATAGCGATTGTCTGAAACACATTTTATCGGAGCTTTCACTGGTGAAACTCCTTCACGTTAGTGAATAAAAACAAAATTTTGTGTGTGGGGGGGGGGGGGGTGGGGAGAGGAGCGGGCGGAGTGGGAGAGGGGGGGGGGGAGCAAACATGTAATCTATATCCGTACTACGTAGTACTAAAAAAAGGCAAGACGTTATACAGTGTGATCCATTGATAGTAACCGGGCCAAATATCTCACGACACAAGCATCAAACAAAAAAACTACAAAGAACGAAACTCGTCTAGCTTGAAGGGGGAAACCAGATGGCGCTATGGTTGGCCCCCTAGATGGCGGTGCCATAGGTCAAACGGATATCAACTGCGTTTTTTTTAATAGGAACCCCTATTTTTATTACATATTCGTGTAGTACGTAAAGAAATATGAATGTTTTAGTTGGACCACTTTTTTCGCTTTGTGATAGATGGCGCTGTAATAGTCCCAAACGTATAAGTACGTGGTATCACGTAACATTCCGCCAGTGCGGACGGTATTTGCTTCGTGATACATCACCCGTGTTAAAATAGACCGTTTATCAATTGCGGAAAAGGTCGATATCGTGTTGATTTATGGCTATTGTGATCAAAATGCCCAACGGGCGTGTGCTATGTGTGCTGCTCGGTATCCTGGACGACATCATCCAAATGTCCAGACCGTTCGCCGGATAGTTACGTAATTTAAGGAAACAGGAAGTGTTCAACCACATGTGAAACGTCAATCACGACCTGCAATAAATGATGATGCCCAAGTAGGTGTTTTTGCTGCTGTCGCGGCTAATCCGCACATCAGTAGCAGACAAATTGCGCGAGAATCGCGAATCTCAAAACCATCGGTGTTGAGAATGCTACATCAACATCGATTGCATCCGTACCATATTTCGATGCACCAGGAATTGCATAGTGACGACTATGAACGTCGTGTACATTTCTGGCACTGGGCACAAGTGAAATTACGGGACGATGACAGATTTTTTGCACGCGTTTTATTTAGCGACGAAGCGTCATTCACTAACAGCGGTAACGTAAACCGGCATAATATGCACTATTGGGCAACGGAAAATCAACGAGAGCTGCGACAAGTGCAACATCAGCGACCTTGGCCGGTTAATGTATAGCGCGGCATTATGGGAGGAAGGGTAATTGGCCCACATTTTATTGTTGGCAATCTAAATGGTGCAATGTATGCTGATTTCCTAAGTAATGTTCTACCGATGTTACTACAAGATGTTTCACTACATGACAGAATGGCGATGTACTTCCAACATGATGGATGTCCGGCACATAGGTCGCGTGCGGTTGAAGCGGTATTGAATAGCATTTTCATGACAGGTGGATGGGTCGTCGAACCACCATACTATGGCCCGCACGTTCACCGGATCTGACGTCCCCGGATTTCTTTCTGTTGGGAAAGATGAAGGATATTTGCTAGCGTGATCCACTGACAACGCCTGACAACAGGCGTCAGCGCATTGTCAATGCTTGTGCGAACATTACGGAAGGCGAATTACTCGCTCTTGAGAGGAATGTCCTTACATGTATTGCCAAATGCATTGAAGTTGGCGGACATCATTTTGAGCAGGTAATCACGCTGTAACAGCATGCGTTCTCAGAAATAATAAGTTCACAAAGGTACATGTATCAAATTGGAACAACCGAAATAAAATGTTCAAACGTACCTACGTTCTGTATTTTAACTTACGGAACCTACCTATAACCAACTGTTCGTCTAAAATTGTGAGTCATATGTGACTATTACAGAGCCATCTATCACAAAGCGAAAAAAGTGGTCCAACTAAAACACTCATATTTCTTTACGTACTGCACGAATATGTGATAAAAATGGGGGTTCCTATTTAAAAAATCGCAGTTGATATCTGTTTGACCTATGGCAGCGGCAATCGGCGGGCCAACCATAGCGCCATCTGGTTTCCACCTTCAACCCAGACAAGTTTCGTTCTTTGTAGGTTTTTCGTTTGACTCTTATTTCGCGAGATATTTGGCCCGGTCACTACCAATGGACCACTTTCTATAAAAATTAAAGGGGAACGCTGTTAACAAAAATTCTCGATGGTTTCTTGACTGATTTACTTAAAAATTTTGCACGGTACCCCAATGTTCATTGGGACAGACAGAGGCTACATATTTGTTTAATATTTATGGCATGTAAACGTATAAATATGTTCTATACTACTATGCAAAAAGAAGCCGTCCTTCAATATTTTTACCAAAAATCTCGAAAAATTCTTGACCGATTTATTTCAGATTTTTACATTAGTTCGGAAGGATATACGCTACACTTATTTAAATCTAAGTGGTACATAAATATGTATCATGTAGCTGGAAAATCTCGACTAATTTTTGACCGATTACTTCCTTAAGGGGAAACGTTGTACATACATACATACAATTTAAAGTAAATTGTTGAAGTACTATGAGATTTTTTGTTAACAACATTTCACACTTAAATCTTGTACATACTCACATAAGATGTAGATGTGAAACGTTGTTAACAAAAAATTTTAAAGTTATAGAGCGATTTACTTTAAATTTTTACACAATTCTCTAGTAAACATTCAGACAGACTTGACTATATGTTTTTAAACGACAATGTACAAATTTTCTGTTAAAGTGCGTGATACTGTAGACAACGCTGTGCTCTGCTGTGCTGTGAAAACGTGCTTTTCTACTTTCTCTGTTACCGTCAGTTTTAACTACTATATCGGAGCATTTAAACCATTAGACAAACATTTCCTTCTCATGCACAGTTTTAAACAAAAATTTGTACACAACAGTGTGTTGTTTTGTTTTCTTCCTTGCAGTCGGTTTTAAAAGAGATCAGGTAAATTGCATTAATGGCTTGTCAGCTTATGATTGGAATTCTATTACGGAATCTGTATAATACGATACTTTCTTATCTCACCCGTTTGCGCCGGTCAGTTTGGAACCGCGAGACCGCTTCGGTCGTAGGTTCGACTCCTGCCTCGGGCATGGATGTGTGTGATGTCCTTAGGTTAGGTATGTTTAAGTAGTTCTAAGTTCTAGGGGACTGATGACCTAACTTGTTAAGTCCAATAGCGCTCAGAGCCATTTGAACCATTTCACCCGTTTGCAGGTTCCAACAGTGGGAAGTACTGCCATTCAAGCTACTATCCTCACAATCCAGCAACAACAGACGTCCTTCCACTCTGTATACCAATAATCCAAACCAAGTCACACATTCATTTTAAGAGACTTCAGATCGCAGTCAAGGTTTCATTGGCCATAAAAATCAACAACGCTCAAAGCCAGACAGAAGGGGGAAGAGAAATTGGACAGAGTATGAGGGGGAATAGCCTTAGAGAGGGGGATGAGGGGGATGGACAGAGAGAGAGCGGAGGCGGAGAAACAGAGGAGGGAGGAGAAGATAAAGACATAAAGCCAATTCCCATACGTATTTAGCAACTAAACAGCATTGGCAGGTCCGCTAGTAACTGATAATCTCAGTACACTTTTTCTTAAAATAATAAGAAAATCAACATTAGTCGTCAGGTATGTTGTCGTTAGTAATGCCTGGTAAAGAACCGGTCTATTACGAAGTAGGGCGTGCTGGCGAATTTTTCCACCAAAAATAACATTCCTTTCAAAAGCTGCAGAAGGCAAAACTGTGGGGAAAGGCAGAGATCAGAATACATTCCGTAAAATAATTCAGGACGTAGGTTGCAAATGCTACTCTGAGACGAAGAAGTTGGCACAGAAAAGAAGTTTGTGGCAGGCCGCATCAAACCGGTCGGAAGACTTATGACTCTAAAATAAGACTTTATTCATTTTTTTCTTTTTGCAGAAATAATAAGTAGCGCATAGCGAGCAAGTGAATAAGCAAATCTCCCATGTGGTTTTTGAAGGTGTTGCAGGTTTCATAAAACCCATAGGTCGGAGCAGCTGAATCACCTTGTATATGGAGCTTCTTCAAAGATATCTGACTCGCTAGAATATATTCTGACTAATAGATCATAGTACATTGTACTTGAATGGGCGAGGGTAGGGGAAACCAACATAAACGAAAGAAAAGTCGAATCTTTCGCAGTAAAGTGTAACAGGGCAATGAATTTTATCAGTAACCATAAACACTGTATCAGGCAGCGCCGTCTGGACTATCAAATTGCTCAATGGCGATGTTGTTGTCTACAATGATCTACAATGAATATTCATCGTTCGACGATTGTATATAAATGCAGAAAGACAAAGTGCAATCAGTTGTGGGTCTCTTTAAAATGAGAATAAATGGCAGATAAAGTCAATATCAAATAGAAAGAAACCCATAGCAACCGATTTCAAGATTATTCGTGAGATGGTGGGATGTCAGTGTAACTGCATACTCGCACACACAATTGATGCTTATGTAAATGATTAGAGCTGTATGTAACTGTGATAGGATTGTCACCAGAGTGCATTAGTGTTGTTCATGTATAGTGTAGTTTGTGTTTAGTGTTGTTGATAGGTCTGGTAGGGCATATGAGGCACGTGAACGATGTCACATGTAGAGTGATCAGTGTGAACGACTCTGAGGTGAGACAGTGCATCAGCACCTGGCACAGCTGGAAAGGGGCCTCACTGTGGTTCCCCATTCGGCTGGCTAGTCGAATCATGGAATATCCAGACTTGTGGGACATTCGGATTTGGCAGTGGCCCGATGTTGGATTGCTTGGAAACGTGATGGCAGACATACTCGTACTATGGTTCCAGTCAACGACTGACCGCCACAGGGGAGGATCTCCATATTGTGCGGCAAGCATATCGTAACCTCTTCACAAATGTGCGTGCCATCCCAGAACAAGTAATGGACTCCTTGCCACATTCTGTATCATACCGCACCGTTGGTCAGAGATTAGAAGCAGCCGAATTAGAAAATTATGCTCACATGCGTAGGCTGTCGGTAACAGCGCAAACAAGTGCTTGCGTTTGGAGTTGCGCCGTGACTGGGAACCTTGGAAGACTGATGAATGTCGCCGGATTTTGCGCAGCGATTAACCGCAGTTCTACAGGTACTCTACCCCGGATGACCATCATCCCCGAGTATGTGCGAGAGGTTGCATTCCTTCCACGTTTTGGAGAGGCATAGTTATATTTTATTTATTTGCAAGGGTCACTCCAAAAGAAATGCACACTATTTTTTAAAATCCATCTTTTATTCTACATGTTTGAAAGTTTTACAGTGTGTAGATACATCCTGTAGGAACAATATTTTCATTTCTCCCCATAATTTCCATCCCTCTCAACTGCCTTACGCCATCTTGGAACCAGTGCCTGTATATCCGAACGGTAAAATTCTGGACCAACCTGTTGGAGCCATCGTTTGGCAGCATGAACAAGGGAGTCATCATCTTCAATCCTTGTTCCACGAAGACAGTCTTTCCGTTTCCCCAAGAGATGATAGTCACATGGAGACAGGCCAGGACTCTAAGGTGGGTGTTTCAGTATTGTCCATCCGAGTTTTGTGATCGCTTCCATGGTTTTTTGACTGACATGTGGCCGTTCATTGTCGTGCAACAGCAAAACATCCTGCTTTTGGCGATGTGGTCGAACACGTCTCAGTCAAGCTTGAAGATTCTTCAGTGTCGTCACATATGCATCAGAATTTATGGTGGTTCCACTTGGCATGATGTCCACAAGTAAGAGTCCTTTGGAATCTAAAAACACCGTAGCCATAACTTTTCCAGCAGAAGGTGTGGTTTTGAATTTTTTTTCCTTGGTTGGTTTGCATGATGCCACTCCATTGATTGCCTCTGCGTCTCTGGTGAAAAATGAGGGAGCCATGTTTCATCACCTGTCACAATTCTTCCAAGAAATTCATCTCCACCATTCTCGTACTGTTCCAAAAGTTCGCTGCATACCGTTTTTCTTGTTTCTTTGTGAGTCACTATCAAAATCCTGGGAACCCACCTGGCACAAACCTTCTTTAACGCCAACACTTTCAGTATTCTGCAAACACTTCCTTCCCCTATCCGAACTTAGCGTGACAATTCGTTCACTGTGATGCGTCTGTCAGCAGTCAACAATTGGTTAACTCTCTTCACATTGTCTGGAGTGTGTGCAGTACGAGGCCTGCCGCTGCGAGGACAATCCTCAATATTGCTGTGCCCGCTTTCATCACATAACCTGCTTGCCCACCAACTAACTGTACTGCGATCGACAGCAGCATCTCCATACACCTTCTTCAACCTCTTGTGTATGTTTCCCACTGTCTCGTTTTCACAGCACAGGAATTCTATGACAGCACGTTGCTTCTGACGAACGTTAAGTGTAGCAGCCATCTTGAAGACATGCTGTGACGGCGTCACTCACGGGAACAGGTTGAACTAAGTTTGAAAACAAGCGGGAAGGATGTATCTACACACTGTAAAACTTTCGCACATGCAGAATGAAAACTGTATTTTTACAAAAATAGTGTGCATTTCTTTTGGAGTGACCCTCGTATGTAGTGATCAGGGAAACTGCTTACGTCCTGCCACAGCAGTGGGTTCTTTGACTACTGTGGAAGAACGCTCATCATACCAGAACGCATAAAATATTAGTTCAATTTACTACCTAAATGAATAAAAGATTTACATAAGTTTGACACACTTATTTGTCACAGGTGTACTGGACAATTTACTGCTGTCATGTAATAGCAAATTCATGTCACAGCAAAATAGCAATGATGCACTAATTAACAAACTGTTCTCTTGAGGTTTAATGTTCAAATTTAACGAAAGTATATGCCATCTGAAACTTTAACTGTCACTATCCTACTCGATAACGTAGACGGCTGTAGCTGAGGTCTCTAACCGAACTGGGCAGAGCTCTTGCTTACTTGACACTATATTGACCTCAAGGGAGATGGCGCTGCCCTCGTCAGAGGGAAAGCTTGGTCTCCAGGAGCGCTTCCTACACGTCACTGCGGATTGCAGCGAGCCATCGCTGATGTCTGTGGTATTGATTCGGGCTGCCAACTTTGTCGTGGCAACACGATCTCTGATCGATGCCATAGATTACTCTCGTAAGTAAAATGTTGCTACAACAACTTAGTCTTAAACATTTGCTTACACTGTGTTCGATCATTGTGGAGGATTGTTACGTTTAAATAGGTCTTTTCGAACATTGTTTTTTACTGTAAGGCACCGCTATCCCAAGAATTTTTCACCACAATGGGCAATAAAGAGCCCAAAATTTATGCAAGCTTCAACAAATGTGCATCTTGATTTGAGCAGCCGTTTGAAGTCGTTCAAAACCGATTATGGCACTATTTCTGTAAATAAACACCATTATCAATATTGGTTGGTTGTTGTCTTCTTCTTTCAACGAATCACTCTCTATTTTAATTATAATCTTGAAAAAAATGAAGCTGCAGTCACGGAACTTGGTGATGGTGCTCACCATCCTGTACACGTTTACCGCTTAGTGCGACACCGAAGATCGACTATGGAAGACATAGCGGAGACCGTGGTTGTAGAAATCTGCGTTTTACATTTTATTCTCCTCCAAACTCACCTCACCGTCATTGTAGAAATGGCGGCTACATAAAGGTTTCTTCGTATGACGAAATAAGGAGAAGTCACTGGGTAGCATGTCACAGAGAGACACGTATTACTGTGTTCTGTGCAAAATGAGCTGGGGCTCTGTCGCGGAGATTTCCATAACGAACTCCTGTGACGGTTTGTCCATACGATTAAAATGCTTGGTGTGGGGGGTTTCAAATGGGTGTGAACACCGTGGAATCCAGCGGCGGCGACCTGCACCTGCAAAAAGTTGGAAACTGATCCACGGCTGATTTCCACGTTTTCCTACTGTCCGCTTCGACAGTTGACGAAGTTGTTTGACAATGTTATAACTTGTAATAAAATTCCAAATTAATGGAGAACTAGTATTGCAACTCTCATGTAAAAAAAGCAGATAAGGAAGGCCCATCCAATTAGAGAGGAATACATCTACTTATTTCAGTTCTTAAACTCATAACAAAAATAGTAGGAGATAAAATAAAAAGCATTACAACACATGCAGAGGAGCAGTACAGTGTTAGATACAGTAGGTTATGCACATATGCAGAATGCATTCTTAGACAGGTTGTAGAGAAGTCCATTGAATGCAACAGATCACCTTATCTTTGTATTATTTATTTACAGAAGGCTTTCGATAGGATTCCAACTCAATAAAAAGAATTGCAGACATTTATTCCAACTACATCCAGGTGAAAATTGGTTTCATGTTAACTAGCTTCGTAGCAGTTAATAGTGGTGTTAGAAAAGGTGACTCTCTGACCTCGCTACTTTTTAATGTAGTCATGGACGAGATGATAAATAAGGTATTCGCTGGTAGTTGTTACAGAAATGGGGACGAAGAAGTAAAAATCATTTATAATGCAAACGATGCAGTCCTGCTGGCGAATAGTGAACATAACCTGTAAAACCTTCTACATATATTTAACGTGGCAGCCAAAAAGCTAAGTGTACTCATATCCACTCAAAACAAAAAAAAAAAAAAAAAAAAACACATCTGTGGACCCAATTAAATGAGAACTGGAAGCCAATGGAAAATTACTCAACATGTAATTACATTAAAATATATTGATGTTGGACATTCCAGCAGTGGAGGGGCCGGAAAGGTAACTAGGGAACAAGTAACAAAAGCAAACAAAGCGGCCGGGCGTTTAAATGAAAGTATCTGGAAAAACAAGTATACAGAAAAAGATGCAAACAAGAACGTACATAATGATATTGAGCCCAATTATGACATGTACAGTTGAGATAAGACCGACTATATAAAAAACAAACAGACTTTGGTAACCATTGTAATGAACATTATGTGAAAGATTACAGGGAAGAGACTGAGAGTTAGAAAACGATGTAAATTGGAACCCCTTAATGAGAGGATACATAAGACAAAGCACGAATGGAACGCACACAGAGACATTACGGATAAACGGAAGATTGTGAAACTCGTAAGAAATAAATCAGCAGCTGGTGAAGGAAATGTTGGCCGTCCAACGAAAAGATGGAGTGGCAGCCACGGGACAGACTGAGGGATACTGAAGGAAACAGGCTTTAGCGTAGCAAGAAAAACTTTTCTTGAGATTCCTGGTTCTTCATACAGATATGCTACGCCAATTCGTTCTTCCTCATTCAGACGTATCTGACCACAATTTAATCATCTGCCTAATTAGTGTCTCATACGGCGGTGCATTGTTCGTGTACACTTCCACCACATCAACATGCATGAATATTGTGTGCCACAGTACTGTGGCGCGTTGATTCCAGCGTGTACCACGCACGTTAAAATTTTTGTTGTGGGGTAGGGGGTGAGGGGACTGTAAAAAAATGTTATGTCTCCCCTCCCCCCACCCCCAACACACACACTCTCTCATGCTCTAGAATCGAACATTGGATCCGTGCCTGACTCATACAGCATCCCGTTACAGAAAGAAATTTGCAAATAACTTCATCAACCAAATGCTCTTTGCATGCAAGGAACCAGTCAACAACCGAAATTAACGACTTATGTTTTGTGTCCTTAATTCTTCTAATCGCCCATTAAACCCTAGATATGTTACTTACTCTACCATCTGATAATGCACTCCTGCGAGACATTTACGAACTTTACACGCATCAGTACATCATTGAGAGATACAGAGACAGGGATTTTACACATAAGGTTCACGCACTCTGTTGATTTTCCTGCTTTGTAAGCAATGGAAATCGAAAATCATAATGCGGTTGTTATTATCAGGTACAGATTCCAAAGGATGTTCATGGACGCCATTACGTTCCCACCTCCACACCCCAAAGAATATTTGACCAAAAGCGTTGCCAATAAACTAGCTTCGTTGGATACACCGGTTGTCGCTCGATCACTAAAGTAAAGCAAATTTGGGCATGTTTAGTACTTAGTTTGGTGGTCGCCTTGGAACAACGGATGCTTTTGGCCGAGGGACACGAATGTCGCTGCAGTGCCGCCCAACTGAAAGATGTGCACCAGGCCGTTAGACCATACGACACTATCAGTCACCAGCTCGTGGTCTAATGATCAGCGTTGCTGTCTCTAGTTTTCGGGCTTGCAGATTCTATTACCAGACAGGTCGGGACGCTCTGCGCTCGGGGACTGGGTGTTTGCGTTGTTCTAACCATATTGACGCGCAAGTCCCAACATGGGGTAAAACAGACTTACTCCAGGCGACTGAGCAATCGCAGGCCAAGTCTCCTGGCAAGTAATGTCATATGATCAATTCCTTTTACTAAAAGCGTTAAATTTAAACCATATCAGTTTGAAAGTTCGTTAGATATTTTTCATAAAATTAAGTAGCATGAAGTAATCAGTCTAAAAATTACAAGTCGTGTTAACACAGGATTCTCATCAGTTGTTCGCTTGAGGGCCAGCCAGCAGGTATGCATTTGGGGCCCGATTGTCTCTAGAGAAAGTTCCATCTCGGTGAAAGCTCCTAATCATTTACTCACTGTGTTTTGGCCTCTCTGCCAGCGTGCTATGGCACTGTGGCGAGGGGATTTCAGTGTGTACCAGGACTGTAGATGTGTACCTGCAGTTATACAGAATGATTCAGTCTCCTCTACATCTGTGGCAACCCGCAATGCCTTCAAATACCATGTGCAAGACTTCCATATCCTTTCGCTCATTACACATGAAGAAAAAAATGAACAAGTCCTTTTTGTAGGAATTTAGTGTAACAAAAATTGTGTGCTGGGATACCTTTTCACTAGAGGCTGTAGTTTTAGAATCATTGAAGAAAACTTTATAAATGTGACCCTGAAACGCGTTTTTCTCGAATAACTACAGTGAAAACCTATCCCAGATAACAGTACAGAATTTAACTACATTAAATTTCCTGCAAAAAGGTCCCATCCATTTTTTATGTAGGACTAATAACTTACACGTAGCAAGTGAGAGTATGTGAAAGTCTCGCACATGGTTTTCAAAGCGTTTTGTCGTTGCATGAAGCCAGTGATAGGGCCAGGTCAGTCACCCTGTAAGATTTTATCAGTTCTAGGTGATACTAATTTTTTCTTTTTTTTTGGCTACCCCTCGCAGCTGTGATCAGGACCTGCAGTTGCTTCCAGGATACAGGGCATACATAAAATCAAGAACTACCGAATAAAAAATAATAGATAAGTAGAGACAGGAAGATCAGCAGAAGGTACAAACGATAAAGGACAGCTTCATATCAGTCTAAAGAGTGATACAGCCTTTGCTTTAATGGTTCAGCAACAGACAGCCCCTCCTGATGTAGGACGATGTCAGAGTTGCTTCCCCCTTTTCCGGAACGAAGTGACTTGAGCCCTCTTCCTCTGGTTGCCGCTGGAGACAATTTTCTGCTCGAGGCCTCTCCGATAAATTACGGCGCTATGAGACGGCCTAGCTCGGCCCGGCCTGCTTTGCCTGTCACGGCCCGCCGGCGCAGTAAGTGTCTGCAAATGGAGCGCGGCGTTCTGCGCGCACAAAGGCGTCCAGAGGCCTGTAACGGCTCCCTGCAGGCCGGAAGCCGCCAGTGATAAACTGGCCCTCAGCCGCCACAGTCGCTATATAGGAAGCACCGCCCCACTGCTCACATTCCGCTGCCCTGTAACTCTGCCAGCCTGTGCAGCTATAAGCACTACTGTTCAATGACTCCTGCCGCATTCTATACACTAGTGTAAAACCAAAGAAACAAGTGCCCTGCAGTAATGTTACAGTACCAATGGACTTTTAGATACCGATTGTCCTGGATTTGCACCACATAAAATTCACGGAATCACGAACGTGAGGGGACAAACATTTATTTAATGCGGGCCACCACCAAGTCTTCTCCTGTGCCAATTCCTTCATCTCGTAGTAGTAGCACTTACATCTGACTTCCTCGCCTATACTGCATGTTGAATTTATTGCAACTGTCTCCTCTTGAAGTTTTTAATGTCAAGTTCACTCACTCTCTCTCTCTCTCTCTCTCTCTCTCTCTCTCTTTCTTTCTCTCTATCTATCTATCAGTGTGTGTGTGTGTGTGTGTGTGTGTGTGTGTGTGTGTCTGTAAGTTGGTAACATATCGGAATTCATATATATGGATACCACGGGGCACTGCAGCCATGATGACTTCGGTGTCTAGTTGCACTTGGGTCGGATAAGTTCCTCAACACATCCATATGATAATGAGGCTGCAGCGGCTCGAAAAGTAGTTAATGTTGGAAGATATCGTACCAGCTAAGTTAGATTCCATAAGGGACAGTTATGCACACCGTCTGTAGATTAATTAAGGAATGACAGGAACACAGCAAACAGGTGCAATCCCAATCCACTAGCTTTTTATTATTCTTCCGTAACCACTGCACTGAGCATGGCTATTTATCTCGATGAGCAAGAAAAATGATAAACCATTGGGACTGCAACTGAAGGGTGTGTTCCTATTCTTCCTTAACATCTTATCAAATTCAAAAAGCGACTGTTTGCTCATTGTACTTACATTACGCGCCAAGTCCATGTGAACATTATTAATAAAGACAATTGAGTGGAAAACTCGACACATACATCATTATTGTTTCTCTTGTTGTTATTTGAGCTTGGATACACTGTAGCGCAGTCATTAGCACCGAAAACGTAATAAATGTAAACTCATATAAACAAAATTTGTTAATAAGAGAGAATAGTCTTGGTAACAGATGGAATGGTATTCTTCTTTAAGAGCTGTAAGACGGATTGCGTGTAGTGTCTGGATAGTTCCGTCGCATTAACTGTTAAAGCTAAGGCTCCCGTTTCAAGTGCCGGTCCATCCACAGTTCTGTATTTTCGAATGATTTATAAGGTTTGTCGACAATGGGAGTTTATGAAAAGGTGGTGAAAGGTTAAACGAATCTACTTTATTCTCTGATTTAAAGAAACGGTTGTCTGGTCTACAGCATGTACAACCTTCTGTTGGAGATAGTCCATGATGAGAATATTGTAAAACTGCAACTGTAGAGGAAAACATCAAGAATGTTCACACACAATTCAAGAGTTATTCATCAGTAACTCCACGGTTCTAGAAGATGACTGCGTGAAAACCACAAGAAACAAACACATATCAACGGGTATAACGCGTCTCCAAGGTTGTGGCTTACACTGCAGGTACTCAGTACGGGCTCATGTGTGAAGTCTCTGCTGCCTGGGAACGCGCATTGACAGTAGCCCACTTTGGAATTGTGTTCATTGGGTTGCCTAACTGCAGACGTGAACTAATTCGACGTGGTAGTACGGAACCGGTGATTTGTCTCCTCTTTCTGACACGCTTGCTCCATAGTGGTGTACTCCGCAACTACCCAAGGCGCGTATTACGAATCGAAATTTGGAAAGATGTTGTATCCATTGTATTTCCCATTTATGTGTTTTAGTTTGTTACTGTCATCTTCTGAAACTGTATAAGTAACCTACACTAATAATAAATTTTCAAAACCGTCGTCTCTGCCTGTTGGTCTTTGAACACGTTATGCTTGCATGCACATATGTTCCATATCTCCTCCGAAACCACTGCACCGATTTCAAAGAACCTTGGTACACGTATTACATTTATTCATCTAGTATTTGAGAACGAGAGCACTTAGTGACTTGTAACAGACTTTACACGTAATTTAAAACCCTTACGGAACTTTTTCTCGGTAACCTCCGCCAAGTAATGATGAAAGAAAAATTTATCACTTACTTCATTTTCACTGTTCCTTTTCACATCAGTCATGACGTTTTAATTTATCACTTCTTTACTACTAACTGTATTCATGACACATTTTGCAGACAGTGTTCACATGTACCACTGAATGTACGTGCAGAATTATATCTATGTATGACTCATAGTCGAGGATATATGACGCCACAAACACTGAGATGCGTAAGAAACTGCTGCATCATGCATGACGTTTAAATTTATTATTACTAACCCGCTGAATCGATTTCGCTGAAATATGGCATGGAGATAGCTTGAATCTCGAGGAAGAACACAGGCTACTTTGAAAGTCTGCAGCACAAGACACTATTTGATTTGAAGAATGTTGTATGAATTAAGGAAAATTATTTAGCCTTCGACAAAGAACTTTATCATACTTGTGAAAATGCTATCTTGGTTGATTTCTGCTACATGATATGATTCAAAATTATGACTACAATGCTTATACAATCGCCTGTGCGTTTATTCCAAACTTCCACACAATTTGTCACATAATATAGAGCTACGACGCGCACTATCCATTATTTGATAACGGGAGAACTTAGTGATTTGCAACAAACTTTACATTTAATTTCAAACTTTTTCTCGCTGACAACCCGCACAAAATGATGAAAGGAAAAAGTTGATCGTTTGCTAAAGTTTTGTTGTTCATGCAGTAAAAGTGTCGAACCAGGCATAACGTCATGACGTTTACATTTACTGTTTATTTGCTGTTGGATGTATTCGCAGAACATTTAGAAGACAGTATCCACATATATTGCTGAATCTACCTACAAAATTATGTGAAAGTACTAAATATATTTCAGGAGATTTGAGTGAAGGAGGAGATGGAAACTGAGAGGGCGGGAGGAGATGAGCAGATACAAGGGAGAGCAGCAGATGGACAGAGGAAAGGGCAAGAGGAGGTGGACAGAGATTAGACATGGAAGGAGGGAATAGAAAGAAGGGGGTACGGGAGATGGACAGAGAGGGACGCAGAGGAGATGAAAAGAAGACAGACAGATAGGAGGGGGCGGGAGTGTGAAGGAAGTGGACAGATAGAAGGCGGAGAAGGAAATGGACAGAGAACGGGGCACAAGAGATGGGCAGAGATAGGGGCTAAAAGGAGACACACTAATAGGAATAAAATAAATATATAGCAGGGTAAAGCTGGATCCACACCTAGTTGTGAATAACCTTGTTTATGTTCGACTGAGGACGATAAAAATTGTATTTAGTACTTGATGCTATAGGCACATCACAAGGAAGATACGTTCATTTTACAAGAAACGCATACAGACAACAGCTGTAGCGTTTGGTGGAAATTCAAAAACGATATTTATAGCAGCCATTTTAAAGAAAATCTGACTAAATCCACTCGCCGATTAGTTACCATGAATGAGACATGTGTGTATCACTTCCTACAGGAACAGCATTTGAAGATGGCCTAAGAGGACGAAATCCGGTTTGTGAAGATATAAATAATGTTTACACAACACAGGAGAGTGAGTGCTTTTTTATATCGGAAAACAACAAGAAGAGAATGCAACATAAGTATTGTAACACCCCACCCATCACTTATCTGGTTTTGGCGTGTGTTCACCCCAGCTAATTGACTAACAGATCAACAGAGAGTGCAAAACTGCCGCAATATCGGATAACGCAAAGAAAGTAATAAGGCCCTGATTGAACTGTGGTGGCAGTGTTGACATTAATAGGTTCAGAATTGATCACTTATAATTAAAAAGGGGTGCACATTGATGTTATATTCAGCTATTGATCACCAGATGCAAATGTTGAACATAAAATTAATTAAGAAACTGACTTGGGATTTCAACTACTTGATTTAAAACAGATGCAGTCGATTAGCACAAATTTGTTTTAACTCCCGACCTTCTATCATCACATTACATGACTCTCCTACCAGGCAGTAGTAATAAATTGCGTTTACGTGGAGTAAAGCGCGATAAATCAAAATTAATTCCTATCCACTGACCCAGGCGTAATGCGAAGTGCAAGAAGAATTCCCCAATACACGGCCCATGAAATCCTCGTGGAAACTTTGCCGACGTGATCCAACAATTAATGTGGTCTAATTCAAGCCAAAGTGGGTCCAATATCACCGAATTCAGTGTGGTGGGGCGGCGCCGTTGTGAGGACATGGTGCTGCAAGGCTGCGCTCATCTATTCACTCCTAGCTATCTTGCTCAGTACATAGCTGAACCAAAACTTTCTATCTCCAAGCTCAATCGTTCCATTTGCTAAGTCCTAAACTGCAGAGATGCTCACTCTTTCTCAGGCAAGCTGAGTCAAGAAGGCCACGTCCGCACTCTAGGCAAGCTGGGAGCGGAAGACCTCTACGGAGACTTCTGACAGTCCGCTCTTCACCTTGGTTTCCCCTTCAGCAAAATCACTTAAGCCAATTGCAGCGCAAGTCGTGTTAATTATGCGTTGCTTCCCGGCGCTGACCAATGCCTGCTCTGGGAACTGAAAAAATTCCCACAAAATTTCCCTTCCTCTCAACTTCTGCTATTTAGCTCCTCCCAGGCCACCCATCAAGGTTAGCGTCTGCACAAAACACCAATTTATCCAGAATTCTGACTCCCAGGAGAGTACTTCAAATTCCTTGGTCCTATGTTCCCATCGGAGGCCGGCGTATTTCATTCTGTCGCTCTTCACCTGGTTTACTTCAGACTCTGCGAACCGTGAATTCAGTGTGAAGTTGCTATAGTCACGAACACGCATATTTTGGCCTCTATTGACCACTCCACCGTAGCTTTGCGCGGCTTTCTCGCATGTTTCACTGAAAATGGGATGACGGACATTTATCAACAGGCATACAAGTTCTCTGTCTGCTTCCCGGTACTCCAGCATGGGGTCAACCACCCCCCCCCCTTCACTGTCACTCATCTTAAGGCAGCTGGAGGCCGCACCCTGTTACCACTTTCTCAGAGTTTGAGCTGTCCTGAGCTGTCTATTGTCGCTTCCCTTCACCACTACCCAGCCCAGCTGCAGTCACTCTGAATACTTCCTTGGGATAAACTTGCCTCCAGTAAATCGACACGTTTCCACAAAGTTTCAGGTCGCGTGAATTACTTTAAAACCATCATCCAACATTAATTATTCCAATACGTCCATACTATACTGTCTACAAGATACATTGTGCCTTGTCAGTCATTTTTGTTCAGCCCTACTGTTCACTCAACATGAGCCAAGTGATCTTTAATGACTTCATGTAAGGGGCATAGTTCATGCCATCTTACGTAGCCCCACTCTTCATATCAATTTTGTAGTACAGGTGATGACTCCTATGGTGTTACCACCTGTGGTACAAAATTAATATCTCCATAACTGGTATCTTAATCCATTCACATGATTAGTTCCGGGCGATCGATTACCACTGCCTCCTCTCTGATGGCCACTCTCACTCATTCCTAGGATATCTGCCTTCAGTGACTGGATTTATTGTTAAAGACGTGATCATTATTTAGTCTTAATTTTACTTTAATCTCTGCTGATTCCTGAGACAATTATTGGTCAGAGTACTCAAAAGAAACTACAATTATATTACAAGGACACATCTCGAAAAGGGCAAATACACGTGTTTAAGCACCTGTGTGCTTGTCACTTGAATGGCAAGACCGGCAATTATAACTTAAAGTCCATACACTCTCAGTTATCCATCCCTACTCGACTTAAATTACTAAAAGCATACATGAATAACATTCAATTATATCTGAATGCCTGTTTGACATTTTATAAATAAAGGTTTTTTTTGTGTCTCACTGTCTCTGGACGTTTATATTGTGCATGGTGCAAGTGTCATCTTTACACAATTCAAAAAGATCTGGCCCAGTCCAGTGTCTGGATTGTGTATACACATGTACCTTTTTTTATATATACATATCTATAAAACACAACCAAAATGACAAGAATCATTGCGTATTGAGCAACCATTGTTGTGTATTTGTAACAAGGTATAAGTACGAAAACTTATTCTAACACAAAGAGACGTGGCATGACAAATATATGACATTTTAACAAATGGCACATTTATAAAATCATAACCTTCTTATAACATAATTCATAAACAGAACAAATGAGTACTTTACGTTCGTTGAGGCGCATGTTACTCATTTTAATCCACACTGACACACTCACGCACATGGCACAAGTTTCTTGCAGGAACGGAAGTGACATTAGTTCTGACTAGCAAGTTGAGGGATGGCTAACAGCTAAGAAGAGAGCAATGTCGATTACCGAGATGGGGCCACAGGCACCCGCATCTTCTTGAGGCAGGATGGCTCTCACCTAAGAGCTTGTTGTTGACATCTTGTCTGACAGGCACAAGACCCCATTGGTGCATCTATGATCGGTGACCTCTCGTGGCTCAGCCACGTTTTAGGGCAAGGGAGGGACCATGATCAGACAAGAGCCTATTTTTTGCTCAGGCCCTCAAAGTTGGTGTCATTAGGCACAAAAGGTCAGCTGGGCTGTCGCTTCACCTGACGTGGCAAGCAACAAATATAAAAACCTTCTTGGACCTCTTCAATGCTGCCCCCAATCCGCACCGTGTACAGAGACCAGGACCGACCTCTTTGTCCTACACAGAGGTGCTGGGTGTCATCTCCCCTGGTTGCTGAGTTGACCACCATCCCCGTCGATTCAGAGCGCGGTCTGCTTTCCATCACCATCGTCAGCTGTATGCTCCCCTCATTGCTGTCGTCCTCGTTCCTTGTCAGCTCGTGTGTGGTGTGCCAGGTGTTGTAGCTTCAACTCCCTCTTGCTCAGTTACGCCACCTTAACACACTAACACAACTAATTTTAGTACATGGAAAGTGCTCATGTTTAACCATCAGTACCATACTTTTTTTTACATTTAATTGAAGACAATGTACTTGTTTCATTACAAAAGGAATAACTTTACTTGTTTGTAAATCAAATTCAGGATCAGTTAAAATAGAAATGTAACAGAACTTTTTTATACATAAACATAAAAATGTACAAGACAACTTGCTTCACAGTCGTTCACACACACACACTCACACACACACACACACACACACACACACACACACACACTCACACACTCACAATCAAGAGATAGGGAATCAAGATTATGTGGACAGGATCCCATCACCATTTCTAACTACCATTTCCTACGACTAACTCGGTGTTGGCCAACCTGACTACATATCTACTATTTACTGCTTTTTATCTCTAATCTTGTTTTTTTTCTTCTGAATTCCCTATGTGGCAGATGTTCCTCTTATTGTGCCTGCGAACATGTATAAAACACAACAACTTAGACATGTGTCAGTCTTACCAAGATTTTTGTTGGAAGTTTGGATAGTGTCCTTTATCGTGTTCTGTTGCGACACCTCTTCTCTCCTCTATTTCCTTCCCATTTTCTCCTTTTGTCAAGAATGGTTTTATAGGGCCTGTGAACATGTCACAATGGCACAACACAAATATATCTCACTGCTCACACTCGCAGTTGTTACACTATCTTGGTATGAACAAGTATTTCTGGCGTATTGATGTTGTTGTTCACTCTGTAGATGATTACATCTGGTTCATTTTAACATGCACTGGGTGCCCTAATCAAGGCAACTGCGCATAGCTGTTCACCTCTTACGTATTCAGTGGCATACGAGATCCATCGGTGCGTCCTCGTAACGACCTATGGCACTGGCCAACCTAAATATGTTCTCAAATGACGGAGATACAATTACGGTGAACCTTCCCATAACTTACAGAGTCTATTCACTCCTAGCTATCTTGCTCAGTACATAGCTGAACCAAAACTTTCTATCTCCAAGCTCAATCGTTCCATTTGCTAAGTCCTAAACTGCAGAGATGCTCACTCTTTCTCAGGCAAGCTGAGTCAAGAACGCCACGTCCGCACTCTAGGCTAGCTGGGAATGGAAGACCTCTATGGAGACTTCTGCCAGTCCGCTCTTCGCCTCGGTTTCCCCTCCAGCAAAATCACTTGAGCCAATTGCAGCGCAAGTCGCATTAATTATGTGTCACTTCCCAGTGCTGACCAATGCCTGTTCTGGGAAGTGAAAAAATTCCCACAAAATTTCCCTTCCTCTCAACTTCTGCTATTTAGCTCCTCCCAGGCCACTCATCAAGGTTAGCGTCTGCACAAAACAATTTATCCAGAATTCTGACTCCCAGGAGAGTACTTCAAATTCCTTGGTCCTATGTTCCCATTGGAGGCCGGAGTATTTCATCCTATCGCTCTACACCTGATTTACTTCAGACTCTGCGAACCGTGAATTCAGCGTGAAGTTGCTATAGTCACTTGGCCTCTATTGACCACTTCACCGTAGCTTTGCGCGGCTGTCTCGCATGTTTCACTGAAAATAGGACGATGGACATTTATCAACAGGCATACAAGTTCTTGATCTGCTTCCCAGTACACCAGCATAGGGTCAACCACACCCCCCCCCCCTCACTGTCACTCATCTTAAGGCAGCTGGAGGCCGCGCCCCATTACCGCTTTCTTAGTGCTTGAGCCGCCCTAAGCTGCTATTGTCGCTTCCCATCAGCGCTCCCCAGCCGGCCACAGTCAACTCGAATACTTTCATGGGATAAACTTGCCTCCAGTAAACCGACGTGTTTCCACTAAGTTTTCATTTCGCGTGAACTACTTTATACCATCACCCAATATTAATTATTCCAATACGTCCATACTATACCGTCTACAAGATACATTGTGCCTTGTCAGTCATTTTTGTTCAGCCCTACTGTTCAGTCAACGTGAGTTCGGTGATCTTTAATGACTTCATGTAAAGGGCATAGTTCATGCCATCTTACAGTCTTCAGGACCAAATAGAGGGATAAATGCGTGAGAAGAGACTAGCATTTACAGAGATGATAATCATCTACTTTGGCAGTGGGAAAATCAAGTACGAATTTTTGTGTCATCCATTCAATACTCTCAAAGAGAGGGTGCCTAGTAGTAGTACGCTGAACTCATTTATGGTAGACCGACAGTTGAAATACTCTTTCGACCACTGAGCTTTAAACTATATGTGATTTTCATAAACCGTAGGCAGATCCTGGGTTGTTTTTTTTTTTGTTTTTTTTTTTTTAAATTCACAGCCTTTTCCTTAACCACACTTCACCTGTTTGAGCTTGTTCTCCATCTCTAACGACCTCGAAGTCGATGGGACAGTAAACACTAATGTTCCTTACTTTCGCTCTATCCACCTAATTTGTCGCTGCCTGGTGTCCAACACATCCCGTACTGAAATACTTAAAATTGCTCTAAATTTTCCAGATCCAATGAAAAAGTTATTGTAGCTACAATGACTTTTTACTGATCTTCCATTGGCCCCCTCGAGGATGGTATCCATTCATTGCAAAAACTTTTGAGAAACTGCAGTGACTTAGAAGGAGATTAGTCCCAAATAGATGTATATCTTTGACATAGAAAAAATACTTGTTCTGCTATGAGCCCAGAACTTTTCAACTTCTGCTCTTGTAGTGCGCATAGAACCACAATGCTACAGCTGGACTTCACGAAACTACGCCCGAGATTTTCGTACTCTCCCGCTCGCTGCGTGCAAACTATTGATCCTACAGAAAAAATGAGCAAGACCACCCTGTAGGAAATTTATTGTACGAGTAGTTAAATTTTGTACTAGGATACATTTTCGCTGGAGGCCACAGTTTTCTAGTTATCCAAGATAAACGTACGAAAGTGCCTTCAAGGGCACCTCCACGCCACACTCATACCTCACGAGTCAGGACGTCAAGTATGCTGTTCGTGGCACTCCCTCCTACCACTGTACAAAAATCACCGACGACACAAACTATTCCCGATATCTGAACTTTTTTGCTCTCTGTTCACTGAGTTATCACGCCACCAGCATAGCCGCCTACTTCGTTAACATTATTAATTCAAACGACCCTGTAAGGGTAATGAAAGAAAATGTTACAGTAAAACTAAGTGCGTAGACAAGTCGATCCAAACTTTACTTTTACAAGCACAATAATTTCGTAGTCAGAAGGTCTGACGAATACAACGATATAATTTTTTATTTTATGCTGTCAAAATTCACAAAATCGTTGGGTAAAATTTACGCAAACGACAATTTTACAATTTGTAGGTGATCGGCTAAGCCAGTGGCGTAATAATAGCCATTGGATGAAAACCAAAAAGGGTCGTACGTAGGAAATAATACGCGCAGTCGGAAATGTTTGTAGACTGGTAGAAATGTGTGCCGTTAACAAGGTACTAGAAATCTTGGCTTGTCGGGGATGAGTGTGGGAGTGAGGATGCGTTTCAAGGTGACTTTTGCGTGTTTTTGTTGAATCTAGCGAAAACGTAGCTCAGTACAAAATTTTAATTACATTAAATTTCCTGTAAAAATCCTGTTTATTTTTTTCCATATGACCAATAGTTTCGGCATAGCGAGCGATATAACATAAAAAATCTCACTCGTGGTTTATGAAGGGCAACTATTACACTGCGGGTTGCATAAAACGACAGCGGTAGGGACAGCTGGCTCACGTATTTCTGTGTACGTTTTCTGTCATGTCGCATTATCTTGAACTTTATGCTTACTCGAACGAAAATACCTCTTAGCAGCAACACGCTACAACCAAAAGATCATAGTGTGTACTCTGTTTGTAGCGGCAGCGCGGCATGTTGCAGGCTGGTGGTGACGGAGGCCCGCGGCTCGGTGGCGCCTCGACTCACAGACACCCGGAGTCACGTGACCGCCCGAGCCAAGCAGCCCGCAGAGCTGCCCTGCGCTGCGCAGGCCTACCCGCTGCCCCAGTACACGTGAGTACCTGTCCGCTGTCTATCCTCACTGTGTTGGTAACAGTACAGAATAGTATGAGCGCTTACGGTATAACTACCTCGTTTCCTGATGGTATCTACTCACTTGTAGTTATCTTTCGTCTCCATCTGATACAGTCTCTCTCAAAACCATCTTTCACTGACATTTTACTGAAAACCAACTAAAGTCTATCCCTCTTCCTGTTCGAACTTACAAATAAATGAGAGTTCCGGGCGCTGAATACACAGGCCAACGAAAAACTTTCTTTGAAAATCATTTTTTACTTTGAAAGCTAATCTTTATAGATTTTTATGAGCTGAATCCAAATGTAGCCTTAGTTTCCTTCTATCACCCATAGGTTTTATTATAAAAATCCTATGCTATACGGTAAATGGAAAAATTAATTAAATGTTTTTTTTACAACATAAGCATGGTTTGTATTTACAGTAAGCTACTTAAAATGGCTGGTTCAAATGGCTCTGCGGGACTACTACGGTCGCAGGTTCGAATCCTGCCTAGGGCATGGATATGTGTGATGTCCTTAGGTTAGTTAGGTTTACGTAGTTCTAAGTTCTAGGGGACTGATGACCACAGATGTTAAGTCCCATAGTGCTCAGAGCCATTTGAACCATTTTTGTCAAATGGCTCTGAGCAATATGGGACTTAACTTCTGAGGTCCCCTAGAACTTAGAACTACTTAAACCTAACTAACCTAAGCACATCACAAACATCCATGCCCGAGGCAGGATTCGAACCTGCGACCGTAGCGGTCTCGCGGTTCCAGACTGTAGCGCCTAGAACCGTTCGGCCACTCCGGCCGGCGGCTACTTAAAACAATGACATGTCTTAATAGAGGTTTAACTTGTCAGATGGAATTGGTTTGTATTTTCTTTCTCTTTTTTTTTCTTTGAAGCTTATTGTGTAGCTTTTTCTACGATGAGTCGCTTGCTCAACTTGTTGAAGTGACCAACAGTAGTCCCCCATCATGTTGGTGTTCCAGCGTTCTTGGCAGCGTTTTTCTATCACTAGTTTTGGATGAATCAATAAACAGCCTCCAGTCTTTCTTTTTGTATTCAATACCAAACTTATTCATCAGATCGGGAATGTCTGAAAAGTACAAGCCGGCCGGAGTGGCCGAGCGGTTCTAGGCGCTTCAGTCTGGAACCGCGCGACTGCTGCGGTCGCAGGTTCGAATCCTGCCTCGGGCATGGATGTGTGTGATGTCCTTAGGTTAGTTAGGTTTAAGTAGTTCTATGTTCTAGGTGACTGATGACCTCAGATGTTAAGTCCCATACTGCTCAAAGCCATTTGAACCATTTGAACAGTACACTAAATCGCGTCCTTGTTGAAAAACTTGGAAAATAGCTGCTCTCTCTTTCTGTACATGTATATGTTGGTTCCAACTGACAATAAGTCTTTTTTTATATCTAGAGCCAACCAGTTCATCTTTTTCTTTTGCTAAGCCCAGATCCCTAACTGTATCGTTAAGCTCGGTCTGAGTAAACAATTTGGGCTCTAGAAATTCATCATCATCTGGTTCATCTAAATCAGGTTGTACATCAGAAAATACTTCTGCTGGAATAGAATTTAAATCATCTGGTGGTTCAGGAACCAGCAAATCTACACCATGCCCTACTGGTCGGATGACGGACGGAAGGTTAGGGTAGCTTATTACCTTCTTGTTTTTTGAATTATGAGCAGTAATATCAACACTGCAAAAGTAGCACTCATCGGAATGATTTCTTGGCTCCCTCCATATCACAGGAACAGAAAATCTAAAGGGTTTTTTCTCCTTTTTGGACCATTTTCTCAGATATTCAACACACACATAACATACCTTATGTAGCCGCAAGATTTATCTTTATCACAAAGTTTAGGTCCAAAGTATGATAAATAAACCTTTTTCACAAAGTCTCGAGTGTTTCTTTGGTGTTTTTTAATCACAAATTTACCGCAACTATAACAAAAACTGTCAGCAGAGTTTTTATAACCACGATTAGACATTGTACAGAGCACATGCACAGGAAACGGGAAAGTGAGGTCAGGTTGACAGTAAACAAAACATCATCTGTTAACAGAAAAATAGAATCGACCTTTTTTTGCCAGAAAATGTTTTCCAGCAGTGCTACCAACGTCATCTACATTCATTACACGTCTTTTTTAAATTATTTTAACTATATAAGAGCTGTTAAATTCTTTAAAAAATCGCTTAATTTTATAAATTTAACAGTAAAATGTGAAGACATGGTGGGTGATACAGTTTTATAAGTGTCATATTTGGATTTTCCACCCTAAAAAACATAAGAATAAGGTATTATCAGCAAAAAAGTTTTTCCATCGTTGGCCTGTGTTATTTGCGGCATAACAGGTAACGATTTGTTGGTAGTCTCCTCGGGTAGCTGCCAGACAAAAAACAGTTAACGTGACTCGATATTTCGGCGATCCACTTTTCCGTCATCTCCAGGAGAGACGATGCTGATGCTGCTGAGTCCCACTGAATACTGTTAATATTGGAAACCGTTGTAATATATAGGCCCATATGCTGTACACTGCGCATACGCTTCCGAACACAGCTGCTGCTTCCAAGAATGGGCTTGTGACGTCGTCTGTATAGAACACCGGCGCCAAAGAAGTATTGCACAGGGCGACTATCCTGAACCACACGGGTCTACCGCACTAAAAAATGTTGTGTTTGATGCTAGGCAGTGCAAGCTTCCACGTCGTTCTAAGAGAAAAATCTTTGTCTATTAGTCATATTGTGCGCCAGCCTAAATTAAACTACTTCCTCATGGACAGTGTTCTAAAAACCGGACAAGAAAACTCTCGCGATCTCTTCAAATGTGGATCGAAAGAACTTTTAGGAGACTTCGCATTTAGTCCAGATGCCAAGATTAGGGGACTATTCGGCTCCGTCAAGGATGATTTGGGAGTTAGGAACCAAGGCATACACAAATTCCCCATCAACGTAAGAAGGATTACATAGGCCAATCGATCCCCACTGTTCACTACAACAGCCTAAGAAACTGGCGGTAGCGGAATATTGTTTGAACTATGGAAATAAGACGAAATTAGACGAGACCATGATAATTGCCGGTACGTCCGGTTTCTGGGAGTGTGTTTTTCCTCTTAGTAGGACGTGGAGAACTGTAGTCTCGCATCAGACTGCGAAGTTTTCTAGTGCTGCCGACCCTAATGTTTGAAGATAGTCTTCAAGTGCGATACATCGTTGGCGCCGGTGTTCTAGTGCGGTCAGAGTCATAAGCCCAATCTAGTAAGCAGCACCTGTTGCGGGCAGTGCATGCACTCTGTATGGTACAGGTGCCTACATGCAACAACGATTTCTAGCCTTGGCATGAGTTTTCCAGGGACTCACCTGTAGAAACGTCACTCTTGTAGGCTCGGACAGCTGGATCGCCGAAATGGGCTCATCAAATTATGCAATAAATTGCAGACAACCGTCGAAGTTGGAATATTAAATTACTTTGTTACTTGATGACTAGTTTCGAGTCTCTCATTATCAAATCATCCACTAAGCTACGCAGTAGCATACATTACGACATCAACATAACTGTTCATTCTAATCAAACGTCCGCCGCTCGTGGTCTCGCGGTAGCGTTCTCGCTTCCCGAGCACGGGGTCCCGGGTTCGATTCCCGGCGGGGTCAGGGATTTTCACCTGCCTCGAGATGACTGGGTGTTTGTGTTGTCCTCATCATTTCATCATCATCCAGGAAAGTAGCGAAATTGGACTGAGCAAAGATTGGATAATTGTATGGGCGCTGATAACCACGCAGTTGAGCGCCCCACAAACCAAACATCATCATTCTAATCAAACATCTTGTAAAGCGGCGCAGGGCTGAATTTCATTCATATAATTGATATACTAAAGTGTGGAAGGTATGTGGTTATAGTAACGCATGTTATTGTATAGCTTAATGGGTGATTTGATAATGAGCTTCAGCTCAAAACTAGTTATCAAGTAACAAATAAAATTAATATTACAACTTCGACATTTCTTCGCAGTTTATTACATAATTTGGTCAGCCTTCCAGAATGATGGAAATCAGTAAATATCGACTCATGTTGATCTTAGGATCCGGTACCGAACACGAGGTGACCGCCAAGAATTAATACGTTCGGAAAGCCTACGCACTCATATTAGGCAGTGATTTCCACCAGCTTTAGCTGTGAATTACGTCGAGAACCCGGCCTCCGTAATAGGCGCTAACGCACGCCTGTGTCGTGACGCTTATTTTTGGGGTGATTGGCGCTAATCCTGGTGGAGGAAGAAATTTTTCCCAGCGTGGTTCAAATTTCGTCATCACCAGGCTTACAGCAGTGTACTGGATTACATTCCAAATCTCTTCTCAGGGTGTCATGAAGTGAGAGCACGTGTCAGTGTTTGGGAAACTCCAGTTAACGCCATTGGAGAGAAGTAGGGTGCCAGCACCGGGTTTCTGCCTCCCCCTTCCCCCATTATCGAACAAAACATGACATCAACCTATACACACGCCCAATATAACCACCTGCGATCAACGGATACACTTAAAGTACAACTCTAACATACCACATGGAAAATGGCCTATGTGTGTGAAGGAAGGCGACTGAACAAATGTATTCTTAAATTTGGGAGTCAATCTCCCTCTTCTTAGCAGAAGACTTTGGAATTTTCGTTCATATTTAGCGTCTCTACTCCTTGTTACTCCACTTACAATTTCGGATAGGGCCAGCGAAGGCGTACCGAACTTCCCGCGTGCCAACAGCGTGCACCATTAGTGGGCCAAGGCTCGGCGTGTCTCGGCTTTGCTCGGTACTTCTTGGAAGCACCGACTACAGCACGACATTTCATTTAGTACTGTCGTGTAGCATTTTTCGGCCGGCACGACACTTTTCAGATCACCAGAATCGTGGTGTCAGTGCCTTTTACCCTTCGCCGTTTGTTCATGGTATGAAGGACGTTCACAGATCCAGTGCCCGTTGACACAAAAAGATGCAGTCTAGCGATCTATCGTCACAGGTCTTCAAAAATGAGTTGGAATGAGAGAATAGAGTGATGAGAATTCGATAGATGTATTACGTAGTCGCGTAAGCGACGGGTACTGCAAATCTTCTCTTAAATGACATTACAGTATCACGCAGAAAAGCTTAAAGAACTAATTGACAATGAAAGAACAAAAAATTACAACGATCGACACACGTGATTCATTGTCCTGCACATCAAGACGCACTGTGCGCAGGCACATACCACGTGAACAAATTGATGGTAATAGAGTAAAATTTCTGAAGTCACATGTATTATTCCACAGCCAGATGCAGCAGTGTGCGATGGAACTGAACGAGAGTGTGGAGACTTTACACACATCAAAAAAAAAAGTTTTGCATCACCTAGGTTCCGAGAGTTCTGGAACCTGTCAAGAAAATTGGAACTGAGATCGAGATAAACATTATTTCCACACCTTTCATTGTTCATGTAAGCCACACATTGCATGTTGTACCACCATACAGCGAGACCTTCAGGGGTGGTGGTCCAGATTGCTGTAGACGCCGGTACCTCTAATACCCAGTAGTACGTCCTCTTACGTTGATGCATGCCTGTATTCGTCGTGACCTACCCATAAGTTCATCAAGGCACTGTTGGTGCAGGTTGTCCCACTCCTCAACGGCGATTCGGTGTAGATCCCTCAGAGTGGCTGGTGGGTCACGTCGTCCATAAACAGTCATTTTCAATCTATCCCAGGCATGTTCGATAGGGTTCATGTCTGGAGAACATGCTGGCCACTCTAGTCGAGCGATGTCGTTATCCTGAAGGAAGTCATTCACAAGATGTGCTCGATGGATGCGAATTGTCGTCCATGAAGACGAATGCCTCACCAAGATGCTGCCGAATGGTTGCACTATCGGTCGGAGGATGGCATTCACGTATCGTACAGCTGTTACGGCGCATTCCATGACCACCAGCGGAATACGTCGGCCCCCCAAATGCCACCCCAAAACAGCAGGGAACCTCCACCTTGCTGTATTCACCGGACAGTGTGTCTAAGGCGCTCAGCCTGACGGGGTTGCCTCCAAATACGTCCCCGACGATTGCCTGGTTAAAGTTATATGCGGCACTCATCAGTGAAGAGAATGTGATGCCAATCCTGAGCTGTTCATTCGGCATGTTGTTGGGTCCATCTGTAACGCGCTGCATGGTTTCGTGGTTCCAAAAATGGACCTGGCCATTGATGTCGGGAGTGAAGTTGCACATCATGCAGCCTATTGCGCACAGTTGGAATCGTAACATGACGTCCTGTGGCTGCGCGAAAAGCATTATTCAACATGGTGGCGTTGCTGTCAAGGTTCCTCCGAACCATAATCCGTAGGTAGCGGTCATCCACTGCAGTAGTAGCCCTTGGGCGGCCTGAGCGAGGCATGTCATCGACCGTTCCTGTCTCTCTGTATCTCCTCCATATCAGAACAACATCGCTTTGGTTCACTCCGAGACCCCTGGACACTTCCCTTGTTGAGAGCCCTTACTGGAACAAAGTAGCAATGCGGAGGCGATCGAACCGCAGTATTGATCGTCTAGACATGGTTGAACTACAGACAACACGAGCCGTGTACCTCGTCCCTGGTGGAATGACTGGAACTGATCGGCTGTCGGACCCCCTCCGTCTACTAGTCGCTGTTCATGCATAGTTGTTTACATCTTTGGGCTGGTTTAGTGACATCTCTGACCAGTCAAAGGGACTGTGTCTGTGATACAATGCCCACAGTCAACATCTATCTTCAGGAGCCCTGGGAACCGGGGTGATACAAAACTTTTTTTTATGTGTGTACATTATTACAAAATACGTTGATTAAGTCAACGATCATGCGTGGAACAATATTTTGATTTAAAACTCGCTGCTGATGAATTTATGAAGAGCAAAGGAGAACAGGAACGACAATTAGAACATCTGGAATGGACTGCAGATCTCGCATTTTAAGTGGACTTGACTGGACGTTGCCTACAGTAAGACACTGAAAGAAAAAATGTCTTTGTGTTTTGACGGGGATGCATTTAAAAAGAAAGTTTTGTTGTAGAACGGACACATTCTGATAAACACAGCCCAGTTCAATAAGCTCACTGACGTTAAAGAAAACGAACGGTCTCAAGAATTCATTGTGACCTTGAAACAGTTACAAAGATAGTATCCAAAACAGTTTGAGAACATTGCTAGTTTTACATCTGTGTTCGAGCAGTTTCGAGACCATTTACCATTTCAGCTGAAAGCGCCCCTGTGCAATTGCAGATGTAACTTACAGACCTGTAACGCAGTTCCCATTTTAATGATATATCCTTTTATATTTAAACTGTCCACAGCATCTAAGTTGTTTTCCTCTTTTATAGTTTCCATGTCTCCATAATGAGGTTCAAAAAGTGCTACAATATTTCGATCACAATATTTGTGTGAAAGAACTGTGTTTGTTTATGAAACTAAATAAGTCACGGTCACGTGTCAGCCTGAGTGAGGAAATCTATGAAGTTGTCCGAGTATGTCTGTATGCTGACAGCCTGTACCGGATCAAAATAATAATGTCTTCAGCGGACCAAAATAATTAAATAATACTGAAAAATTTGTTTAGTTCGTGAATTATTTTGTGAGAATTGTGAAATACAAACCATTTCATATGCACTGCCATTTACACTGACCACCTACGTAATAGCCGTTATGTCCACTTTTGTCATGGATAACAGCGGCAACGCGTCATGGTGTGCAAGCAGTGAGGCTTGGTGGGTCGATGGAGGGAGTTCGCAACACACCTGCACGCACAAATGTTTTAATTCCCGTAAATTCCGGAGAGGTGGGGAGGGGGTGGGGGTGATGAGCTCTGACGCCACGTTTAATCACATCCCGCATGTGTTCGATCTGGTTCAGATCTAGCTAGCTGGAGGGGGGGAGGGGGAAGTACATCAATTGGAACTCGCCACTGTGTACTTAAACCACTCCATCACACTTCTGGCGTTGTGACGTCCCGAAGTAAAGGCATCAGGGAGCTGTTCCCCTGGAAGACGACGGATTCGCGCCCTCCCATTGGCTTGATGGTGAAGGTATCGGGATCATCAGAACATGCAACGCTCTGCCACGCCGCCAATCGTCACGTGCCCATTTCAGTTGTGTGTTGCCGATGTCATGGCGTAACATTGGCACAAGCATGGGTCGTCGACTGCGGAGGCAGTGTTCGGCGCACTGTGTGTGCAGGTGCAATTGTACTATGCTCAGCATTAAAGTCTGATGCTAGTTCTGCCACAGTTAGCCGCCTGTCCTGTTTTACCAGTCTACGGAGCCCTTGACATCTGACATCTGTAATGAGGGGTGGCAGCCCAGTCACATGACGTCTGGATGTGATTTCGCCCTAGTTTCACCAGGTGTTGAAGACAGTCACCATAGCACTCCTCAAATATCCAACAAATCGTGCAGTTTCCGAAATGCTCGTGCAGAGCCTCTGGGCAGTCGCTATCTGGCTTCGGTCAGACTCAGACAGATCGCGCACCTTGCCCATTCCACACACGGGCAGCACGCTCACTGATACTACATGCACCATGCACGTGTCTGACTAGCAGACAGACAGAACTCCTTGCCCGATGACGCTTCTGTTTTATTTATTTATTTATTTATTGTTCCGTGGGACCAAATTAAGGAGAAGTCTCCATGGTCATGGAACGAGTCAATACATGAAATTATAACACGATTGTAGAAATAGATAAAATGAAATATAAGAAACATATTCAGGCGACACGTCATTAGTTTAAATAAAGAAAATCAAGAATGTAACACGGGAATTTGCTTAATTTTTTAGCTCTTCCAGGAGCTCCTCGACAGAATAGAAGGAGTGAGCCATGAGAAAACTCTTCAGTTTAGACTTAAAAGCGTTTGGGCTACTGCTAAGATTTTTGAGTTCTTGTGGTAGCTTATTGAAAATGGATGCAGCAGAATACTGCACTCCTTCCTGCACAAGAGTCAAGGAAGTGCATTCCACATGCAGATTTGATTTCTGCCTAGTATTAACTGAGTGAAAGCTGCTAACTCTTGGGAATAAGCTAATATTGCTAACAGCAAACGACATTAAAGAAAATATATACTGTGAGGGCAATGTCAGAATTCCCAGACTATTGAATAGGGGTCGACAAGAGGTTCTAGAACTTACACCATACATAGCTCGAACAGCCCGTTTTTGAGCCAAAAATACCCTTTTTGAATCAGAAGAATTACCCCAAAAAATAATACCACATGACATAAGCGTATGAAAATATGCGAAGTAGACTACTTTTCGTGTTGAAATGTCACTTATTTCAGATACTGTTCTAATGGTAAATAAAGCGGCATTTAGTTTCTGAACAAGATCCTGAACATGGGCTTTCCACAACAGCTTACTATCTATCCGTACGCCTAGGAACTTGAACTGTTCCGTCTCGCTTATAACATGCCCATTCTGTCTGATTAAAATATCAGTTCTCGTTGAATTGTGAGTTAGAAACTGTAAAAACTGAGTCTTCCTGTGATTTAGCATCAAATTATTTTCCACAAGCCACGAACTTATTTCACGAACTACATTATTTGATAATGTTTCAATATTACACACAAGATCCTTCACTACCAAGCTGGTGTCATCAGCAAACAGAAATATTTTTGAATCACCTGTAATACTAGAAGGCATATCATTTATATAAATAAGAAACAGCAGTGGCCCCAGCACCGATCCTTGGGGAACGCCCCATTTAACAGTGCCCCATTGGGACTAAACATCATTACCACTCTCAATATTGCGGAGAATTACCTTCTGCTTTCTGTTCTTAAAGTAAGAGGCGAACCAATTGTAAGCTACTCCCCTTTCTCCATAATGTTCCAACTTCTGCAGTAATATTTTGTGGTCAACACAGTCGAAAGCCTTCGTTAAATCAAAGAAAATACCTAACGTTCGCAACCTTTTATTTAATCCGTCCAAAACCTCACAGAGAAAAGAGACTATAGCATTTTCAGTTGTTAAGCCATTTCTAAAACCAAACTGTACATTTGACAGCAAATTATATATATATATATTAATCTGTCCAGGCGACGTCAGCGTCATCTACAGAGATTTATATCTATAGTCAGTCAGTGGTCATAATATTATCTCTGATATGTGTAAATGTGAACCTTTCGCTGATTTCCTCCTGTTGCCCCTCCACGCGCTCAGAGAGCGCAGTGTAGCGGTAGGGGAGATGGGCAGCAAGACTGAGCGCTATTTCAGTCGTGCCAGTGCACGGCCCGCAGGCCGCTTTCTTCGCCTCCCCTGATTTAGGAGCAATTTATTGTTTCATAACCACACGCTGAACAGTCCTAGAGATCACAGAAAATTTCGTGGCATTCTGATAACTGTAAATGCCCTCTGTAAATTATGTGTATTAAAAGGAATGGCTTTCAGCACTATGGGACTTAACATCTGAGGTCATCAATCCCCTAAACTTAGAACTACTTCAACTTAACTAACCTAAGAACATCACACACATCCATGCCCGAGGCAGGATTCTAACCTGCGACCGTAGCAGCAGCGCGGTTCCGGACGGAAGCGCCTAGAACCGTTCGGCCACAACGGCCAGCTCAAAACGGTTGGCGTAATCACTGGATCGCTAGACGCTTGAATAAGAGCGATGGCACTATTCGACGATGTTGGCAGGAATGGGTGAACCATGGCCGAACACAGCGTCAAGAAGGTAGCGGTCGACACAGAGAGAGACGACAGAACGTGAGGGCCGAGCAATCGTCAAAGAGGTACTTAGAGCCCCTGATTCATCATTATCATCTATCGGACGTGCAACTGGAGCCTCAGTGGCCACATGGACCATTAATAAGCGGCTTACAGAAATGGGGCAGATCTCACGGTTCCCCTTGCTCCGGCTACCACTGATCTTTGTACACGAAAAGCCCGTTTGCACTGCTGTCGGGCTCATTCACCCTGGAACCTCACTGATTCGAGTACAATTGTCTTCACTGATGAGTTATGCTTCGGACCGAGCCCCGATGATAAGCGAGGAAGTTCTTGGAGACGCCGTGGGTAGTGGTAAGTTGCTAATCCCACTGTCGCCCGCCATATGGTGAAACAATCAGAAGTGACGGTCTGGGGGTGCCGTTTCATTTCTTAGCAGGACACCTTTCCTTATCACCTACGATACCCTTACAGCACAGCGGTACGTTGACGATATTCTATGTCCCCCTTTTGTTGCCCTTCATGGCAAACCATGCTCGACATACATTTCGGTACCATAATGCCCGCGAGAGCTCTACTACTTCTCTTCGTGCTTACACAACCCTCCCTTGGCCAGCAAGTCGCCGAATCTCTCTCCAACTGAGAACGTTTGGAGCATTATGGGCAGGGCCATCCAATCAGTTGGAGATTTTGACGATTTCATGCGCCATATCCCTCAGGAGGACATTCAACAGCTCCATCAAGCAGTGCCAAGCCGAGTAATTGCTTGGATAAGGGCCAGAGGTGGACCAAAGGGTTATTGACTTGCTCATTTTCTGAAGCCATTCCTCTTGAATAAAGCGTCGAATTTTTCTGTAACTGTAATCATTTGTTTGTCTACCGATTACCGTCCCATATGGATAATTCCTTCCTCGTGGGTATATATTCTTTTTATTTTAATTTCTGGTTTTTCCTTAGAGTGTATTACATCGTCCCAAGTAAGTGTTGTGAAATGATCACAACGAGAAATTCACAGAAATTAGAGCTCATGAGGAGCCTTACCGATAACCATTGCAAGTGAGTAGCTTTTGCATGTGTGTATGTCAACACATCTAATAACATCATCAAAAAATAGCCATCTTACACCCTTCTTCTCATTCAGTACTGAACGCCGTAAAGTGTCTTGCGGAGAACAAATGTAGATGCAGATGTAGATACTGATGTTGATGTACACATTGTTATACTATTTTAAATGTCATGATAGTATTACAGCCGGACAGGCGGATCACATCAATGATGTTGCAATTTGCCATCTGGGTGAATGCAAAAACCCTTTAAGTATTAGGCGAGATATTACTATATCGTGAACCCTCTTTTACAGCTGTCTACACTTTCCGCGTTCCCTCTGAAAAATCATGTTAGTAATGTAAGGGAAGTTTCTATTTTCCTAAATCCTTGATACAGACTCTGACACTTTCTGAAGAGAATACGATCGTCTGAAATATCTTGGCGGGTTTGTGAGTTGACTGAAATTTAATTGATGGTCGATAGTGCCAAGCTGTTGTAGTGGGTGAGACATTTGTGGAGATACAGAAGACTGAAAATATTGCTTATAAAGATTTTCTAGAACCCCTTGTGTCTACGCGTCTTTAAACTTAACCGGCAGACGCATTCCCTGTATATCTTTTGTAGTTGATACACTTGCAGTCAATGTGATTTCGCCGTGTAGAATCCGATCAGAACTAGCTGAACAGCAAGCAAAATATTTCAAGGACAGTGTACGTTACCCCACTAAAAACTTCTGTAGCATTTGGCACCAGCATTAAACTGTCTTACACTAACACCGGCGGAAAACCATGCTCCATAATAAGAAACGCAAATATCGCAACTCATTCGCTGCCTATTAGATCGAAAGCGTAGAGTTAGTTGCAGAATATGGCCGAACTGCAGTCTGTCAAGGAATTACACTCCCCCTTTTCATCCACAACCCACCTGTATGAGTCCAGAACGCTGTAGCAGTGTAGTTCATCTACTGTAGAGCATCATATAATCGTTCAAAATTTCGAGTCGTCAAAATTTTCAGAGAAAGAGCCGTTTATGTTGTGAAAACCTCTTACAAAATTTCAGGAAATGGTTTCTGTGAATATATTACTTCGCATCACATATTTCCTTCGAGCATCGTGATAATATTATTTGAAACGAAGCTTAAAAATACGTATTTGCAGTCCTTTTCACGCTGCATTCGCAAACGGAAAGGGATGGAAATTCCTTCTGTTGCGACAAAAAGGATAGCAGCAAATTCACCTGTACGCTACAGACGAATCCATGCGAGTACGCTACTAAATAAAGTACTTCATCTTGGAACAGATGTTCCTACGTTCTTTACCTTACAACAAACACACGCAAGGGAGTCATGGCAGCAACGAACCGTGCAGCTGCTAAGCAACTTACGTGATTCTAACACTAATACACTGAACATATTACAGAAATATTGTAATACGTCGCTGTGATACCTCTGTAAATGCAAAGAAAATGAGACGTTATTATCAAGGTGCAGCATTGTGGTGTTCAATTAACAGGTCTGGATTCTCTTGTTCTCCACATACCCTAAATGACAATCATCTGTACTAACACTGAAACAGATCCCATCAGTGAAGACAATGCGTCTCCAATCCTCCATCCAATTGCTGCGCTTATTGCTGTGTTGATTACGTGTCAAACAATGGGATGCCGTTGAAGCCAAATTGTGCCGTGCTTGTGGTCCTAATCCATTCACAGGGGACGTAAATTAAACTGATTACTGAACCTCTGTGTGATGGCATCACTGCCTGATACCGCTTACCTGTGAATATGAAATATGAATTTTTATTTTATAGCCAGGCGTATTAGTGTTACCGCTTTTCCTTGTCTCTTTCATACTGAAATTAATATGCGTTTACAGAAACCATTCAGAGTACTTACGTGTTCCTGATAAAGCTAGTTTATTCGCGAAGCATTCCGAGTCACTGTTGCTCATCTTCAGTCACCGGAGGCGTACAAAACTGTTGAATACTCCTAAAGTAAACAAAGTGCCTCAAATTAAATTAGGTGATTCCTAAGCTACGAAAATCTTTGGCGCAGTCTTGGCTCCTATCTTTCATGCATATATATCTTCACGCAGGCCTGACGATTGAGAAGGAACACTTTCTGATATTAGGGTGTTACTGCAATTTGTTAACGATGAAAGAAGTGCTTTATAGTAAAAAAGAGTAAGGTGGTATGACATTGCTGGCTGGGAAACCACGATGGTTCGGTAGTTGGCATAAAACATCATCCTAAATTACACTAAATGCTCCCTCCGAAAAATACGTTAAGCAGTTACTTCAGGAGCTTACTCGAAGTATAAATGTTTGCGAAAACATACTTGAGTTCTTAGCAAAACATAATCCAGACTAAATAGGGATCATCATGAAGGACAGAAGGATTAGAAACCACAAGATCACTGTAGAGAGACTAAATACTGTAATACCCAAAACCACGAAAAATAAACGCAAAATATATCTGTTTAAAAATGCAGATAAAAAATTCACTTGACGCCCTCCTAAGAGACAGTCTCGACTCTTCTAAACTAACTATGTAGGCGTAGAGCGGATGTGGCGTAAATTAGAAGAAATTGCATCGACGGCAATTGAGGGATTATACCAAATAAACGAATAAGAGACAGTTCAGAAAACATCTCAAAACACTGTTGCAGAAGCAACGAAAACAGCATGCCAAATTTAAAAGAATTTGAAATCCCCAAGATTAGCGAAGTTTTAAAGAATCTCGAAATTTAGCGCGGATTTCACTGCGAGAGGCTTTTAACAGTTTCCACAACGAAACTCTGTCTCGAAATCTGGCATAAAGTACACCAGAGGCAATACAAATCAATACATTCACTGCACGATGGCGATGGAAATGTGACCGATGACACAGACGCTACTGCGGAGTTACTAAATACTCTTTCCTGCAATTTCTTAACCAAAGAAGGAGAAGTAATTACCCCAGAGTTTGGATCAAGATCTGCTGCCAACATGAATAACTTCGAAGTTGATATCCTCTACCTAGCGAAGTAGCTTAAATCGCTTGATAAAGGTAAGGCCTCCGGTACAGACCGTATACCAGTGAGGCTCCTTTAAGAGTATGCTGATAAAATAGTCCCGTACATAGCAATCATATACAATCGCTCGCTCGGCGGAAGATCGGTGCCAAAGACTGAACGGCTGCGCTGGTTACACCAGTACTCAAGAAAGGAACTACGAATAATGCGGTGAATTGCAGACCCATATCACTGACGCATATTTGCAGTAGGAGTTTGGAAAAGACTCTGTGTTCAAACATTATGAACTACCTCGAAGGTAACGGCCTATTGACACGTTGTCAGCACGGCTTCTGAAAATATCATTCTTGTGAAACAATAATAGCTGTTTATTTACTTGAAGTAATGAATGCTATTGACAGGGGATCTCTGATTGATATCATATTTCTAGATTTCCAAAATGCTTGTGACATCGCCCCTCAAAAGTGACGTCTAGTCAAATTGTATTTCTATGGGATGCTTTAAACACCGACCCTCATAAGCGACTTTTAATCAAATTGCGTTCCTATGGAGTATTACTTTAGTCGTGTGACTGGATTCGTGATTTACTGTCACAGTTCGTAGTAAGTGACGGAAAGTCATCGAGAAAAACAGAAGTGATGTCTGTCATTTCCCAATGAAGAATAATACGGCCTCTTCTGTTTCCAACCTAAATAAGACAATCTGAACAGCTGGCCTAGATAATTTGCAGACGATTTACCGTCTAGTAAATTATCCATAAGATCAAAATCAACTGAAAGAATATTTAGACAAGGTATCTGTATTCCGCGAAAAATGAAAATTGACTGTAAACAGTGAAAAGTGAGAAATCACCCATATCAGTACTAGAAGGAATCCGTTAAATTTGCAATATTTCGGTTACACGATAAACCACAGAAATCTGAAAGTTGTCAGTTCAACTAAATATCTAGAGATTACAATAACGAATAACTTAAACTGGAACGATCACATAGATAATATTGTGGGGAAGGTGAACCAACAGCTATGCTTTATTGGCAGAACACTCAAAACATGCAACAGGTCCACTAAAGAGACTGGCTGCACTACAATTTTCCGTCCCCTTCCAAATCAGTTGGCCTATGGGACTGACAAAGGACACCGAAAACTTCCAAAGACAGGAAAGATCGTTTTTTATTATGGCGAAATAGGGGAGAGTGTGTCACGGATAAGATACGCGAGTTTGGGTTGCAGTCATTAAAACAAAGGCATTTTCGTTGCGGTGACCTCTTTTCACGAAATTTCTGTCACCAGTTCTCTCCTCCGAATTCGAAAATATTTTGTTGGTGCCCATCTGCAGAGGTGTAAGTGATCACTGTAATAAAATAAGAGAAATCACAGTATTCACGGAAACATTTAAGTGTTCGTCTTCCCCTCGTGCTATTCGAAACTGGAACGGTAGAGAAATAGTCTGAAGGTCGTTCGATGAGCTCTCTGCCACGCACTTAAATGTGAATAGCAGAATAGTCATGTAGACGGAGATGTAGAAGGACAGGTCCAGCCACCTACTTGGAAGGACTCCTACATTTCATCTCTAACGGTGAGAGTTGTGAAGGTGTGGAGGAAGATCGTCTTAAATTACAAATGTAAGTGCTTGGTAGAGCATCTGTGCTGAAGCTGCTTCAGCCGCAGCTAGTGCAAAGACAACGTACTAACAAACTGCCTATTGGCGGTACCCAACATTTCTTTTTCTGATTCCTTACTTCACCGAGTGTTTGGCTCTGTTACACTTGTGATATAATTTGTTTCGGGACGCACTGAGTGAGGCCTACCACGTAATAAAATTCGCCGACACGGAAGTTCTGGCTGTAGATAAGCACTATCACACGCGCTTGTTCAGAGAAGCTGTAGAAATACAAAAACACACGAACAGCTTCAACAAGAAAGAGGAAAGCCTTAAGGTAAACGGATCCTGGCTACCCGTACTGCAGCAAACGACCGTTGCAGATAGCAAGAGGAGAACCGCACCGGAAATGACCGAGGAGAAGCCCTCGGACGTTGGCGCGCCAGGTACATATAGCCTGCGACCGCGAGCTCGGTTCCAGTTCACCACCGACAATGGAGGGTGAAGCTTTGACAATGCCAGCCACTTGTACTGGCGAAACGTCAGTGAAATCATTAGATGAACGTCGGCCGAAAAACCCGAGACAGAAACCAATAGGCAGTTTGTCGACAAGTGACCACGAAAGCCTTAACAATTTTGTACAATGTACTAACGATAAATTTGGCCAGTATGCACAAAGGACAACACTGTCTCAGCATAGCAACATTTGGTAGTAAGCCATGTTACCTTTTCCTACTTAATAATGAAAGTTGAAGACAAGTTAATGCTCTTGTAATGCAAGTTATCTGTGCTTTTAACAAAATTTTTCATTATTTTCGAGTTGGACAAGATGAATCAAAAAGTTATTTTCCTTTAACAGCATTTTTAGTTTTACTTTTTATGAAACAGTGGTTAGGTACAGTAACCCTGCTCCTAACAGAATCTGATTTTTCTCTTAAATTCAGCAAGTATTAAACTAATATTGTCAATAAAAGATACAATTAATCTTCTTTTTGCATAATCTGATTTTGCTCGTGGATTGAGAACTTATTAAATGAACTTCGACAGTGAAAGAAGTAAATCTATTGACATTCGAATTAGTTTAACCAGTTGGATGCGATTAACACTGTGGTTGGACCGTTATGGAAGGAAGACTGTATGGAAGGAACAGCATTAATGTGTCTTAATGTGTCCTTATTTGTGCAGCTCGCTGGTACGACATTAAAGAAATTAAATTCCAACTGCAGTTAAGCCAGCAACTTAAAAAGGGAAGTGCTCAGATTTCAGATCGCACTAAAATGGATTGCGAAAACTCACCTCTACTCCAAGACAGCAAGATCTACAAGCAACCACAGATGGCCAGCAGCTTTTATCAAAATCGGTCAGCGTTTGCGTCACTCGAACCTGTGTCCCCAACTCTCCGAAAAATTCCTTTCTCCTGCCCAACGTCCAGCCTCTCGAATTTCACAAGTGGAGGGGCTAACTCTATATCAGTGCCAAAATTACGGCCGGGAAATGCCAGAAAATTTTCTAAAAATCAGGGAAAAGGCAACAAACTTCCTCCTCTCTGCGTACAGGAAGCACATTTTTAACATTTACGAAGTTAGCACTGGACTCAAACCAAGTGGTATTCGATTGGTCGATTCGTCCGCTCCCTGCGCTAGGCAAACCGCTGTAAACTCATCGACTGAATCAATGTTTTGGAGTGAAAAACAGAGGCGCCACTCCAAATTTCTCTGGTGCCAGTCCATCGCCGCTGCTACAAACACTCTAGAAGCGGCAGTATGAGACCTTTCAACCGTTAGGCCCTCCGCATGAGTGGGAGGGGTGGGGGTGTTCAAGTGGTAAGATTTGCCGACAGACTATTTCGCAACAAAAGGACCCTCAGCCTGATGCGATTCTTCTTTCTTACAAACACGCACACACGCACACACGCACACAGACACACACACACATACATACACACAACCCAACAGACCGCGGCGTAAAACTAAAATAATATACTGGACCTGATAACAATCGATGCCACATAGTTATATGTGACGATCATTTCAGAAGTGAAAATGACTGTAATGGGTGTGTGTGTGTGTGTGTGTGTGTGTGTGTGTGTAGTATAGTGTTATGTTTGTGTTGGATAATGAAGAGAGAGGTCGAAACCCGGTCCCGACCCATAGCTTACTCCTCTCAAACAGCCGAACTTAAGATTCCCATCTGAAGGACGGACCACAAGCCATCACTTCATGAGATAGTGTGGAGAGGTTTAGAATTTAACGCAGGACATTGGCGTAAAGTCTGGTAATCAGGGATTTTACGCCACCATCCCTCCTCCCCTTTGCCACAAAGTCAAACGGAAAGCAGCCAACAGCACGTGGCGTACGCAGGCTGTTATCTATCCAAATACTGGCCACCACTGATATTGTCGAAGTGTCTGTAGCAAGAGCCCCGAGTTACTATCCGAAATAAACAGTAGTAATGCCAATACTGTATTACGTACCGAAAGCTGATTGAAACCAGACATAAACAGCAGTGAAATTTTGAACTCGGATTGGACAATCTTTAGGAAGGATAGGACTGATGCTATGAAGGTGGTGTGTTCATTGCAGTTAAAAGCTGTTTAAACGCAGTTGATATAGATGCTGGGTTGGACTGTGAAATAGTCCGGATAAAGCTGTCAGTCAGACAAGGAACTCAAATGGTTCAGATGGCTCTGAGCACTATGCGACTTAACTTCTGAGGTCATCAGTCGCCTAGAACTTAGAACTAATTAAACCTAACTAACCTAAGGACATCACACACTGAAAGGTCTCTGTTGGATTCCTTTCATGTTTAATTTCTTAAATCTGTTGCCATTTATGGAATAAATTCCTCTTCTAAATGTACTGTGGCGTTTCTGACTATCTGGGAGGAGACTGAGCAGTGGAACGTGTTACTTTTACACATAAACAAGAACGATCTGTCACACTACTACACTTTAAAGCACAGTTTATATGTAATTCTTATATGTAATTCATGTCACACAGTCTCATACGGAACCTACATCCGCTTTCTTTTATATACTGTATATGATAAGATACTGTCATCCCCCTTCCCTTTTGTGTGAGAGGATGAATGAGCATATGTATTTCTAGTTGCATGCTTGAGGGTAGCAGACAAGGCTGTCTGCTAGAGAACAGTAGGACCAACATCGGAACAGGTAGCTACGCTTCCTAAAAGCAAAGAGGTTTCTATCCTTAGTATGGTCCTGTCCGTCCATTGTCATGTTGGTATAGGAAGCTGCCCCTCTGGCCACTTCCGTTGGTCTTTGTGGGCCACCATCAGCAAGCACGCTCGGCGGTAGGGCAGTTGCAGTGTGGCCGTGGCGAGCGTCTGAAGTGGTAAGATCTCCGGCTAAGCGCGTGTCTGTTAAGTCCGTAGGACAATGGATTTCTTAAGTTCAGCCTAACTGAAAATTTAATCACCTTGATTTCAGGTTTAGCTCTAAAATATCTAATGCTATCTTAAAGTGCAGCGGAGTGTAATTCTCGTGTTAAATTCAGATTATTTTGCGGTAGTTGCTTTGTTACTACTTTGTGAGTAAAGTGGAACCACGTGTTGATCAGTAACTCTAACTAAGTTCATCAATCTTAAATGCGAATGTTTGTGTGATTATAACGTCTCGTCTTGACTATATTTTCAATATAGCAACTTTTCTTTATGTTCAGCTCACGTGTGCGAGACCACTACCACGTGGTTATATAACTGTTTGACCCATCAGGTTAATAGTAAGACGTTAGTAACCAGTTCAAGGTTTTTCTTTTGTCAATTGCTTTTCGATCTAATGTATTTTAATTATCAAAATTATTGTGGAGTTGTACGCTTTGTGTAAACCAAGTTGACCACGTGGAGCATGTGGTGTAATCATCAAAGTAGCCCTCAGCTATTCTTTTTGCGAAGACTTCACGAAGAGTTAATATGAATTTAGTATACCAGTGTGTAGTAATTACATGACGGACAGGATTGTGGTATGAACGTAATTTCTTTGGGTAAAAACTGAATCTGTTGGTTGTGGTTAATTTCTTCTTGCTTATGTTTCAATGTTCTTCGTGTGTTATTTTATGAATGGAGTGTTGTATGCAGTTTCCCAAATCTTGGCTCCATATTTTATGTGTTCCGTAAGATTACAATCTCACATTCTTTTCAATCGTAAATAAGGCACCAGCTCAGTTATAACTCACGTATAATATGCTGAAATTTCAATGAACAATCTTAAAATAAATTTCCAAGTATAAACTGATTTCTTTCTTTTTATTTAAATTCTCCTTTTTATATATATATTTTACCGGTTTTGTTTGACTATTAAAAGATTATCATTAATGTTAGTCTGCTAAATATCTGATGAAACAGTTGCCCAGTAATCCACGGTTAACGTCCCCAGACAGATCACGGCTTTTAACCAGCTTTTATTGTCTATTAGCTCCGATTCCAGCATACCAAATTAAAGTTACAAACATTACAACACATCCATGCCCGAGGCAGGATTCGAACCTGCGACCGTAGCGGTCTCGCGGTTCCGGACTGTAGCGCCTAGAACCGCACGGCCACTCAGGCCGGCGGACAAGGAGTAACCATTGTATTAGGATGTTTTTATAGTCCACCAGCATCCGCAACAAACGTCGCAGAACATTTCAGGGAAAGTCTTGAGTACATAGGAAATAAATATCCAAATTATCCATTAGTTATAGGTGGAGACTTTAATCTGGCGTCCACTGACTGGGAAAATTACACGTTTATCACAGGAGGCAGAAGCGACGTCTCGTGTGAAGTTATTCTAGGAGCGCTCTTAACATCCACCCTTGAGCATTTGGTAATAAAACCAACTAGAGATGGGAACATATTAGATACCTTGGCGACAAACAGACCTGATCTTTTTCAGGAAGTTAATCTAGAAGAAGGTATTAGCGACGATAATGTCGTTGTTTCTTCTATGTCAGTGCAAAAAAAGAAGGAAACAGCGTAGTGTTTTCTTTTTTGGGAAAGCAAATAAAACTGTCCTTAATGAATATCTTCATGGTCAGCTCCAAAAATTCACTGCGGATACTGAGCATCTTTGGTCGGACTTTAAAAGTATTGTCCACCACGTGCTAGAGAAATATATGCCTAGCAAAAATATAGGGGAGGGAAAGAATCCACCCCGGTTCAACAAACATATAAGGAAGTTGCTGAGAAAGCAGAGAATTTGGCGCAGTCGTTTCTAACGTAGTCATTGTCCCGCTGACAAACAGAAGTTATGCGAAATGAAACCGGCTATCAAAAGATCAATTGGAGATTCTTTTAACGAATTTGAAAGCAAGATTTTATCTGCAGATTCTAAAATTAATCCAACAAATTTTGGTCGTATGTAAAATCTATGAACGCTACAAATAATTCAGTACCTTCTCTTGCCGACAGTACGGGTAATGCAAGGGATGATAATAAAGAGAAGGCCCAAATTCTGAATCTAGCTTTCAAATACTGGTTTACAGTAGAGGACTGCAGCACCATTCCCCCTTTCAATTGTCGAACAAACGCAAGAATAGCTGACATAATGTTTAGTGTATCTGGGATTTTAAAACAGTTAAGATCCTTAGACGCCAGGCAGGCATCTGGCCCAGACGGTATCCCGATAAGATTTTATGTTGACTACGCTACAAATAGCACCATTCTTATCCATCATCTATCAGAGATCATTGGAACAGCGGAAAGTTCCATGGGACTCGAAGAAGACCCAGGTCATAGCGATCTATAAAAAGGGTAGAAAATCGGATGCACATAATTACCGGCCAATTTCACTGACATCGATTTGTTATAGAATCATGGAACATATTTTGTGTTCAGTCAAAAAGACCTTTCTAGACTCTGAGAAGATCATCTGCAGAAGCTAGCACGGTTTTAGGAAACAGCGGTCTTGCGAGACACAGCTGGCCCTCATTGTGCATGATATACAACAGGCTCTAGATACCGGCTCACAGGTTTATGCCATATTTCTCGACTTTAGAAAGGCGTTAGACTCAGTTCCGCACTGTCGCTTGCCCCAAAACGGTGCGCTTACTGTCTGTCCGATGTTATATGCGGTTCCATAGAAAGTTTTCTAACAGACAGAGAGAGCAGTATGTCGTTCTGAATGGGGAGACGTCAACAGAAACAAGTGTAACTTCAGGTGTGCCCCAGGGCAGCGTAATAGGTCAGCTGCTTTTTACGATTTACATAAACGATATGGTTGACGGTATTGACAGCGGCATTAGACTGTTTGCTGATGGTGGTGTAGTCTACAGGAAAGTAGTGTCACACGAAAGTTTTGAACAAATCAATGAGGATTTGCAGAAAATAAATGCGAGGTGTACTGACTGGCAGTTGTCTCTCAAATATAGTAAGTGTAACCTACTGCGTATAACAAAGCTAAAAATCCCCAATAATGTACGAGTACAAAATAAATGCCCAGTCTTTGGATGCGGTAACATCCGTCAAGTATCTGGGTGTGACTATTCGAAATGATCTCAAATGGAACGATCATATTACACAAGTAACGGGTAAGGCGAAGTCTAGATTGGGGTGTATTGGTAGAATCCTGAAGCGATACAGTCCTTCAACAAAGGAAATTGCGTACAATGCTCCATTTCATCCAGCCTTAGAGTACTGTTCGTCTTTATGGGACCCTTACCAGTTGGGTCTGATTCAAGAGATTGAGAAGGTCCAAAGAAGAGCGACAAGATTCGTGACTGGTACATTTAGCCATCGCGATAGCGTTACACATCTCATAGAAAGTTAAAAATGGGACACACTTGCAGATAGACGACGCGGTAAACGGAAGGTGCTGCTCACTAAATTCCAAAATCCGATCTTCGCCGAGGATGTAGAGCATATATTATTACCAGCAACTTTCAAGTCGCGCAATGATCACCATTCAAAGATAAGGGAAAATAGAGCTCGTACTGAGGCGTTCAGACAATCGTTTTCCCTCGCGCGATCCGCGAGCGGAACAGAGAAAGGGGGGGGGGGGGGGGAATATGACTTCGGCGCGAATAGTGCCCTCCGCCACACACCACTTGGTGGCTAGCGGAGTATATATGTAGATGTAGATGTAGATCATCTGACGACAACCAATGTATTCAACGAGATAAGTGATCGAGACTGCTTAAAGTTAATTGCTAATAGACAATAATACGGTAATTGGCGCCACAGAAAATACGTGTTCATTCGTGTTTCACATTTGCAACTTAACGCTGATCACCAATGGTTCTAAATTCGTCGTAAAGAAAGTAGTTTAAAGAAAAATTCTAATATTGTATTGGCAAGCGGAAAGTACACTAATTTTAGCATGGAATTTTCTATCTGAGTCGTTATGTCGTGTTTGTCTGATTTCATTCCCTGTATGTTTCTCCTTTTTTCTGTGTGTAACTCTCAAATTTCCATCGACTGGGTTAAAGTGTAATACGGAAGAAATGGCTAAGTTTCAACCGTGGTAAAAGTGTTCTTAAATATTTTGTCCTCAAGCACTTGTCTGCATTGAATACACGCTGCAGAAAGACAGTCATTGATACAGTTGGCGTATAAGAATGTGACTTTCCTCCGTCTGTTGTGTTAAATACATCGGAAGAGAAATCGCAAAATGTGCTCTCCGAAGATAATCGTCACCAATGGAAAGGCTTTAGAGCTACTTCAAAAACTTTGCTTTTCATGAATATTACCCATTAATACATTTCACTTCTGAATTATTTATTACGCCTTATGAAAGTAATTAGCATGCTGCCTTGATTCTGTTTACCTATTATAAAATACATTAAAGGAAGTTTGCCTCTTGCTAAGGCTCTAATGCATACATACTTGTTTATGCAGTACGCACAGAAATCTCGAACAAAGTTTCTTTTTTTTATCATGGTTGACACACTTCAAGCCTGACATAAAATGCGTTTTCAATATTTGATCGAAAGTATCCGGACACTCCTGTGTAATGTGACATTGTCACTAGAGGCGGAATCGCCAGTACAAAAGGCAACCGTTGGTGACGTGATTGTGAAGTAGAAACGCATAGGAGCATACACTGCTAAACAGAGACCAGTCTTCTAGGAACGTATGCTCTCGGAATTTTACCGGTGAACCACACACTGCGGTGCAGAAGGACTCTCTTGCCGCGTCTGCCACCAGAGTTCTTGACTGAGCATCTGCATGACGCCTTCACGATTTCCTAGTGAAGATATTACGAAACGCGCTGCTCTTCTTTGGATATTCTCTATTTCCTCTGCCTGGTAAGAATCTCAAACTAATGAGCAGTATTCAAATATAGCTCGCACAAGGATTTCCTAGTTTATTAACAATTATACAATGAAGGCTTCCACGACCGGATGTTTCAGCTGCTGAGAATTTTTCCGAGTTGTACGGCCGTGGTCCAAATCTTCAATCCCTGATGTTTCGTCCAAGGCTGCGTTGGACATCTTTGGAGGTGCACGTGGCTGTGCTGAGTCTTGCCGACTGACAAGTCGGAAGTCAAAGAGCGGCCTAAATACTGTGGAAAGTGGGCGTGGTCTGCATTTCACGTGATTGCAGAGATAAACCTTGTCAAAGACAATTTTTACATGGAAAACTTCGAACAATTAGCTCTGGGAAAAGCGAGTAAGAAACCATGTCGATGGTATCGATATGTGGATGATATATTTGTTGTTTGGCCACATGGCAAGAAACCTTTAGAGGAATTATTTTGTTATTTAAATAGCCTAAATCAGTTTACCATGGAAATGAAGAAAGACAATGCAATATCCTTCTTGGCTGTCTTCGTCATGAGACAGACTGATGGCAGCTTGAAACATAAAGTCTTTCGGTAGGTTACACATACCGACAGATACTTGCATAAGGATTCCAATCATCATCCACAGCAGGAAAGAGGTGTAATTAAAAGTCTAGTGGACAGAGCAAAAAGGATTTGTACGCCGGAACACCTGGACGCCGAGTTAAAACATCTAAAGCAGGCTTTTGAGAAGAATGGGTACTCTAATAAGGAAATAAATAGAGTTTTGCGACCGAATAACAGGAGGCCTAAGAACAACGATACGACACAGCGATGGAAGAACACCGTTTCTCTACCCTTCATCAAAAAAGTAACCTATCAAATCGGCCAGATTCTAAGGAAACATGACGTTCGACCAATTTTCAGACGAACTAAGAAAATAGGCCAAGCACTTCGTTCCGTTAAGGATAAACGTCCCCCTCTGTCTGCAAGTGATGTATATAAGATTCCGTGTACGTGTGGTAAGGTCTACATTGGAGCTACAAAGAGAAGTGTGAATACACGGTTGAAGGAACATAAAAGTCTTTGTCGAGTAGGGAAAACAGACAAACCAGCCATGCTCTTCAATCAAGTGATCACGTAGTGAAATTTTCGGAAACTGAAGTTTTATGTACTATAACGAACTATTATCCACGGCTATATAGAGATCGACAGGAAGTGCAAAATGGCTAAGCAGGGATGGCTAGAGGACAAATGTAAGTATGTAGAGGCTTATCTCACGAGGGGTAAGATAGATACTGCCTACAGGAAAATTAAAGAGACCTTTGGAGAAAGGAGAACCACTTGCATAAATATCAAGAGCTTTAATCCATTAAATTTCGGGCATGCAGCCGCGTAAATAAAATTTCTTCTACTGATATTTCGGCCGCGTATCGTCCGGCCATCTTCAGAGCGAGTCACAAGACTGATGAGAAGGTGCCAAGCGCGGCCTTATATGCTCCACCGCGGCGGTACTGCGCATGCGGGTCACAGATGCTGCGCCGCCTGTGGCGAAAGCGTACGGACGTTCGATGTGCTTATCGATGTTTGATCGGCGGCGGTGACACGGTGACGACTTCTCTGCAATTTAATTAGTCCAAGAGCCGGATTCCATGCTTTGTCCAAATTGAAACCTTTATCTCTGTTTATTAAATTGTTGGCTAATCGAATTTCTATGGCTTCCTTGAATACAGATTCCCAAATAAGAAGAAGTGGATGTTAAAATCTTCACATCACTGTAATTCATGGAATGACCCGTATCAATACAATGTTCGGCCACAGCTGACTTGTCTGGTTGTAATAGGCGTGTGTATCTTCGGTGCTCCACACACCTCTCATGAACGGTGCGCGTTGTTTGACCTATGTATGACTGCTCACAATTTCCGCAAGGAATCTGGTACACACCCGCCTTACGAAGCAATAAATCGTCCTTCACAGAGCCGAGTAAAGCCGCAATCTTCGTGGGGGGCCGGAAGATCACCTTAACACAGTGTTTCTCAAGAATACGGCCTATCTTTGAAGAAAGAGCACCCACATAAGGCAGAAACGCCCTAGATCTGAAGAAATTACTATCTTCTTCCGCATCGTAAACCTTCTTTTTAGGTTTTGCATCGAATACTCTACGAATTTGTTGCGGAGAATATCCATTCGATTTAAAAATACTCTTGAGGTATGTTAGCTCTCCTTGTAAATTGTCTTCATCGGATACACAGTGCGCCCGATGCACTAAGGTCTTAAGGACACCCATGCTCTGAGAAGGGTGATGGCAGCTACTGGCATGAAGGTATAGATTTGTATGCGTTGGTTTCCGATGTACGGCATGTCCTAATGTGCCATCACTTTTACGGCGAACGACAACATCCAGAAAAGGGAGGCACCCGTCTTTTTCTATTTCCATGGTAAATTTAATGCTAGCATGGATGGAATTCAAATGCTGAAGAAATCGATGTAATTCATCCATACCATGGGGCCATACCACGAATGTGTCGTCCACGTACCTCCAGAAGACCGTAGGTTTAAAACATGCTGAGTCCAGTGCCTTGTCCTCGAAGTCTTCCATGAATAAATTAGCTACCAGAGGGGAGAGGGGGCTTCCCATGGCAACACCGTCAATTTGCTCATAAAATTCATCATCAAACTGAAAATAAGATGATAAAAGCACATGTTCAAATAAGGCCGTAATGTTCTTATCAAAATGTTGGTTGATAAGAGCTAAAGAGTCCTTTAAAGGTACCTTGGTGTATAATGATACTACGTCAAAACTAACAAGAACATCCATACTATTTAGCCTGACATTGCTAAGTCTCTGAATAAAATCCATAGAATTACGAATGTGGTGACTACATTTTCCTACCAATGGTTTTAATAAGGAAGCTAAATATTTGGCAGAAAAATATGTTGGTGAACCAATAGTGCTCGTTATAGGTCTCATAGACAAGTCCTCTAGACGCTCATCCTTACCCATCTTGTGAACTTTAGGAAGACCATAAAATCTCGGTGGTACTGCACCTCGTACTTTTAAACTTCTTATGACTTCCTTCGGTAGTGATGAAGCGTTCAGCAAGGCAGCAGTCCTTATTGTCACCTTTTTAGTAGGATCTTTGTTAATCTTCCGGTATGCACCAGAACTAAGTAGACCACATATCTTTTCCTTGTAGACTTCCTGAGGCAAAAGGACGGTAGCATTACCTTTATCAGCACGCAGGACGACTGTATCAGTATCCTCACACAGCTTTCGTATCGCACGTCTTTCTTCCTTGGAAACGTTGCTTCTTTGTGGACGATGCTTCGTGATTGCTTGACAGGTTTCTCGTCTGATTTCTTCCGCAGAATCCTCTGATAGTGGTCGGACAGCTTCTTCAATGGCACTGATGAAAGATGATATCGGCAAAGTCTTGGGAGTAGGGGCAAAATTTAGTCCTTTACTTAAGACAGACAACGTAGCTTCGTCCAATTCCTTACCCGTCAAATTTATGACAGGGCGTCGAATAACTGAGTCCACCTGAGAAGGCTGGTCCAATCGGCTACACTTGGTAATCTGCCTTTTTGTGGCCACTTCGCGAACCCAGTCAGACTTAGCCCATGTCGTGCCATCGATCCAGTCCCAGGAGTCAGGAGATAAAACAGCTGCAACCTTCAGATGCAGATGATACAGATGTTCAGAAACAATGTCCAACTTCCGACGAGTAAAACGAAAGGTTTTTCTGCCAAATATTTAGCTTCCTTATTAAAACCATTGGTAGGAAAATGTAGTCACCACATTCGTAATTCTATGGATTTTATTCAGAGACTTAGCAATGTCAGGCTAAATAGTATGGATGTTCTTGTTAGTTTTGACGTAGTATCATTATACACCAAGGTACCTTTAAAGGACTCTTTAGCTCTTATCAACCAACATTTTGATAAGAACATTACGGCCTTATTTGAACATGTGCTTTTATCATCTTATTTTCAGTTTGATGATGAATTTTATGAGCAAATTGACGGTGTTGCCATGGGAAGCCCCCTCTCCCCTCTGGTAGCTAATTTATTCATGGAAGACTTCGAGGACAAGGCACTGGACTCAGCATGTTTTAAACCTACGGTCTTCTGGAGGTACGTGGACGACACATTCGTGGTATGGCCCCATGGTATGGATGAATTACATCGATTTCTTCAGCATTTGAATTCCATCCATGCTAGCATTAAATTTACCATGGAAATAGAAAAAGACGGGTGCCTCCCTTTTCTGGATGTTGTCGTTCGCCGTAAAAGTGATGGCACATTAGGACATGCCGTACATCGGAAACCAACGCATACAAATCTATACCTTCATGCCAGTAGCTGCCATCACCCTTCTCAGAGCATGGGTGTCCTTAAGACCTTAGTGCATCGGGCGCACTGTGTATCCGATGAAGACAATTTACAAGGAGAGCTAACATACCTCAAGAGTATTTTTAAATCGAATGGATATTCTCCGCAACAAATTCGTAGAGTATTCGATGCAAAACCTAAAAAGAAGGTTTACGATGCGGAAGAAGATAGTAATTTCTTCAGATCTAGGGCGTTTCTGCCTTATGTGGGTGCTCTTTCTTCAAAGATAGGCCGTATTCTTGAGAAACACTGTGTTAAGGTGATCTTCCGGCCCCCCACGAAGATTGCGGCTTTACTCGGCTCTGTGAAGGACGATTTATTGCTTCGTAAGGCGGGTGTGTACCAGATTCCTTGCGGAAATTGTGAGCAGTCATACATAGGTCAAACAACGCGCACCGTTCATGAGAGGTGTGTGGAGCACCGAAGATACACACGCCTATTACAACCAGACAAGTCAGCTGTGGCCGAACATTGTATTGATACGGGTCATTCCATGAATTACAGTGATGTGAAGATTTTAACATCCACTTCTTCTTTTTGGGAATCTGTATTCAAGGAAGCCATAGAAATTCGATTAGCCAACAATTTAATAAACAGAGATAAAGGTTTCAATTTGGACAAAGCATGGAATCCGGCTCTTGGACTAATTAAATTGCAGAGAAGTCGTCACCGTGTCACCGCCGCCGATCAAACATCGATAAGCACATCGAACGTCCGTACGCTTTCGCCACAGGCGGCGCAGCATCTGTGACCCGCATGCGCAGTACCGCCGCGGTGGAGCATATAAGGCCGCGCTTGGCACCTTCTCATCAGTCTTGTGACTCGCTCTGAAGATGGCCGGACGATACGCGGCCGAAATATCAGTAGAAGAAATTTTATTTGCACGGCTGCATGCCCGAAATTTAATGGATTATTCATTATGCCGCGAGAAGTTGAAAATGTACATCAAGAGCTTTGATGGAAACCCAGTTATAAGCAAAGAAGGGAAAGCAGAAAGGTGGAAGGAGTATATAGAGGGTCTATACAAGGGCGATGTACTTAAGGACAATATTATGGAAATGGAAGAGGACGTAGTAAAGATGAAATGGTAGATATGATACTGCGTGAAGACTTTGACAGAGCACTGAAAGACCTGAGTCGAAACAAGGCCCCCAGAGTAGACAACATTCCGTGAGAACTACTGACAGCCTTGGGAGAGCCAGTCCTGACAAAACTCTAGCATCTGGTGAGAAAGATGTACGACGAAGGCGAAATACCCTCAGACTTCAAGAAGAATATAATAATTCCAATCCCAAAGAAAGCAGGTGTTGCCAGATGTGAAAATTACCGAACTATCAGTTTAATAAGTCACAGCTGCAAAGTACTAACGCGAATTTTTTACAGACGAATGGAAAAACTGATAGAAGCCGACCTCCGGGAAGATCAGTTTGGATTCCGTAGAAATGTTGGAACACGTGATGCAATACTGATCCTACGACTTATCGTAGAAGAAAGATTAAGGAAAGGCAAACCTACGTTTCTAGCATTTGTAGACTTAGAGAAAGCTTTTGACAATGTTGATTGGAATACTCTCTTTCAAATTCTGAAGTTGGCAGGAGTAAAACACAGGGAGCGAAAGGCTATTTACAATTTGTACACAAAGCAGATGGCAGTTATAAGAGTCGAGGGGTATGAAAGGGAAGCAGTGTATGGGAAGGGAGAGGATACAAAATGAACATCAACAAAAGCAAAACGAGGATAATGGAATGTAGTTGAATTAAGTCGGGTGATGCTGAGGGAATTAGATTAGGAAATGAGACACTTGAAGTAGTAAATGAGGTTTGCTATTTGGGGACCAAAATAACTGATGATGGTCGAAGTTCAGAGGATATAAAATGTAGACTGGCAATGGCAAGGAAAGCGTTTCTGAATAAGAAAAATTTGTTAACATCGAGTTTAGATTTAAATGTCAGGAAGTCGTTTCTGAAAGTATTTGTATGGAGTGTAGCCATGTATGGAAGTGAAACATGGACGATAAATAGTTTGGACAAGAAGAGAATAGAAGCTTTCGAAATGTGGTGCTACAGAAGAATGCTGAAGATTAGATGGATAGATCACATAACTAATGAGGAGGTATTGAATAGGACTGGGGAGAAGAGAAATTTGTGGCACAACTTGACAAGATGAAGGGATCGATTGGTAGGTCATGTTCTGAGACATCGAGGGATCACCAATTTAGTATTGTAGGGCAGCGTGGAGGGTAAAAATCGTAGAGGGAGACCAAGAGATGAATACACTAAGCAGATTCAGAAGGATGTAGGCCGCAGTAGGTACTGGGAGATGAAGAAGCTTGCACAAGATAGAGTAGCATGGAGAGCTGCATCAAACCAGTCTCAAGACTGAAGAGAACAACAACAACAACAACAACAACAACAACAACATATTATACGATGCACTATGCAGTGTCCTTCAGACGTGGATGCATTGAAAACACTAATACTACCACATAATATTAGTTTTATATATGGCGGTTGCCGTACTCTGTGGTTTCGTGCTGTACGATGTAGGATGTAGGCTGCATGACGTACTGGGAGATGAAGAATCTTGCACAGGATAGAGTAGCATGGAGAGCTGCATCAGGACTGAAGACCATAACAACATATAGAGAAGCCATCGAAATGTATACACACGGGAGTAATTTTAACAGAAAAGAAGAAGCCATGAAACTCATTGATATATGGGCTGTGGCGCTATAGAATCGAAGAGAAATTTTTATCTTTGACGTACTATAATCGATAGCTAAAAAAATTTTATCTTTGGCAAGGTTTCTCTCTGCAATCACGTGAAATCCAGACCACGCCCACTTTCCACAGTATTTAGGCCGCTCTTCGACGTCCGACTCGTCAGTCGGCAAGACTCAGCACAGTCAGGAGTACCTCCGAAGATGTCCAACATAGCCTTGTACGAAACGTCAAGGATTGAAGAGTTCCATGGACCACGGCCATACAACTCGGAAAAATTCTCAGTATATTGACAATTACCGAACCAGCTGATGTCCCCGGTCCATGATGGATCATTGATCGATATCAGTCGTACCGCAGCAGTGACGGAAATGGACAGTGGCGCGGTATTGGCGGGGTAGCGCGCAGGCGCTGAATCCGCGCTACGTGTGCATTGCGCGTGGTTGTGCGCTGGGCGGCGCTGCGCGCTGCGGTGGCTACGGTACCTGGGGAGCGAGTGCCGGTGGTGGACGGACGCCCACGTTGTGACGCGGGACACGTTCCGCCTGGATGGCTCGGCGACGAAATTGTCACGCTCTGCCGAACTCTCGCGCACTGACCCGCATCGACGATGTGGTCCACGTTGTAGCCGCCCCCAGGCGCTGCTTTAAAGTTAGCCGGCACACGGTGCCTACCGTCATGCACTGCATTACCAACGTTAAACAAGAAAAGTTCCGAACGTTACTTCTGAACAGAGAAAGATAAAGATGTAACGGGTTTGGCCTAACGTAGCTTACTTATACCGGTACGAACAAAACGAGGCGTAGTCACTGCGGTACGAGGCGTACCTCTTGAGTGCGTTTAAATTACGAACTGATTGTGTGCTGCCCCGTCACCATCATAGCTGCTTCTGATATTAAATTTTTTCTGTCCCTAGACCGACAATTCCTTAAAGCTTTGCTGGTTCGCAGCATTCGAGGGAGAATAAGAGGACCAAAAACTATTTTTGATATTTATTTATTTCGCAATTGCAGCCTATTATCTGAAAAGCTAAATAGGCCTTTTTTTATTATTTTTTACAGTCGTGTTGACCAACTAGGATCACGTTAACAACTTCAGTTCCTCTTCTTCCTTTCTTGTTGTTTCCTATTTTTCCAGTATTCCCTCATTTTCTCCCCATGAAGTCTCTTCCCTTCTCCTGCCCATGTGGTTCCCGATTTTTTATTTCTTCTGCTTTGAAAGCCTTCCTAATTTAGTATTTTCTTAGTAGTTTCTTTCTGCCTTTTCTGATTCTTTGATGTTGTTTCTTTCAAGATCTTTTCTTACTTCTGTAATCCATGCTATTGTCGATTTCTTCTTCCAGAAATATAGGAGTATTTGTTTTGTTAGTCTGTTTCCATCCATTCGGTAGAGATGTCCAAAAAAGGTTAATCTTCATTTGGCCATTACTTCAGATATTTTCTCTATATTTTTGCAGATCTCCTCATTACTTCCTATTTTCCAACCATCTGCAGTTTTCATTGCACCCATTATTTTTCTAATAATCCTTCTTTCCAGTACCTCTAGTTTGTCCATCTTATAGTTCATCGTTAGGCATTCAGATCCATATAAACATTCTGGTCGTACCACTGTGGTGTAGTGTTTTAGTTTTGTTTTTCTAGATATACATTTCTTGTTGTAAATACTTTTGGTCAAGCCATATGCTCTTTCCATTTTGTTAATTCTTACATCTATTGCAGATTTTTCTAGTCCATTCTGTTGTATAGTTTCTCCAAGATATTTAAATTTATTTACTCGCTCTATTTTACCTATTTGTGTTTCTATGTATTTTGGTGCAGTTTTTATATTTGTCGCGAATTTTGTTTTTTCAGCTGAAATTTTATGTATTAACTATTTATTTCTGACACTTAACTTTTTAATACTACTTCAACTACTACAAGTCTACACTAAGACCCTTGACCAGTCACCTAATTACTAATACTGCAGTAAGTAGTAGAGAATATTTTCTGTGTGTTCTGTGTTTGTTCGTTTATTTTGGTACATTTAACCTGTAGATAGCCAACGGCCTTGCCGCAGTGGTAACACCGGTTCCCGTCAGATCACCGAAGTTAAGCACTGTCGGGCTGGGCTACCACTTGGATGGGTGACCATTCCATCTGCGAGCGCTGTTGGCAAGAGGGGTGCACTCATCCCTTGTGAAGGCAAACTGAGGAGCTATTTGATTCAGAAGTAGCGGCTCCGGTCTCGTAAGCTCGCATCCGCCGGGAGAGCGGTGTGCTGACCACATATTAGCATCCAGTGACGCCTGTGGGCTAAGGAAGACACGAAGGCCGGTCGGTACCGTTGGGACTTCATGGCCTGTTCGGACGCAGTTTACCTTTAGTTAACCTGTAGATGGTTATCTCCGCTACTGGTTCATACTATCCCGGTCAACAGCCATTGTGTGCTGGATTCCTTAGGCGCCGGGCAATACGTCAGCAGCGTTTCCATTACACAAAGCAATTCCACCAATCACTGTTACGTCTTAAACCCCAGATGATCATTTGCACAAACGCAATGTAGATGGTCATTCGGTGTTGTTGTTGTTGGTTGTTTTTGGGGAAGGAGACCAGACAGCGTAGTCATCGGTCTCATCGGATTACGGAAGGATGGGGAAGGAAGTCGGCCGTGCCCTTTCAGAGGAACCATCCCGGAATTTGCCTAGAGTGATGTAGGGAAATCATGGAAAACCTAAATCAGGATGGCCGGACGCGCGATTGAACCGTCGTCCTCCCGAATGCGAGTCCAGTGTCTAACCACTGCGCCACCCCGCTCGGTGGTCATTCGGTAGTCACTGACCTCAGTACTTACATGTCACATATAAAATAACGAATATGTGACATGTAAGAACTGCTTATGTCTTTTGTTGTTAGTCAGTACTTACAATTTTTATATAAAAATGTCTTTTCCTATAAATTTGTAACTATGTTGTAGGTCATTTTAATTGTTTTGATTCTGATGAAGGCACTCTTAGAAGTGTTGAAACCTGGTCAATAAGACTAATAACAATTGTGACCGAGGGCTCATTTGCTTCAATTTTAATTTAGAAACGGTCACTGAACCAAGCAGCCATGTTTAAAACCGATTTGTTTATTACGGAGAAGCTACACGAGATAGAAACACTTGCACATGCCAGTTGATAGAGGAAGGTTCAAAGTTTTATATTCGTGCAGACACTACACACCCGTACACTCAACATGAGCACCATGCATCGCCCGAGAAACTCTGAAATGGTAATTCATTTCATTCCACACGTGAGTCAATAGGTCCCTGTTTACTGAATTGACACCTTCAACAATTCAATTTGTCAGCTCTTGAAGATGTAGCTCCCATAGGTGGGACAAAGAACTTGTCTTTTATGTACTTCCACGGACAAAGATCGTTTGTGGGCTAGTATTTTTAAGATAATTCCGCATCTCAAGGTGAAAGTGAAACGAGGCGCCATCGTGCATAATAATAAAGTCGTTGGCATCTTCGTGCAGTTGAGGAAATTCCTTTTTTTGCATCCTGTCCATATATGATATTCTTGTCAGTTCCCTAAGCAGAGAAAGAAAGGTTCATAAACTTTGTCAACAGAAACGGCACAAAACACATTCAATATCGGTGTGTCTCTTTCACGTTTGACGACGAGGCCACGTTTTGTGGACCCCCACATCGTTACTATGGTGTAGTGTTTTAGTTTGTAGTTACCCAATAAACGAAACGTCGATTCGTACGAAAGGGTGAGTCGTTCGGAAGAAGTGTCCTCTGCCATATCGTCAAGAACTGAAATGCAAAAATTCGTACCTTCTGTTATGGTTGCCGGAATTCAGTCGCTTCTCTAAGTGCAACTTGTAAGGTTTCATAGGCAGGCGTCGTTTCAGAACACTGCACATCGTTGTCTGAGGAAGTAGAAGTTCCTGGTCTGCTCGTCTTTTGGAATTCCGAGGGCTCCTTGTGGACGCATGTCGGATACCCTCGACATTTTCATCAGACGTGCGTGGCCGATCAGGGCTGTTCCCTTTGCATATGCAAACAGCTTCCAGGAATTTTGCATGCCAATCATAAATTTGCTTTTGCAGGGGTGGCTTCTTCCTGCATGGATTCGCCATGCCAGTTGCACTTGAACTTCGCGCAAATTGCAACAAAGAAAATGGTTAAAAAAATGGTTCAAATGGCTCTGAGCACTATGGGACTTAACATGTGTGGTCATCAGTCCCCTATAACTTAGAACTACTTAAACCCAACTAACCTAAGGACATCAAACACATCCATGCCCGTGGCAGGATTCGAACCTGCGACCGTAGCAGTCAAAAATGGTCCAAATGGCTCTGAGCGCAATGGGACTTAACAGCTGTGGTCATCAGTCCCCTAGAACTTAGAACTACTTAAACCTAACTAACCTAAGGACATCACACACATCCACGCCCGAGGCAGGATTCGACCTGCGACCGTAGCAGTCGCGCGGTTCCGGACTGCGCGCCTAGAACCGCGAGACCACCGCGGCCGGCCAAATTGCAACACACACATGGTTTCTCTAGTGCTGTAGTCGCCATGTTGCTACAGACTCACACCAGTGAAGCCGTGTCAAAACTTTGCAGGTTCTTCTGTCCAGTGACATGAGCAAGTGTTTCTATCTTTCACAATTTGTCGGTAATAAAGAACTGAAATTTGTTCTTTCCTTTTGAATCACCCTGTATATCCGTACATAGTCGCCATGCCTCCAATGTGAACTACGTAACAGCGTGAGGCAGCTAAGACATACTACACCAAATATGTCCGCCGCCCGAAGTGGCCGAGCGGTTCTAGGCGGTACAGTCTGGAACCGCGCGACCGCTACGTTCGCAGGTTCGAATCTTGCCTCGGGCGTGGATGTGTGTGATGTCCTTAGGTTAGTTAGGTTTTAGTAGTTCCAAGTTCTAGGGGACTGATGACCTCAGAAGTTAAGTCCCATAGTGCTCACAGCCATTTGAACCAAATATGTCCATACTGAGTAAATACCGTATATCGAGGCGCAGTAATCACCAAATTGTAGCGGACAGCATGGCAAATTTCCTAATGTTCGTAAGAATTTTTTTCGTTTATAGTCGCCGGATGACGACACCGACTTCGCTTTTTTCTAATGTTATTATATACTGTTTAGGGGCATTTAAAGCAGCTTGTAAGAGAATTTAAATGACATAAAATGTATGATAACAATAATATTAACTTGGAACTCTTCCGTTTGGTTCGTGTTTGCATAGAAAAACAGTAATATCACAAATTGAGTCCGCCTTGATGCAAAACACCGTGTTATTCGTTTATTTCTTTATTATCCCAAACTAGTTTCGGCGACAAATATCACCATCATCAGTGGGGTTTTTTTAATCTAAAACATGCAGAAAATGGTATGTTTGTACAAACACTGTAAAACATTATTACATTTTTACAAATCGTCTTTTAAAATATAGTTTTATATTGATACTTTCATACTACCTTATTTATTGTATGCTGCAGCATGTTTTAAACAATTATTGGCGCTGTTTATGACATATTTTCCGTGCTCTTTTTTCTGTTGCCGTATTTTTACTTAGCGAACATCATGTCATCTGCAACCATGTGAGCGGCTGTTAGAAAACAAATACTGAAAGGTGAATTTCGTATGTCAGCAGTATATACTTGGGGTTGTGGTAGTGTTGTGGAAACCAGTTATTTAGGTGTGTATTTAACTGTTGCTTAGCTATTCGTGTACTCACGTTCGTTGGATGGTGTGTGGCTACTTTTTGCACAGAAAAACAAAACTTTTGCACTTTGTTTCCGATCCAGAATATTACACCATCTTGCTGTTCGCTTGTGTCGCGAGAGGCGTACCGTAAGTGGCGAGAAAGGCTATGAAAAACCATAGCGCGAATTACGACGACTTCTGTTCGTTATTTATGTCTCTGTGTGTGATGGGGAAGTGGCTCTTTTGCGTGTGTGTCTAAATTTGTCTAAGGTTTCTCTGACTGGTCTCAGTCTTTTCTGAACTGCATTGTTTGTTCTGAATGTTATTGGGATCCCTTGCTTTTTTAAAGATGTTTCCTATTCTATGTGATATTTTGTTACTGTATGGTCCGCAGTTCGTGGTCGTGCGGTAGCGTTCTCATTTCCCACGCCCGGGTTCCCGGGTTCGATTCCCGGCGGGGTCAGGGATTTCCTCTGCCTCGTGATGACTGGGTGTTGTGTGATGTCCCTAGGTTAGTTAGGTTTAAGTAGTTCTAAGTTCTAGGGGACTGATGACCATAGATGTTAAGTCCCATAGTGCTCAGAGCCAATTTTTAATTGTATGTAAGTGTGTACCATCTCTCTCTCTTTTCTGAAGTGGTGTGTGTTTGTGTGTGCTGCATGTTTCCGTTTTACCTTGTTGTTGAGTTTGTTTATGATGTCTGTTTTGTAGTAGTTTTCAACAGCAATTTGTTTGATTATGTTTAGTTCCTGTGTGCAGTTTCCTGGTTTAAGAGGTGTTCTGTTTATCCTGTGGAGCATGTGTCTGAAACTGGCATATTTATCCACTGTTGGGTGGTTGGATAAGCTGTGGGTAACAAATGCTTCAAATGGCTCTGAGCACTATGGGACTTAACATCTGAGGTCATTAGTCCCCTAGAACTTAGAACTACTTAAACCTAACTAACCTAAGACATCACATACATCCATGCCCGAGGCAGGATTCGAACCTGCGACCGCAGCGGGCGCGCTGTTCCGGACTGAAACGCCTAGAACCGCTCGGCCACCACGGCCGGCAAAATGGCTCTCAGCACTATGGGACTTCACATCTATTGTCATCAGTCCCCTAGAGCTTAGAACTACTTAAACCTAACTAACATAAGGACACCACACAACACCCAGTCATCACGAGGCAGAGAAATTCCCTGACCCCGCCGGGAATCGAACCCGGGAACCCAGGCGCGGGAAGCGAGAACGCTACCGCACGACCACGAGCTGCGGACTGTGGATAACAGTGCTTGTCGATGTTGGTTTTCTGTAGATGGAGAATTCATGCTGGTAGTTGTTTCTTGTGATTGTAAGATGCTGGAAATTTAGTTTCTTGTTGTTTTCCATCTCCATTGTGAAGTGGATTTGTGGGTGTACTGTGTTGTTGTTACTGTGATGTTTGGGATAATAAAGAAATAAACGAATAACACATCAAGGCGGACTCAATTTGTGATATTGCTGTTTATAAAATGTATGGGATGCGATCGGATACTATCAAGACAAACAGCGCCGCAAACCACTCTCCCGCCGTCAACAGTAGTAGTAGTAGTTCCACCGTCTGCCCTTCTATACCAAATGTAAGCAAACACCTAATTCAGGTTAGGTTCATGTGTTTATCATCACGGCTGTCATACCAAGTGCTCCAAATGTTGACCTTGAGTACTGCTACACGCTATAAAATGTTTCTGGAGAACCAATACTGCACGTTGAATTTCATCTTGAGTTAAAGGTGCGATTGCATCTGCCATTTGTATGGACACAAGTGTGCGCGACGTGACTCCGGGAGCGAGCAAGGTGGCGCAGTGGTTAGCACACTAGACGGGAGGACGACGGTCCAAACCCGTCTCCGGTCATCCTGATTTAGATTTTCCGTGTTTTCCCTAAATCACTTCAGACAAATGCCGGGATGATTCCTTTGAAAGGGCACGGCTGATTTCCTTCCCCATCCTTACCTTATCCGAGCTTGTGCTCCGTCTCTAATGACCTCGTTGTCGATGTGACGTGAAACACTAATATCCTCCCCCTCCATGACTCCGGGGCGTGTATCCCGACTTGTATGAGCGAGCTACTTGCAAGTCATACATGGATGATCGTGCGTTTACCTCTGGCGATTTGTATCAATGTGTTCGGTGGTGTAGAGCTGTTAGCGATGGCTTCCTGAAATGATGTGTAAGACTTTACATTTTTATGTGCTAGAGCACATTCCCATTTGCTAGAAGAAAGGAAAATCCACAAAACGCAACGAGTACAACAACTAACTATATAGAACCCTTAAGATCAAATAGGCATTTGATTATAACGGCACGGCGCCAAGGATGATTGGTACTGCGCATGTGCAACTACTGAGACTTATCGAGCAGGTCGCGAAAATGCTGTATACAACATGTATATGCGACTTATTTTCATACAAGTTGGCTGAACTTTTGTATGAGATGAGGAATCGTGACATGTCAGATTGATATGACGCTCATACAAGTTGCGAGACACGTAGCTCAGTATAAGCTTACCTTCACAGCAACACAGGCTCGTGTTAGAATGCATTTCATACCTTCTGCATACGTCGATGTTTCCTAATAAGCATCTTAATTTTTCCCACAGAGAAAAGAATAAAAGTGTTAACTCCGGTGAGTGTGCAGACCATTTTGCGTTTCATGAGCGACCGTTGCAATTTTCTCCAAATGTTCTCTTAAGAGGGTGTGCTATGGGAGGGACATCCCTCATGTTGGTACCGTGCTGTCTGCCTCACGTCCTGGGGGATGTCTTTCAATAATTGGCACAGCTGAGTATCTTAGGTAATAGAGATACTCGAGTGTGTTTAGACTGAAATCGAGGTACTTGAGTGTATTCAGATTCGCATCAATAAAATCGACCAATGATTCGGGTCTTTAAAGAGACACATCAAACGTTGATAGACCAAAAGCGTTGTTTTCATCCACTTCATTTGAGTCAGCGTGGCGCATATTCCGAAGATTGACTTGCCCGTGTTTTGTAAATGCTGCTTCTCCCTTACATATAATTATTCACATGTGTGCCACATCACTTTGCGCTTTTAGTAACTGTCATACGGAGAACTTTAACCAATTTTGGAAGTCCGTGCTATGAAGCTTTAAATGCAGTGAAATGTGAAGAGGGTGCAATGCCATTAAATGAAGTATTCGCAAAACACTCGTTTGGTTGATCTCACTCAAACTTCCGAGATGCCTCTTAATGATACCTGCACTGTGTGTTACTGCTGCTAAAATGCTAGTTTCATTTCGTTCCTCAGTTACTCTTATTTTTCCTTAATATTTTTTATTCTGCACAAGAACTTTTTATAACACTTGAAAAGTGAGCGCTTGGCACGATCTGAATACTCTTCGGCATATAACCGCACCGCTGCTCCAGTAGTTCGACGACATTCGCCAAAAACGTTATTCACGTTTTCGACTCTTGTATACAATGCGAATGTCTCAACAGCATTATGAACCAGGTATTTGATTGCTGCAATATCAGAACACAGATGTGCTTTAGGCGCACGGGTAAACACAAAAACCGTGCCTGAGTTACGTGTTTCCTTATATGTGGTATATACCGAGCGATGTGGCGCATTGTTAGCACACTGGACTCGCATTCGGGAGTACGACGGTTCAAACCCGCGTCAGACCGTCCTGATTTAGGTTTGCCGTGATTGCTCTAAATCGGTTCAGGCAAATGCTGGGATGGTTCTCGTGAAAGGACACGGCCAACTTCCTTCCCCAACCCGAGTGGACCAACGACGTTGTTTGGTCCCCTCCCCCAAATCAACCAACGATATTTAGTACAATAGCACAGACGTTTGTGGAACTTCTTCTCCTGACGGTGTGACGTGGTTCGCGGCACTGTTATCTTGATACTATTTGATTAAGTCTCATATAAAACTTAATAGTTCAGTTGGTAGAACACTTGCCCGCGAAAGGCAAAGTTCCCGAGTTCGAGTCTCGGTCCGGCACACAGTTTTAATCTGCCAGGAAGTTTCATATCAGCGCACCCTCTGATTCACAGTGAAAACCTCATTCTGGAAACATTCCCCAGGCTGTGGCTAAGCCATGTCTCCGCAATATCCTTTCTTTCAGGAGTGATAGTTCTGCAAGGTTCACAGGAGAGCTTCTGTAAAGTTTGGAAGGTAGGAGGCCAGGTACTGGCAGAAGTAAGGCTGTGAGGACGGGGCGTGAGTCGCGCTTGGGTAGCTCAGTTTGTAGAGCACTTGCCCGCGAAAGGCAAAGATCCCGAGTTCGAGTCTCGGTCCGGCTCACAGTTTTAATCTGCCAGGACGTTTCATATCAGCGCACACTCCGCTGCAGAGTGAAAATCTCATTCTGGAAGTCTCATATATGCTATTTCGTTGAAGTTCCGTTAGCAGATTCTATTAGACACCACAGAAAAAAGTATACAGTTCTTTTAAAACATAAAGTTAGTGTCGTAATTCGGCGAGTATAAACGATAAAAATTACTTACGAACGACAGGATATTCGCCATATTGTCCGCTATAGCTTGGCGAAACCCGCACCTCGGTTATTTATTCATTCTGGATATGTTTGGAGTGGCCTCTCTTAGCTGCCTCACCCCGTATATCCGACTGCAGCTGAGCGTGCCAGGTCCGCTAATGTCAAAAAAAAAAAGTTCAAATGTGTGTGAAATATTATGGGACTTAACTGCTAAGGTCATCAGTCCCTCAGCGCACACACTACTTAACCTAAATTATCCTAAGGACAAACACACACACCCATGCCCGAGGGAGGACTCGAACCTCCAGCGGCGCTAATGTCACATGTAGATGTTTCGAGGATTTCTTAGTAAATGCTAGCGAAAGTACTAGTGGTTCCTAGATATGACTCAGATGTCACAAGCCGGAGTTGGACTGTCTCGTGACCTGCCTTGTATTGTTTCATCGTGTATCGTGTATTGTCTGACGAGAAAATAGTTCTTGTAGAGAATGGCAGTGAGAATGAGTTTTGCCTTTCTTCATCTAAAGGTGAGGACAATGTGCCTCTCGATTCTCGTCACTCAGCATCTCAGGGGACGAAAGCCATTTTTCTCATACTTTCGCCTTCCAGGAACACTACTGACAGCGGTAATAAAAGTGATCACCGAGAAAGGAAAGCACAAGGAGATTTTGGACCACATAAAGAACATCGGTTGTAGCTTCGAGAAAGGCACTTTCCAACCACCTTCGAATCGTTAGGAAAATAACATGGAGCTGTAAAGAGATGCATCATAGGCAGCAAGAACAAAAAGCAAAAGGAATCGCGTTACTGGTGTAGACTATGTAAGATGAGACTGTGTGTTGTGCCTTGTTTCGAAATGTAGCACACAAAAAAAAAAACTTTCTGAAATGTGCTTCTTTGTAATGATACGTACTTTCAGGAACTTCAAAAATACGGAATATTCAAAGTGCACTTTATTTTAAGAGCCAACTGGTGAAAATGAATCCAGAAGATCCTGCGATGATATCAAGTCACTGCAGCAGACACTGCCGAGTCAACGCCGTATCAAGCCGAGCAGAGGGCGCACTGACGCGTGGAGTGGCCCGACCGCACGCGAATGTGCGTGTTGTTGTGGCGCACTCAGCGGTGAAAGGGCTAGTGCCCTACATGTGGCGAATGCAAAAGCTTGTATAACCCAGGCACACGTGTTCCCTATTTTGTTCAGGTTTCTATGGTGACGCTTCAGTGTTGCCGCAGTTCCAGGTGAACAGAAGCTGTGTGAGTACTGGCACTTCTATGGTGAAAGCTGTCAACACCACCGCCAACAGTCAGGAAACTTTTGTCGCCAGGTGGCGCCCAGGAACCGTCGCTGCAATGGTGTACTTGTTGGCCGCACACGTCTGTAAACCACAAAAGTTGCTTCCAAAGCTTGTAAGGTTTATAGTTTATTTTTGGTATTCAAGGAATATGATATGAGCTCTTACATTTTCATTTCATGTGTCGTACTTCGTATATGTATTCTGGACATTCTTCAAACAGTAATTTTCGATAGTCGATATCTTACGCCACAGAGGTTCGAAGTACAAACACTATGATCTTTGGTTGCCAGTAGCAATTTCTTTGTTGTAGCATTGTGTGAAAAAAAAATTAGTGACTGAGTGGGGTGTTGGTCACACTACTGAGCCGTATGGAAATAGCTTGCACAGCGTAGAAATAATGATAACGAGGATGTTGAATTTTGGAAATATGATTTGGGGAATGTTAATCGGAAAAGTGTGAAGATTTTAAGGTAACGTTGTTGTTTTTTGGCTTCGCTGCACGTATTTTATGATGTATTTGAAAAACTGATGGTTTTAGTAGGTTTTTTCTTCGTTTGTCCTGGTCAGCTACTTCGGTTAACGAGACGTAATTAAGGAAAGTTAGCAGTTAACATGGCTTGCACTCAGGAGTGATTAGATTTACCATTCCTAAATCATCCCAACAATTAATTTCACGCGGGCGCCATATTTTTAATGAGAAATAATTTTTGTAAAGTTGATTCTAACAGTCAAAGAATGAGTTTCATTATTCACAATATAGCTTTTGAATGCTAGTCTTTTTTCAATAATTTACCAGATGTAATATCTTCCACCATGCCCACACGAAGATTTGGTTTTGTTAAAACGTGTGTCGGCGCCTTGCACTTTGCGGAACGCAGTGGTTAAAACTGAAGCATGATCTGCTTAGCATAGTCGCATGATCTTGCATTACAATTAAGCAAGGTTACTGGAATATAGTTAGGCAGTTTGCGTTTGCGTTTGCGTTTTCACAGAAATATTTTGGTTATTTGTTTCTTCAAATTCGATTTTTAATTTCATGTCGTATTTTTATTCCGTTTTGAAACTGCAAGTCGCGTATTGTGATGTTAGACATTGTAGTCCTGTCCACCGCATTGTATAATACACAGTTTCACAGGACTGCTCATTTAGTAGACACTTTTAAGTTTTTTAATTCATTTGGTAGTAGCTTATACAAACACAGTTACACAGTATCAGTTTGGGTGACTATTAACAGACAGCATTTATGTAATTTCACGTACTTGCACTACTTTTCACTGGTCAGGATCACAATGCAAGCGCGCGTGCACACACACACACACACACACACACACACACACACACACACACACACACACGCACGCACGCACGTATGAAGTTGAAGACAGGAAACCACTTCACTCCAGTACATTTATAGTTCACATTATTCAGCATATTATTTACATTTATTCAGAAAAGTTACGAGCAATACAGAACTTTCTTAGACTGCCATTTGGTTTGAATAATGCAGTCTGTACTTTTTACATTTGGTCTGTGATTGGTATGATCACTAAAAGATCAGACTGATAAATCGGAAGAATATCTTGCCTCAAGTTTATGAACAACACTGTTGAACCTGTATACAAATTATCAACCACCTCTCTACGACGCCAGAATATATTTTTATACAAATGATTCCATCCTCTGCAAAAAAGTCGAATGCTTAAACTGGTTGAAAAAACACAAAAGCAATGATTGTTACGTCAACATATTACAGGGATAATGTAGTGAGACTGAATAACGTGCCTTGCACCGGCACTCAAGAGCGGCACCACAAGAACTTGTGTCACGTGAGGGACAAGTGTCAAAACTTGCCAAATATCCAAGCGTTATGTCTTTCACTTACAAGACCTACTGTGAGTATACAGCCAAGAAAGTTGCAGCAAGTAATAATATCTTAAGAAAATTGCTGTGCAACAAATTGTGTTAATACCCTCCTGGTCTCAAAACAATAGGCACAGGCTTGTGGCCCTTTGCAGCCAAATATGCTTGCCAAGTGTGGAAGAAAATCTCCCCACGCGAAGAATGTAAATGACACCTTTAATTAAACATGTCACATACTAACTTGTACTATGAGGCCCACACTTTCGTGCAAACTGTAAAAGTACCAGTCGCTTCAGCTCCTATAACGTGACGAGCAGGTCACGAAAAGGAGGGATACGTCATGCTTGGATCAGAGGATACATTAAGTATAAGAGAGTGACTACAACCAAAGACGTCTCTCATATGGCAGCTCACCACAGAGTCCCGGAGAGGTACTGCAAGAGAATGAGTCTGCCGCTATATAACACACATGGAAGACTTGGATAACGTTTAACTGGCTACGATGAGATGTGGCACCGATAAAGACCAACTTAGCCAGTTGAGCCTTAGGGACGAAGGCGACACCCTTTGAGACGTGGTCAGGGCCAGGACATAAAGCATAATTTGGAGTGTTCAGCTACTCCGTTCCATTGGACCCTGAACGTCAGTAGGTAGATTGAATCGGAAAACTATAAGAAGTCAATGATATCCGTACACGAAAAAGGAAACTTCTCTCTGCTTTTGCTTGTATACACTTCTTCCTGATTTCATTTCGAAGCAGTTTCAAAAGATAGACTACTGCATGATCCTGTACGTTTTGTATTTCTTTCTATAGTACACAATGTTCTCTCATCTATTAGCAACCCGTGAATATTTTACCTCAATCTCTTTATAATTTCCGTGTTACTTTTTTTGTTGTTTATTGTTTCTTTCTTTATTACTTTGCTCTCTTGTAGATATTCTTAGTACTCCCGCCTAGCCCCTTAGTTTAGAGCCTTTGATAATTACAAATTTGTCTCGTTTCTGAATTTATCCGTCTCTTTACTTACTTTTAATTGCGATGGGTATTCCATCACGACTGGATATGATTCGATGTTACATGTGCCCCAAGGCATGAAATGCGGAGTCTGTTCGATGCCTAATCTCTGGCTAATTATTGTGTAGTTCTGGTGTACGTTCTCCTGTAGCAGGTATCGTAGAGTCGTTAGAAATTATTGTGAGCGCTTTATTTCGTTAGCGCGTATATACACATACACCCTCTCTCTCTCTCTCTCTCTCTGTCTTTCTTTCTTTCTCTCTCTCCCCATCCCTCCCTCCCTCCCTCCCTCCCTCCCTCCCTCTCTCTCTCTCTCTCTCTCTCTCTCTCTCTCTCTCTCTCTCTCTCTATCTCTCTCTCTCTCTCTCTCTCTCACACACACACACACACACACACACACACACACACACACACACACGCACGCACACGCCTCCCTTCATTTGCTCATTTCTCATGTCCACAATGTTTCCGACCTCCATTCACACTTAAATAACGTGCACGAGTTCAACAATAACGTAGTGCCACTGATGAAAATTGCCCGTATACCACACAGAATATTCTAACGAATTTAAACATTAAAAATATGTAACAAAAGCAATGTAATTCACATCACTGGAACCTTAATGAACCGCACTGTTATACGTTTAATAACACATAAGCCTGTATCAGGCAGCAATTTAAGATAAGGTATTTTTCTTATGTGAGCCAATTCAGTGTAGAGGCGCGGATGAATAACATGTCTCTTTTCAGCTCCTTTTGTGTATCCTTGGAAAATATCGTATATATTAACTTAAATTAAGAGCTTACAAGGGGGAGAATAACGGAAGATAATTTTTTTCCTGTCTTTTAACGATAATGCAGAAAGTAGCAATTCTCTTTCTGCGCGATTAGTTGGAATGCATGTCATCTCTACGCATGTTCATGCACTAATGAGATTCTTTATCTGCAAATGGAGAAATGTAAAATAGAGGTGTGAATATTAACTGCTCTGAAACATCTAGATGACTGTGCCAAAGTCACACAAAAGCTACTTAGTATATTTTTTGGCAAATGACAGTAACGGAACACTGGTTACGCTACACAAATTGCGACACGAGTGTCCTCTTTCTTTTAAACCATCAGTCTTTGGATTGGCTGGATGGCGTACTCCGTTTACTCCACTCTCGTACTACTATTTCTTCTCGACACGGCTACCATTATCCGCCAAATCTGCAAGGCATGTTTAATATTTGTCTGGCCCTTAAATGTCTCCTCCTAAATTGCTTCTTCCAGGATCAATCTTAATCACTCCTTTAATATTATGACATAGCAGCGTACTTCAGGCGGTTCCTCAGATTTTCTCTTGATCTGAGTTTTGCCTCCGCGCAATGCGATGTTCGGGATAAATATTTTAAGAGTTTCTTCATAAAATCCGTGTCAGCATTTCGTACGAGTATAGCTCTCTCGCTGTAAAGAGTTCTCTTCACCTGTGATAACCTACTCCTGATGCCATCCCTACTTCAGCCATTCTAAGTAATCATGCTTTCTATATAATTATCTCTTTTCCTCTTTTATGTACGAATATTCCGTACACCAAATAGAAATGACAGAATTACATGATGTGCTGTAAAATTGGAAAACAGGAAGACAAATTGAAGCGACAGCATAAACAAAGAACTGATCAATTATGCTTACCCCTTACAAAATCTAGGTTCTTTCTCTTCATCAACAAATACTGGACTACGAAATAATTTTCGAACAGCTGGAAATTATCCACCGTAACACCCATTTATAAGGAAGGAGATAAGAAATACAGAGAGAATTGTAGGACATTTCTTTACTCAACTCGAGGTCAAAAATATTTTCGAAGATAATAGCACAGACTTTTGCAATAATTTTAGAATATCTTGTTAGAGGAGCAAGCTGGGTTTAGGAAGGTTAGTTCCTGTTCAGACAAGGTACGTAAAACCACATTGGCAATTTATTGAGTACGTAAAAGCCTTTGACAGTGTGAGTAACAGAGCACTGTGGAAAAACTATACATGAGAGACATACTATTCAACTTACTAAGAGTGACTAACAGATGTATCCAGCTTCCAGAATAGCCACTGCCGGAAAAAAATAATCTTGAGGGAACAACAAATTTAGGCTTATGACCAATTGTCTTCGACAATTTTTAATATCTATTTTGAGACAATGGTTGAAACGATAGTAATTTTAACCTACAAAATTATCTAACAACAACCTTCTTTGTATATAAGAAGAGCAGCCTGGCTTTAGACTGTTCAAAATGTTCAAATGTGTGTGAAATCTTATGGGACTTAACTGCTAAGGTCATTAGTCCCTAAGCTTACACACTACTTAACCTAAATTATCCTAAAGACAAACACACACATACACACACACCCATGCCCGAGGGAGGACTCGAACCTCCTCCAGAACCAGCCGCACAGTTCGTGACTGCAGCGCCCTAGACCGCTCGGCTAATCAAGCGCGGCACTGTAGACTGTCTGATATGATAAGAAGTAAAAATATCAGACAAGAACTAGTATTTAAAATCGTAAAAAACAGATCAGGGGCTGTAGGATAAATGGAGAGATCATGTCACAAGTATGAATTAAAATAGTGCCTAAAATGATAACCAGTTTTTGATCAACAGGGAACGGATAAATAGGTAAACCAACGAAGAGTTGGAAAGATCAAATAGTACTTAACCACAGACAATAGAGATAGTGAACTAGAGGACATAACAAGAAAATGCTTAACACTCGAAGAACCAAGAAGTTTATGAATTTGAACAACTCTATCTTTCCACTTCTTCAACCATGTTCTGCACAAAGTGTGCTGTCAGTTCCATTGGTTTGTCCTACCAAATCTTTATTTATTCCATGCAGAAGGACGCCCACACCTTAATACTGGTATCTGTATGCCTTGTACATTTATTCCTCTTCAGAAATTTTCTTCTACATCTTTCATTGCTTCTTTGACATGCAAGGTAACCAAAACAGACTGCAAACTGTAGCCTTGACTTACATCAATCTTTACACTAACTTGTCTTTTTGCCTTACGCTTTCATCACTTCTCCTTGGTTTTTGTGGGTATTATTTATTACTCGTCCATCCGAATTTCATCCATGTTTTGTCTCAGGATTTCGGAACGTCTTACTCCACATAACACTGTCGACGACTGTCATTGGTTGGTTGGGGGAGCTGACCATCGAGTGAGAGAAGGATGGGGGAGGAAATTGGCCGTGTCCTTTCAAAGGAACCATCCCAGCATTTGCCTGAAGCGATTTATGGAAACCACGGAGAGTCTAAATCAGGAAGGCCGGACGCGTGTTTTAAACCGTCGTCGCCGCGCGGAGTGGCCGCGCGGTCAAGACGCCATGCCACGGACTGCGCGGCCCCTCCCACCGGAGGTTCGAGTCCTCCCTCAGGCATGGGTGTGTGTGTGTTGTTTTTAGCATAAGTTAGTTTAAGGTAGTTTAAGTAGTGTGTAAGTCTAGTGACCGATGACTTCAGCAGTTTGGTCCCTTAGGAATTCACACACATTTGAATATTTTTGAACCGTCGTCCTCCCGAATGCTAATCGCTGCGCCACTTTGCACGCTGACTGTCTTTAGATCCACAGATAATATGAAGGTATCTGACTTATTTTACCGTTATTACTACCACTAAGCGCCATGTCAGACTATTTCTGTAATAACTCTAACCTTTTTTTAAGTAAACAACATCGTCGTCCGCTATCTCTCCACCTTTTTTTTCTCATTGTTTTGTGTAGTATTTCAGTCAGCAATTAACAAGTTTATCATACAGACTTCCAATATTTCCCGACTTCCTAAAGTGGGATGAAAGTGCTGGTTTACATATATTTCGGGTAACTTCACAAATCACGGATTTTGAAGAAGCAAGGAAGATTAAACTTTAATGTCCCGCGGACAGCGCGATCATCAGCGACAAAACGCAAGTTCTGATTGTAATCAGGAAGGGTGGGGACGGAAATCTGCCGTGCAGCTTTCAAACAAACGATGCCTCCAATTGTCTGGACCTATTTAGGGCTATCACGAAAACCCCAATTCCGAATGACCGGTCGGGATTTTGAACCGTCGTCGTCCCGATTATGACTCCAGTTTGCTAACCACTGCGCCACGACTTTCTGTCACAGGTTACAGACATTAGATCAAATCACTTTCCAGATAATAAATCTTCCACTGGTTTTAAGGAATCTGAACTTAAATTACCGATTCATTCTACACAGCGGTCTAAGGCGTTGCAGTCATGGACTGTGCGGCTGGTCCCGGCGGAGGTTAGAGTCCTCCCTCGGGCATGGGTGTGTGTGTTTGTCCTTAGGATAATTTTAATTAAGTAGGGTGTAAGCTAAGTCCCATAAGATTTCACACACATTTTTGAACATTCTACAAACAGACACCGACGTACGCGAAAGCACACACACACACACACACACACACACACAGAGAGAGAGAGAGAGAGAGAGAGAGAGAGAGAGAGATGTACGCGCGCGCGTGCACACCGTCTCCGTACGCGTGGACTCTCGACTCGCCAGTCTTCGCCATTGCTCATTTAACTGAAAACTCGTCGCTTCAGTCTATCGTCGGGTGGAAGTGAGGCTCTTTTGTTTTTCTTTTTTTGAGTCGTCAGTCTTCTGACTGGTCTCTTGTGCCAACTTTTTCGTCTCAGAGCAGCACTTGCACCCTATGCCAACTATGTCTTCCCCTACAGTTTTTGCCCTCTACACCTCCCTCTGGTACCATGGACGCTATTCCCGGATGTCTTAACACGTGCCCTCTCATCCTTTCCCTTCTTCTTGTAGATGTTTTCCATATGTTCCTCTCTTTGTCGATTCTGCGGTAAACCCCCTCATTACTTATCTTACTAGTCCTCCTAATTTACAACGTTCTTCTGGAGCACCACATCTCAAACATCCCTTGGTTCTGTTGTGTTCCAGTTTTGCCACTGTCCATGATTCACTACGTAAAATGCAACGCTCCAGACATTCGTTTTCATAAATATCTTCCTTAAATTAAGGCCTATGTATGATACATTGAGACTTCTCTTGGCCAAGAATGCCCTCACCTGTGCGAGTCTGCTTATTACGTCGTTGGTTCGTCCGCCATGGGTTATTTGGTTCCAAGGTAGTAGAATTCCGTAACTTCGTCTACGGACAGATCACGAATCTTGATGTTAAGTTTCTCGCTATTCTCATTTCAGCTAATTCTCATTACTTTTGTCTTTTTCTGATTTACTCTCAATCTATATTCTGTACTCATTGGACTGTCCTTTCAACAGTTCCTGTAATTCTGGGGACTTTACCCACGTAGAAGAGGAGCGAAAAGACAAGTTCGTAAGTATAGCCGAGGACTCATGGCATTGACCCTACATAAACTACTGTCGCTGTATGACGATTATTATTTACCAGTACATTGACCGATCTATTAGCAGTGAATATTGTTCTGTTCATACATACACGTAAGTCTATATGTAAGTATGCACTTATACACACTTTGTTTACGCAAAGGCTGGTTAGAAACAGTCTGAAGAGCTTGTAAGGGTGTTGTTGCGTGAGTTGTGCTGAAACATAAGTGTTAAGCAAAAAATTAGACGCGTTGCGCTGTTTCGAAGTTCATTAGCATTGAAGTTAGCCAATCAGGTAGTTGTTTGCGTGAAATCAAGCGGCCCGCCTGATGCAGTTAGTATCTCAAAGCGTAGAGGGGTCTCCTCAGCCTTTGGCCCGGACTCGATCCTTGCTACCGCCCCATGTCCGATTCTTGTATCACTCCCTTGTTAAGTTTTAGGAACCCAAACGAATAACACGTTTGGCGACACCAACTCGGGCGAGCTGCTTGAATTTCTCTGTCCTTCTCGTCATATTCCCTTTCTCTGTTCATTTCCTCCTCCCTAAATATCTGTTCTCTGCTCCTCCCCTCTCTCTCTGTCTGTCTGTTCCTCCCGCTGTCTCCGTCCATGTTCTCCTCTTTCCTTACCCTCTCCATCTCCGCCCTGCTCTCTCTACCCATTTCCCACTCTCCTATGTCTGTCCATCTCCATCCCCTCCTATCTGTGCCTATCTCGTCTTTCCCCTCCGCTGTCTGTCCATGTCCACGTCCTCCCATCTCTGTCAACGTTATCTCATTCACTCTGATAGGAGGCCAGTAGGTCTCACTCCAGAAGTATTACTTTCCAGATTGCAACTGATATGTGTACCAAATTTGATAGAAATCGTTCCAGAGGTTTAGGATGAGCTTTTTACCCGTGTCTGTACTCGCTTACGCACATGTAAATACATTTTACATATTTCACCCGTACTTGTACATGTATTTCACCTGTAGAACTAGCAAATTTCGCCGAGCAGTTTCATTTTCACGCAGCTTAATGTTTATGACATCATATCTCCTGAACTGTGAGCTGTACAATGATAAAATTTTGCAGCTACATTAAGTGGTACATGTGCCTACTATATGCGAAAAGTGTCACGAATACCGTTAGTAGTACAGAAGTAATAAAACGTCATGCTTCAAGGGGCAGTTTTACTGCATGGACGGCGAAAATGTAGTAAGCGATAGAATTTTTTTCCTTCCGCGTTTTGTGGGGATCGTCAGCGAGGAAATGTTTTATAACAATTTGAAACCACGAAACAAGTTTGTTGCAAGCCTCTAAGTGTTCCCATTATCAGACACTAGATGACTAAAGTATGGGTACTGTCACGTCGTGGGCTACACTGCTTTTCCACCCGGACCCCCAAACCCGCCCCTTTGGTAGGTGGGTGGTTCTTAGCCACAAAGTGACGTTTTCCTGACAGTTGCTGACATATGTGCCAATTTTGGTTGAAATCGGTCCAGTGTGTTAGGAGGAGATGTGGAACATATGATACAGAGTCCTAAAGTTAAATGAGCGTTGAAAAATCTGCAGTTGAGATACCAGACATATGGCTTCTTGCTAGAGATGAACCTTTCTTTCTATTTGTTTGGACCATTAATGTCAAAAAAATGGTTCAAATGGCTCTGAGCACTATGGGACTTAACTTCTAAGGTCATCAGTCCCCTATAACTAAGAACTACTTAAACCTAACTAACCTAAGGACATCACACACATCCATGCCCGAGGCAGGATTCGAACCTGCGGCCGTAGCGGTCACGCGGTTCCAGACTGTAGCGCCTTTAACCGCTTGGCCACACCGGCCGGCCCATTAATGTCACAAGCGTTATAGACAGAAACGTGGAGGTAATGGACTTGTACCACTATTGAAGTAAGCCTTTCATATGTACATCTATTTTTATAATTTGTTTGTCACTCATCCTCTGGTGGAGAAAATCTGAAGTGGTATACACTACATTACTTAACCATTCTTTTATGCCCTCCACAGACCCATAAAAGACGGCTTTGTTAAAGGCCGTCTGACCCCCACAGTCTGTCATTTTCGCTCTGCCAGTGCTACAGTACGACATTAAGAGCGAGCAATGAACTTACGTGCTGCATCGCAGTCCCGCACGCTTTAGCAAGAGGAAACGAGTCGACCGATAGGAAGCGACAGCAGCACCATCGTTCTTAGAAAGCAACAGCAGCGCCATTGTTCTCAGATTCTTCAGGTTCCTGGAACTGCAGCGGCAAGGAAGCAAGCCGGTATCGCACTGACGGAGCATTGGCGCCTTCATATCTAATGTATGCAACCCTCAGCATTGGATTCGTACAGGCTCCATTATTGTTCTCTGATAGGTGTGGGAAGGCAACAAGTAAGTCTACAAAAATGAATTCAGTTCTATCTCAGTTTCCGACAACACCTTCCACCACTTTCGCGGTATTCATTTCATCGTCAGAGTGTCATCACAGTTTCTTTGGAGGGTGCAGAACGGTTTCTTCGTTGTTCTTATCAGACAGAAAATGAAACTTTCTTTTAAGTGAGCTGGCAGTGGAGGTGAGGTGAATATCAGACTTGGCAGCCGTCCAGTCGGTAACACGAGGCTGCAACCCCTAGTCGGAGCGACAGGCCTGCAAGATTCATCTTGTGCGACAGCAGCCGTAAATAAAGGCGGGACGGGACGGAACGGGTCGCGGCAGGACATTAAATTTTCAGGCGCCCAGCTTCTGCTGTCACGGCACGATGCAACTGTCACAGCTTCGACGATTGAAATTCCATTCGTCTCCTCTCCTGTCTGGGTAAACACCCGAGGCGAGCACTTTTTCCCCGTAGCTACTCATCGGCTCTGCGTTTCATTTCATACACCCTGAAAGAGAACAGAGAAACGCCGTCCATCATACTAAGTGCTCCACGCGCCGCCTCCCTCACCTCTGCCCCTCCCTTCCCTCACCCCCCCCCCCCTACAACCCCTTGTCCTCTTCCCATCAGCCTTCTCACTCCTCCCCCTTCACCCTCCCATTCCCTTCCAATCACGAGCCATCTGTGCCGAACTTTGCAGAGGCTGTTCAAAATGTCGCAGGCGAGTTGTTACAAAAATCTGTCAAGCAGCCTGTTAACTTATTCCATTAAAAACTACTGGAAGCATTTGTCCCCTCGGTTGTATTCAATTTATACAACGTCCTTCAAACGTCTGCAAAACGATCTCAAATACTGCTTCAGGAATCGACGTCAGATGTTCTGTCGAATTTTGCTTTACATTTGATAATGGTTCCTCTCCAGAATGGGTTTAAGTATAAGAAAACTGAAAACACAGTTTTTCACGATCTTAAAAATGTCTTGATCGTCCCAAGAGACGAGTGACTTCAGTTCCCACAACCTTTTGTAGTCCTCATGACATTTCGTTTTACCAACAAATGTTCCGTAATTTCTAACACATATGCACATCTCTCTATACCCGAAGTCCTCAAGCCACCGTTTGGTACGTGGCGGAAGAATACATGGTAGAAATCACGTAACTGCTACAAATCACAAGTGATTGAAATGTCACAGTTTTCAGTGTTTGGTTGTGATTTCAGTCACAACTAGGCTTCGCGTCACCTGTTTTACGACATTCAAACCACCATAGAGGGTTATGTTATTTTGACTGTTGAAACATTACTATCGCTGTTCTCAAGAACAGTAGAAGTCAGAAGCAATAACTGAAAGTGGCATTATAACATTCATTGCTGGCTGTCATCAGTTGCCTGTCGTTCGTCTTTCGTTGTATGAACCTCGTGGCTCACGCTGTCGATGTACATCTTAAATCTTCATGAATGTCTCTCCTACATGAGAATGAAAACGTAGGGTTGTCTGTGATCAGAATGAGAACTGCGTTTGGAAGATCTAGAAGGTTATTAAACTTTTCTAATGGCGCTAGTTACTAGCAATGTAATGAAAGCAGTTGAATGGGTCGGTCCTTCACATACGCAATAAAAAATCTCACTTAAACCCACTCACAAACTTACAAACTAAACTTCTTCAGATGAAGACGATCTAAAGGAACATCGGCAACTTTTCCAGTTCTGCCTCAATAATATTCTTAATTATCTCTATATCGAACGACTGAATCTGTATTCTAGACACCTGCAAGTGTAAAATGGCTGTTAGCATCTCTGTTATAAACATGAGCTCGTAGTGTACTGTGTGTCGATTCATGTCATGATTTTCAAAATCACACTTAATATTTTCACTCTTATTTCATTGCTACAAAACTAAAAGCCACAGGAAGAGCAACATAATTTGTTGGGATGAAATTTTCTCTATGCGCAAGTACGTCAACTTGTTACGCAACTTTTGTTTATCATGTGACAATCGAAGAAGAATAGCTGTACACATCAACAATATCATCGTACCTAACTTCTTTCAGTTGGGTTACTGAACACACTAACCTTAGGTCCTGCACAGTAATCCCTTTACATGCGAGAACAAAAAAATGGTTCAAATGGCTCTGTGCACTATGGGACTTAACTTCTGTGGTCATCAGTCCCCTAGAACTTAGAACTACTTAAACCTAACTAACCTAAGGACATCACACACATCCATGCCCGAGGCAGGATTCGAACCTGCGACCGTAGCAGTCCCGCGGTTCTGGACTGCGCGCCTAGAACCACTAGACCACCATGCGAGAACATATCCTTTCTGTTGCACTGACACAGTTTACATGACCAGATATACCAGTTAGAATATGCAGTATCTGCCAGTGATTCTTAGTTATAACCTGTGACCAATCACAGTGTAACAGCTACGGTGATAAATGTTCGTGGAGTGCAGAGAGATGGTTCAAATGGCTCTGAGCACTATGGGACTTAACTTCTGAGGTCATCAGTCCCCTAGAACTTAGAACTACTTAAACCTAACTAAGGACATCACACACACCCATGCAAGAGGCAGGATTTGAACCTGCAACCGTAGCGGTGACGCGGTTCCAGACTGTAGTGCCTAGAACCGCTCGGCCACTTTGGCCGGCCTGCAGAGAGACACATGTTGTAAATTCGTAAAATGTCATTTAAGAACGTGACAAATCACAGTTAAAAGCACGAATTACAAAAAGTAACAGTAACAGAAATCGCTGTTATCGGAAAGTAACAGAGGTGGAGAGTACATAGGATACTACAGTCTGTCGACAAACTAAACAGCGAGCAGCGCTTATGGTGGGAGAAGTGGCCTTTCCCGAAAGATGCTATGGGTCTGCTAATACCAATGAACAATTTCGCGTCTAGCAGTGAAATGCATCTTGCGGTGATTTAGGAAGATTCTGTTCGTATTCGTTACTTCCCTTAATTACATCAGTTATTAATTTCTGTATTCCTTATAGCGTTAATATATTTAGTCAAAAACAAACACTCCTTGACTGTGTCTGCGCACTGCATAGTCACTGATTGAAAAGGCACAGTATGCAAGGGTCGGTCTAATCTTGTGAAATAGACTTTATGTGCTCGTTGTGACGTAGTGAGGTAGAGGGAGAGTGTGGGGACTCTCCTGCTCGTTATTCAGCATACCGACAGACTAGGGTATTACTTCTGCATCCTCCACCCCTTTCATACACACCCCTAGCTAATTCGAGGATGGACCGTAGACCGGAAGACTGTCGGTGTCTCTTTGTATGTGCCCAAGCCGATACTCTTGTTTAGCTTTCCACCTCTGTGATATTCTGAAGCAGCCTCTACCGTTATACGCAAAATTTCATTAAAGGTTTCAAAAAATTATAACCATCCATTTACTGGAATAAAGACCAAAATTCCTGTTCCATTTATAAAATACGCAAGGCTTCCTAAGATATAGCTGTTATGAATATTTGTTCTGGAAGTTGATATAACATTACTGCAAGGAGTCAGATGATAATACTTTGTCTGAATAAGCATCATAACTATAAAGCGAAAGATAAATACCTATATATGAAGCGGATGTATCCAGACCAGAATCCAAACGCCAAATAAAAAGTAATACATAAAGAACGTCAAAGCAAACCTCAAATCTATAGATGTGAATACAAATTGATTTAGACATAAAAACATAAAAAACAAGACACTCTATCGATTGTAAAAATAGCAATATACTAAAAAGTATAGTCACAATAGAAGTCTGTGGAAGTCATTAAAAAGAAGGGGTAAATAAGTGGGACGATCGCAGTGATACTAAATAATAATTAACTTAGTGATGGATGAAGGTGTTGGTTGGAAAAGGTATAGGGGCAGCCGAAACCTACGATACGGTAGATAGATTCAGTAGCATTTTCTTTCATTCTGTTATCGATGTCATCAAAAGAACATTTTAGATTGTAACTGGTTTCAGTGACACAGTGGTTTTTAGAAGGTGACCACTGTGTGCTTGAAATCAATTACGTAGTGAAATATTCTTGTAACTGTGTTAATTACAGAACTTACAAAATAAGTAATTTTTAACGGTCTCCGTTGACATAATGTCATTTTTTCGATACAGTTTTTGATGTAGGATTGCAGAGATAAAATAGGATGTGACGTCCTTGCTTGTGATGGAAACGTCAGTCTGCTATGTAGCTAGGTATACAGAGGCCAGCAGAGATCTACGAATAAGAAAGCAGGTAACGTCACATGACCTGCATAATACTTCTGAACGCTGCACCTCACTCCCAACTACACTCCGTCCAGCGTCTGCTGTTCTGTTCCAAAGTCCCGTCACCCATACATGTTTCACTAAAGATTCAATATTTATTTCCAGCGGATAGGGAATATATCAATACCACTCTTGTCATATTAAGTAATATGTACGGACACCTTTTATTTCACTCTCCCCTGTTTTAAATACAAAACCTGACTCGATAATACATACATCTCGATAATTTACACATTATATAAAAATGCATATGTGGATAAGTGTGCATGAGCGGGGGGGGGGGGGGGAGAAGGGGAGTGGCGGAGGCGGGTTGTTATGTGTGTTACAGAGTGTCCCGCCTCGAGCAATTTCAACCAAACCTGGCAAGGTACATGTCTTTCTATTTCACAAAAGTGTTGTCTGTGTATAACGCACCCCTGCAGGGATGTGGTATGTAAAAGTAATGGAAACAGCTTTTGGACTGGCTAGACTGATGAATGTCATGATGTCAATTAAGGGTCGAAGTTGTGAAGCTTAACGCTAAAGAACCTCGAGCATCTTCAGCCAGACTTGATACATTCAGAATTTGCGGAATTCCTGGTACCTGGGTTGTAGAGGGGACTTACTAGATAAAGTTTTGATAAGGAACCTGTACCCGGGAATGTACCGTTTGGATGTAAAATAAGTTTGAAGGGTGGATCACTTTCGAACGCTATGCGCACAACCGAGATAATGAGCTCTGATCTTTTGTCTCTACAAGAGCTGCTCCCTGTAGCGACTCTTCTTTCTGTTGCACAAGGTGTATCTGCGACACACGCCTTCATGTATACACGACCCACAAACCTGGTGTGCATCCGTGGAGCTCCACAGTCAGTTCACCCAGTCGCGAAAGTGACAGTTTCTCGCAGCCGTTATTGTAGTCTGATGAAAATGAAACGCGATGGAGTGAAGCGATCCGGATAACGTTCGGATACATGCGTTGTGCAGCTCTACCATCACGCACCGCACAGTGAAGCGGGTGGTTTGGGAGTGGTCCGATCTTCAAACTTACTTTTTATCAAAACGGTGCATTTCCAAACATGGGTTACTTATCTAAACTGCCTCTACTAATTCCCCTACAATCCCTAAAATCCTACATATGGTTTACTACGTGGAGAAAAAATACTTTAGGACGCCAGGACATCCCTAGAACTGAAGAAAAGCAAGGATATAACATGTTAAGCATAACTCCCGAACACCTGGAGAGGTTTCGAACCAACGTGAAACAAATACGACTTACTGCCTACTAGAATATTATGGCAAACAACTGGCCTCTGCAAGGTGATTACATAATCAGTAATAACTGTTTAAGATATTAATATAACTACAGCTGTTGTTGTTGTTGTTGTTGTTGTTGTTTATTTACAATAACAAGCACAATCCCGGAAGATACGTTTCCACCTGTCTGCCCAATAGCTCGTACTATTCACCGTCCGGTGTCGCTGCTTCGCGAACTCGTGCAAGTAGCACGAGACAGTTAATACACGTAATGGGGAACGTTTCATAACTAACAAATTTACTGATAAATGTTACTTTAAAATAGCATTCGACATTTCTAAAAAAGTATACTATTTTTAAGTTCCTTCTGTGCAGCTTCATTCTGATGAGATGTACTCTCGAAGGATGTGGCTTTCTAGCTAAATTACGGGAATTAGAGTTCGAGATATTTGTTGGAATTTCACTTCCCTCTCGCGTGATAATGTCTCTTCTATTATCTTCATACAATTTTATTTGTTGAGCAGTTGTACACTTTATCTGTTATCAGTGAAGCAAAATAATCCAAAACCGTGAAATGCCTGTGCATTCGATCTACAAATAGCCATTCGTTATGACAGCCAGTTGTTTATTAATTAACTTTCCAGATATCTTTGCAGAGTTCGCCGTCTCCGTTTCACGATGGAAAACTGATATGGTAATATTTTTCGTATTTGAGGTTTTAATTTCACAATTTTCATTATAACTCAATTTCATGAAAATTTTCTTCCTAAAGTCTAGTGTACGGGTGAGATGCATGATTAGTTTCATAAAGGCATGATCGCACTCGGTACTGGCTGGTGAAATTGCTTTTCAAAAGAGGAATATGTAAAACGGAGCACTCTATTACTTGATATAAAAGCAGTGTGATCAATCATTTGAATCATTTGGTAACCACTCTCCCCTGTCAGTAAAGGCTGGACTTTCTTTGATCTGCACGTTTTAACGACCTGACTTGTATCGAATTAATTACATGTGACACAAAAAATTTGACTCTATGCATTAACAATTGATGAAATCGATAAATCACATTCGCACTGCAGTTCGCTGAAAAGTGGCGTAAAGTGGATTAAATTTTCATTAACTACTGTCAGCATCGCTAATCTCTGCAGGCCGTCATATTTACTGTTCGCATATTCCATGATGTATTATTAATTCACCTTTTTTTATAATTGATATGTCCGTATGTTCGTTACGTGTTAGATTGAGTGATATATTATTAAAATCCATTATTGTAACTTTCACTGCTGTTAACTGCTCCATTATTAGTCCCTACCAGTAACACTATCCTGACTCCTTTAAGTATCAAACTCCCATGTATGTATTAGCTTCAAACGGCTGACTACAAATGACTTAAAAATCACTTAAAATGTTAAATTTTTCATGTTAAGTATGTAAGCGATACAAAGTTTAGAAAAGGTTTGAATTTTTTTTTTAAATCGCTAAGTGCTCTCAGTACCAAACACTGAATGAGCGCATAGTTCGGTAAATTTGGGTTACGTTGTAAGCAAAAGTTAGTTTTTCACATATATCAATGCCTTTATTACGTCATATCGTCTGAACTATAAGTCGTACAATGATACATGTTTTTGTAGGTACGTTCAGAGGAATGGGCGGGTACTGTCTGCAAATTGTGTGGCGAACATAGTGTAATAGTACAGCAACAAGAAATTCAAACGTCATGCCGGTACTCTACAATATAAGCTCGAGTTTTACGTAACATCAGTATCGTTATGCCTTATATGTTTGAGATGAATCAATACGTCTCTTGACAGACCTTCGAACGTTCGTTCTTGCAAATTTAAGAGCGAGTTTTAATGCGACACACGACAAGTTTTCAGCAAGGGCCCGCCACTAAATATTGTTGAAAATTTCTTGCGTTGTCTGAACAAACCTTTGACTAATTTTGCAGTTATTCTCTAAATGTTCCGCCGGCCGCGATGGCCGAGCGGTTCTAGGCGGCTCAGTCCGGAACCACGTGACGGTCGCAGGTTCGAATCCTGCCTCGGGCATGGCTGTGTGTGATGTCCTTAGGTGAGTTAGGTTTACGTAGTTCTACGTTCTAGGGGACTGATGACCTCAGATGTTATGTCCCGTAGTGCTCAGAGTCATTTGTACCATCTAAATGTTCCTTATCGCTTTGGTTAATTCAAATTAGTAAAATTCCCATCTAGACCCACAAGTATCGAGCATATTCTAATTTCGAATATACATAATAAATCTCATTGAGAGAGAAAAGCTTCTATCGATAAATTAAAACGCTTTTCGATAACATCGGTAATGCGAAAAGCAGCTATTTCTTCCCTCGACCATGCGAACTGTGGATGAAAGCCGACATGCAGATTTCATATTCTTAGATTTTCGGAAAATGTTTGACACAGTGCCATACTGCAGACTGTCATCAAAGGTCCGAGAATACGTAATTACGAGGGGCGTTCAATAAATAATGCAACACACTTTTTTCTCTGTCGTTTTCGGTTGTTGAAAAATGCGGAATTTGTTGTGGAGCGCCGTGGAATACTCCCGCTTCAGCCTCTCTAGTTTCATGAAGTTCAGATAGGTAGCGGTGCTATATGTAGCCTTCAAATTAACGTTTCTAACGGAGGTGCGTTCCAAGCCAAGCGATGTCACTGACTTTCGTTTGGTGAAAAATCAGAGCATCGCAGATATTCATATGCGCTTGCAGAATGTCTACGGAGACTTGGCAGTGATCAAAAGCACAGTGAACCCTTGGGACAGGTGTCTGTCGTCATCGCAACAAGATCGCGCAAACCTGTCGGATATCCAGCGTGGTGGCCGGCCGCACACAGATGTGACTCCTGAGGTGTTGGAACGTGCGGACACTCTCATTCGAGGTTTTCAGCGGATCACGGCCAAACACCTCGCTGCTCAACTGGACATCTCTGTTGGTAGTGCTGACACATTCATCCACCCTCTGAGTTCCTCGCCGCCTAAGAAAAGACCATAAAGGGCAACGGAGGACCATGTGTGTGGAAGTGCTTGAGAACTGCGAGGCTGATCGAGACAAATTTTTGTCGAACATTGTTACAGGCGATGAAACCTGGGTTCATCACTTCGAACCGGGAACGAAAGGGCAGTCAATGAAGTGGCGCCATACCATCTCTTCTCCGAAGAAAAAATAATAAAGTCCGCTCCCAAATATTATACTCATGAAGGAACTGAAGCTTATACATACCTCTGTATGGAGTATATAACGAGACACTACTAACAGTAGCAGTACCATGTTCAACAGCCCCAGTGTAAAAGTGATTTTCCATCTTGGAACCCACAAACATTCTACAATGGTCAGCCCAAGAGCAAGAACGTGTTTCAGGCTTCTGTCGATATAAAAGAATTGGCCAGTTGTAAACAGGACTTGTGCCCTGAGGGTTCCGTACAAACTAAATTATGTATATGCACTGAGGTGACGGAAGTCATGGGGAACCTCCTCATTTCGTGCCGGACCTCCCCTTTCCCCGCGTAGTGCAGCAGATCGACGTGGCTTGGACTCAAAAAATCGTTGGAAGCCCACAGTTGCGAAAGTGTTGCCGGTGCTGTATTTTGTGCAGGAACTGACCTCTCGATTATGTTCCACAAGCGTTCGATAGGATTTATGTCGGGTGGTCTGAGTGGCCAAATCATTCGCTCGAATTGTCCAGAATATTCTTCAAATCAACGGCGAACAACTGGGGTCCAGTGAGATGGCGCATTGTTATCCACAGAAGTTCCAACGTTGTTTTGGAACATGACTCTCTGAACGGCTGTAAATGGCCTCCAAATAGCCAAACATAACCATTTGAAGTTAATGATGGGTTCAGTTGGACCAAAGGATCCTGTCCATCCCACGTAAACAAAGCCCACATGATTATAGAGTCACACCAGCAAGCACAGTGCCTTTTTGACAACGTGGGTCCATGGCATCGTGGGGTCTGCACCACACTCGAACCTTACCATCAGCTCTTACCAACTGCAATCGAGACTCATCTAGCGTCCAGCCGACATGGTTACATGCACACGACAGATGCTGCGGGCGATATCGGGTTGTTAGCTAAGGCACTAGCGTCGGTCGTCTGCTGCCATAGCCCATTAACGGCAGATTTCGCCGCACTATCCTAACAGATACGTTCGTCATACGTACCGGATTGATTTATGCGGTGATTTCACGCAGTGTTGCTTTTCCGTTAGCACTGAGAACTCTACGGGAACGCTGCAGCTCTCGGTCGTTAAGCGAAAGCCGTCGGCCACTGTGTTGTCCGTAGTGAGAGGTAGTGGATGAAACTGGATGTTCTCGGCACACTCTTGACACTGCGGACCTCAAAATATTGAATTTCCTAGCGATTTCCAAAATGGAAAGTCCCATGCGTCTATCACCAACAACCAAGCGCCTTCCAGAGTCCATTAGTTCCCTTCGTGAAGCCATTATCACGTCGAAAATCTTTCAACACGAATCACCTCAGTACAGAAACCGCAGCATGTGTCATCTGAGTACGAATGACAGCCCCGCCAAAGCACTGCCCTTTTATATGTGCACGCGGTATTATCGTGGTCTGTTTAGTTGCATATCGCTATCACATGAGTTTTGTCACCTCAATGTTCAAATGGTTCAAATGGCTCTGATCACTATAGGACTGAACTTCTGAGGTAATCAGCCCCCTACAACTTAGAACTACTTAAACCTAACTAACCTAAGGACATCACACACATCCATGCCCGAGGCAAGATTCAAACCTGCGACTCACCTCAACGTATTACGTATTTTGCACCTCATAACATTGCTGTCTGCTCTCTTTCTCTCCTAATCTCATTCCCCCAAATATAAATAAGCATATTACGAAGTCTTATCTGAAATATTTTATCTGGAGTGTAGGCGTATATTGCATCGAGCTGCTGTGCGTGTAGTGTAGCCTACTGCTCAGCGCCGCTTTCTGGTATGCTGTGGGTCGCCAGCTTAAACCCGATGGTTAGCAATTATTTTTTGCTATCATTTCGGAAGTATTGTATCTGCATAATCTGGAACAGACTGTGTCTGTATAAACCACAGCAGTCTGTAATATTCTGTGCTTATACAAACAGCTGCACTCTCCGTACGCCGGCCGCTGTGGCCGAGCGGTTCTACGCGCTTCAGTCTGGAACCGCACGACCGCTACGACCGCAGGTTCGAATCCTGCCCCGGGAAGGGATGTGAGTGATGTCCTTAGGTTAGTTAGGTTTAAGTAGTTCTAAGTTCTAGGGGTCTGATGACCTCAGATGTTAAGTCCCATAGTGCTCAGAGCCATTTGACCCATTTTGAGCACTCTCCGTCCGGAAGTTCTGTTCTATTTTCACCCTACGTTGGTGTCAGTAATAAGCGTGCTTTCAGTGGTGAGAGTGAAACTTCATTTTTTTACGTGACACTAGTGGAGACGGTGGGTACTTCAAAATATCTGCATCACCTTAACTCCAATTACACAGCGTAAGCCGTCGCCTACATGGACAAGGACTGTAATCCGTCATTCCCAAGATTCGTATATTCAAGAGAGAGGCGGATTCCCAAAAACAGCAGTAAGTCAGCTTCACACCAGGCATCCATCAGTGTTTTCCGGAGGTACTGCTCAGAACCCAAGCAAGGGGCTGAAAGGAATCGATCGAGTCGCCAAATACAACAGATGGGATGAAATGATGTGGTTGGCAAATGTGGACTTTTACTTGGATGGCAGCGCCCAGCAGTGGTTCGGGAAAAATGGAGACGAGCGCAATGAAAGGGACAAATTCCAGACTGAACTGCAGAAAACGTTTGGTGACAGTCAGCAGTAAGTACGGTTAGCGGAAGGACAACTGAAGAACAGGGCCCAACGTCACGGGGAAGCGACACGGTACATTTTCTGATCCTAACATGACACAAGCCGAAAAATCTCGCATTTGATGAAAGGAGTCGCAGAAAACAATCTACTGAGCTCTTCTAGTTAAGGATGTCACAAAGAAAGAGGCATTTGTCAAGCAGTACCAGCGATTCGTGGAATTGCAACAAAAAAGAGTCGGACGAGTTATGAGGTATGACCAGTTGCGGTATGTCGTCCCTATGGCAGTTGTGGAACAGCACCAAGAGCTCGCCTCTCTCATTTGCAAGATAGCTGGAGAAAAGATACGGCAGTGTATGACAGACAGAAATGTCGCATCGATAGCAACCTTGAATATCGAAACGTTACGTTAGAAGGTAATAGAGGATGTTGAAGAAGAAGTGTATCGGTCTTCAGCACCAGCCTCCGGTACCGGCCGAAAGCGCCAGGAAGCATGGACTTGGCGAACTCGGACGCTGCAGCAATCAAACGACAACCCAGCACTCGACCAACGCAGATGTAAACCAACTCCTACGCAAAGTAGAACGCACCACACAAGAAAAGCCATTTGGAGGACAGAGGACAACGCGCCAGTGAATTTTCGCAGTCGACGTTCTGGTCACATACACTCCTGGAAATTGAAATAAGAACACCGTGAATTCATTGTCCCAGGAAGGGGAAACTTTATTGATACATTCCTGGGGTCAGATACATCACATGATCACACTGACAGAACCACAGGCACATAGACACAGGCAACAGAGCATGCACAATGTCGGCACTAGTACAGTGTATATCCACCTTTCGCAGCAATGCAGGCTGCTATTCTCCCATGGAGACGATCGTAGAGATGCTGGATGTAGTCCTGTGGAACGGCTTGCCATGCCATTTCCACCTGGCGCCTCAGTTGGACCAGCGTTCGTGCTGGACGTGCAGACCGCGTGAGACGACGCTTCATCCAGTCCCAAACATGCTCAATGGGGGACAGATCCGGAGATCTTGCTGGCCAGGGTAGTTGACTCACACCTTCTAGAGCACGTTGGGTGGCACGGGATACATGCGGACGTGCATTGTCCTGTTGGAACAGCAAGTTCCCTTGCCGGTCTAGGAATGGTAGAACGATGGGTTCGATGACGGTTTGGATGTACCGTGCACTATTCAGTGTCCCCTCGACGATCACCAGTGGTGTACGGCCAGTGTAGGAGATCGCTCCCCACACCATGATGCCGGGTGTTGGCCCTGTGTGCCTCGGTCGTATGCAGTCCTGATTGTGGCGCTCACCTGCACGGCGCCAAACACGCATACGACCATCATTGGCACAAAGGCAGAAGCGACTCTCATCGCTGAAGACGACACGTCTCCATTCGTCCCTCCATTCACGCCTGTCACGACACCACTGGAGGCGGGCTGCACGATGTTGGGGCGTGAGCGGAAGACGGCCTAACGGTGTGCGGGACCGTAGCCCAGCTTCATGGAGACGGTTGCGAATCGTCCTCGCCGATACCCCAGGAGCAACAGTGTCCCTAATTTGCTGGGAAGTGGCGGTGCGGTCCCCTACGGCACTGCGTAGGATCCTACGGTCTTGGCGTGCATCCGTGCGTCGCTGCGGTCTGGTCCCAGGTCGACGGGCACGTGCACCTTCCGCCGACCACTGGCGACAACATCGATGTACTGTGGAGACCTCATGCCCCACGTGTTGAGCAATTCGGTGGTACGTCCACCCGGCCTCCCGCATGCCCACTATACGCCCTCGCTCAAAGTCCGTCAACTGCACATACGGTTCACGTCCACGCTGTCGCGGCATGCTACCAGTGTTAAAGACTGCGATGGAGCTCCGTATGCCACGGCAAACTGGCTGACACTGACGGCGGCGGTGCACAAATGCTGCGCAGCTAGCGCCATTCGACGGCCAACACCGCGGTTCCTGGTGTGTCCGCTGTGCGTGCGTGTGATCATTGCTTGTACAGCCCTCTCGCAGTGTCCGGAGCAAGTATGGTGGGTCTGACACACCGGTGTCAATGTGTTCTTTTTTCCATTTCCAGGAGTTTAGATCGTGAAAACGTTCGCCAGTCAGACGTAATTTCACGTCACGACATCACCTATGGAAAGTGAAACATGGACAGCAAACAGAACAGAAGCTTTTAAAATGTAGTGCTATAGAAGAATGCTGAAATTAGATGGATAGCTCAAATAACCAATGAAAAGGTGCTGAACGGAATTGGGAAAATCGCATTTATGGCACAATTTAACTAAAATAAGTGGTCAGTTGATAGGGCACTAACTAAAGCATCAAGATAGGCTGTTGGGCGATGGAGGGTAGTATGGAAGGTAAATGGAAATGAGCGTTTGGCGTTCATTGGCCGGGAGGCCTTTTACGGGGCAGGTCCGGCCGCCTTGGTGCAGGTCTTATTACATTCGACGCCACATTGGCCGACCTGCGGGCCGGATGGGGATGGAATGATGATGAAGACAACACAACACCCAGTCCCTGAGCGGAGAAAATCCGCGACCCAGCCTGGAATCGAATCCGGGCCCTTTAGGACGGCAGTCCGTCACGCTGACCATTCAGCTATCGGGGCGGACTAGTATGGAAGGTGAAAATTGTAGAGAGAAACCAATGCGTCTCCAAGAAGGATAAAATTGACGTAGGGTCTACTGGTTATTCAGAGGTGAAGAGGCTTGCCCAGAATACACTACCATGGAGCGCTGCACCAAACCTATCTTCAGTTTGAAAACCACAGCAGTATTACTATATGGTTTCTTTCCGTTCCATTTACTACTGAAACTTATCAAGAATGAGTATTCGCCTTTGCACTCACTGCTGTTAGTCTAATAGTACTTTCACGGTCTTTGTGGCATCAGTACCGATAATAATCGTAGCTTTCATCCTGAACGCAGCTTGAAAAATTCTCTCAGCTCGTTTCCGCGAAATGTAAAGCGTAATTTAATAAGTAGCTGCCAGTTATGATTTTTCAGAATTTCTCGTGCACTCTACCGCCAGTCAATGAACTACTACATGACCATTCGTGCTGTCTCTCTTTGTGTACAACTGCTATTCTATGTTAGCGCGATCTGATATGGTCAGACGGGAGAGTTTGAGCAACATTCCATGATAGACCGTTCAAGTATTTTGGAAGCGCTTACTTTCGGAAACAAATTGTAGTTTCTTAGTTTCCTGCCAGTCTATCAGAGCTGTCATATTCTTCAGGTATTCCATTGATTCACACATATCCAAGATATACCGTATGATGACTGAATGTAATTCGGTCTCACATATCACCATTTTTAAACCTGTGTCCGATCCTTGCATTTTGCTTGTATCGCGGATTATTCACACACTTCTTCTCGTTATATCTGTCTCTCGTAAGATTTTACACATGTCACACAAGTTTGAAATATTAGAAATTTTCTCTAATTTCTCATATGCCGTATCCCAACTGCTTATCGACCAGAACCTCTTCAATTTCCCTAGTACTCAGCGTGACACAAGGAACTGATCGTTCAGTGGTTCTCATATGTATCACCTGTTGATTTCTAGACTCTACAAGGATAACGCATTTTTCAAAAATTAGCCATCTGTGCCCTAAATTTTGATTACCAAACCGCGTCGCCCATAACTTCCAACGTCGTCCTCGTGACTTAAGTAACCGACAATTCTGTCGCTACTGTCAAGTGGCTTTAAATCATTTAGTTCTCTCTCAAGTTCAGATCACACGTGATAAACACTAGATTTTTCCAGTTTTACTTTTAGGTTTCTATTCCTCAGTCTTGCAGCTACTACCATTAGCACTGAGTTGATGTCTCAAACTGACGATTTAGAGCCTTTATAGAATCTTACATTCTTGTAAATTAGTTAAGACAACATTCGTTATGTTCCCCAAAAATGAACGGAATGATTGCCATTTCCAACGCCGACATCGTCGTAATATCATTAGATCTTCCGAATGAACCTCTTCCTCTGCTACAACCTTCCCACAAAATCGGGTAATATCGTTCAACTAAGTCTCCTATAATTATCTTCACTGTAAAAATTTAGAAGTCAGAGTTCCACCACACCCCGATAATTAGTGCGGCAGTCAATCGATACTTTCCAGTTTCTTCCAATCCACGACCGCAAGTCGATACTATTTGCCTTTGGCGTTTCAACTCGGTTATGTGAGTACTGTTTCCTCTTCCGTCAATATTATGCGAGTTTCTGGTAATATGACCTTCTGTGTTTAAGCAGCACTGTAGGATTAATGTTATGTCCGTAGAAAGACTTTCAGAGGTTGTCGAAGTATTGACACAAAAAAGGCTTACCAAAGAAATGAAAACACATATGTTAAAAAACGCAAGCTTTCTGTGACGAGAGATCTGTAGCCGTCTGAGTCCTCTGCCTGTCATGATTTTGTGCTTGTACACAGGAATATCATTGTGCAGAGCGTAATGCAAATTGTGTTTATTCGGGAGTACGTGACTCAAGAGGAATGTCTGTCTGACGATTTAGGAAAAAAGAAGATAACGACGTTATTACACAGCAAGGAATGGAGAAAATTTGCACTTTATTACTAAAATGAGGAGTGTGTTCATGCCAATCATTTTCTTTTTCTTTCTTTTATTTCGAGTATGCAGTTGTATAATGAACCTTTTTAAAAGCATATAATATTTATTGTTGGACGAATTTCGATTTAATGAACAGTTCTGATGATTGTGAAGAAGGCAATGTGAAAAATGCAAAGGACTGTGACAATATTCCAGTGAGAGGGAACCGCTTTTGATAAAGGTCCAAATGAGGCATACCGAACCGTCATAGCAAGAGCAAGATTCAAGCCATCACTCTTCGTACTTTAAGCGTTGAACCCAGTGCTGGTAGTCGATTATTGCACTTTGCATTGCGAAGGAAAGGAAGATTAAGAGTTTGACATCCCGTCGGCAGTGCGATAATTAGAATCGGAGCAAAAACTCGGATTACGAAACGACGGGGAAGGAAATCGGCCGTGCCCTTTTCAAAGGAAGTAGTCCGGCACGTGCCTGGAGTGATTCGTGGAAATCACGGAAAATACAAACCAGGCTGGCCAGACAGGTTTGAACCAACGTCCACCCGAATGCGGCCCAGATCACGGCGCCACAGGTTTTTACGTAGCATTTTGGCCGATGAAAAATTTGTGTGTTTTCTGTCAACATACACTGTGTGATCAAAGTATCCGGACACCCTCATAAACATACGTTTTTCATATTAGGTGCATTGTGCAGCCACCTGCTGCCAGGTACTCCATATCAGCGACCTCAGTAGTCATTATCCATCATGAGAGAGCAGAATGGGGCGCTCCGCGGAACTCACCAACTTCGAACGTGATAAGGTGACTGGGTGTCACTTGTGTCATAAGTTTGTATGCGAGATTTCCACGCTCTGAAACATCCCTAGATCCACTGTTTCCGATGTGATAGTAAAGTGGAAACGTGAAGGGACGCGTACAGCACAAAAGCGTACAGGCCGACCTCGTCTGCTGACTGACAGAGACCGCCAACAGTTGAAGAGGATCGTAATGTTTAATAGGCAGACATCTATCCAGACCATTACATAGTAATTCCAAACTGCATCAAGATCCATTGCACGTACTACGACAGTTAGGCGGGAAGTGAGAAAACTTGGATTTCATCGTCGAGCGGCTGCTCATAAGCCACACATCACGCCGGTAAATACCAGACGACGCCTCGCTTGCTGTAAGGAGCGTAAACATTGGACGACTGAACAGCGGAAAAAAGTTGTGTGGAGTGACGAATCACGGTACACAACGTGGCGATCCGATGGCACGGTGTGGGTATGGCAAATGCCCGGTGAACGTCATCTGCCAGCGCGTGTAATGCCAAGACTAAAATTCGGAGGCGGTGGTATTACGATGTGGTCGTGCTTTTCATGGAGGGCACTAGCACCCCTTGTTGTTTTGCGTGGCACTATCACAGCACGGGCCCACATTGATGTTTTAAGCACCTTCCTTCTTCCCACTGTTGAAGAGCAATTCGGGGATGGCGATTGCATCTTTCAACACGATCTAGCAACTGTTCATAATGCACGGCCTGTGGCGGAATGGTTACACGACGATACCTTCCCTCTAATGGACTGGCCTGCACCGAGTCCTGACCTGAATCCTATAGAACACCTTTGGGATGTTTTGGAACGCCAGCTTTGTGTAAGGGCTCACCGACCGACATCGATACCTCTCCTCAGTGCAACACTCCGTGAAGAATGGGCTGCCATTCCTCAAGAAACCTTCCAACGTATGCATGCGGGAGTGGAAGCTGTCATCAAGACTAAGGGTGGGCCAACACTAACTGAATTCCAGTAATACCGATGGAGAGCGCCACGAACTTGTAATTTTCAGCCAGGTATCCGGATACTTATGATCACATAGTATATTTGAGTTCTGCTTTGCTTTCTTCTTGTCTGCTTGATCAGTCCAGGTCTAACAATAAATTGTGCAATAACATATCCAGGATGGTTAAGAAGCCACTGGTCGCATTCCTGTGAAGATAAGTCCAGGAACGACTTGGAAAAGATGCGACCCGGTAGCACTGTGTGGAGGAATGTAAATACATGAATCTCGTAATCCCTGTAATAATGGACGGCATTTTCATAGGTGACTTGTCTGCATCACGGAATATTGTCCAAAGTTAAAAGAGGTTAATTTTCTTCACTTTCGTGTATGTATTTTTCTCAAAATTCAACCGTGTGAGATAGAGATCTAAGTTGATGTACCCAGTGTCCGAACACAGGTGCGGATCTAGTGCTCTGATCTGGGGGAGGAGGGGGAAGGGGTCAGGTTGGGGTGGGGGGGACCACGTTGTCTTACTGTCTCTCTCCACCTTCTCCCCCTTCCCCCACTCCATCGCCCACCTCACCACAAGTATAATCTGTTGAAATACCCACTGAAACGTTCCTCTTCGTCCGTCGTCTCGGAGCTTCTGTAGCGTCCGGTCCTTAGAATTCCTCTCAAACGTTTGTTGGTAGACCTGGATAATTTCTCGGCCCTGCTGCACTTACGCTATGAAGCCAAATAACGGTCGCCAGCCCGCCCGGTTAGCCGAGCGATCTAACTTGCTGCCCCCCGAGCGAGAAGGCGTGCCGGTCCACTGTACGAATCCACCCGGCCGATTAAGAGCCGAGATCCGGCGTGCTGGCCAGCCTGTGGATGGTTTTTAAGGGACTCCGGAACGCCCTATACTTGCAATGTTAAAATAACGCTTATAAATTACATCTTTCCTCACAAAGTATTTGAGGCAGGAAGTTGAACTTTTTACAGATTATTTATTGGAATATGGGCTACAACTTAACACAGGGATTTTACAAAATTTTAGTTCAGTTATTAAAGATGATTTTTTTCAATTGTAATGAAAATTCACAACATTTTTTTTGCAATTTTTTATTTATATATTCAAAAATATACAGTTTTTTGGAAAAAAGCTGTGTTAAATTATGCAGAAGGTACTGTGTAACATTTACTGAAAGTTTGAAACAAATATGTTTGGAAGATCCTTAGAAAACATGTAATTAGTATGAGAAAATAAAAGTTTTGGGAATCGAGCGACAAAGATTGGATTAACTTTTTAGTGCATTCCAGGTCCATAGGATGGATTATCTTCATCCTCTGCAAACTCCTCCTCCAGCTTCCTCTTGTTCCTCCTCCTGTTTACTCTTGCTTGTATTTCTAGACTCTTTACAGCCCTGTCTGGAGCCCGAAGGCGTTCCTCGTCTAAAGCAAGCATCGCTCGTACCATGTTAGAACCTATCTTCATTCCCATATTTCTAAATACCTTGCACCTTACAGTGTTGCCATCATTGAAAGTCGCAACAGCATCATACACACCAAAGTGAAGTGTTTCTATTCCAACAAATACAGTCTTGGGGATCCTCGACCATATAACACTATTTACACTTTCATTGAGGTTTTGAGTTTTTCCGTGAATACACTTTTTCAACAGTTCAGGTGCAGCTAAGTCTCTGAAAATAGGTTTTATCACCTCCATTATTGCATGAGGCAGACTATGCCTGTTGCGGGGTTGTGAACCACTGAAGGCTACTGCGGGACGAAGCCTCTCTGCCGTTTCTAAGTCCGTGGTTTAATACACAATACACAAGGGTCGCCAGCCTCGCTTAAACTCGCGACACAGTGTTAAAACTGTTCCTTCCTCTAAACTAATGCGTTATAAGAGACTTCTAAATCTGAAAGGTTTCCATGTGTTGGAAACATTACTTTCATCGGCAAGCAAATGGGCTGATGAGAGGAATATAGCACATTCTGAGAAAATGAAAGAGTTTTGCAGGAGAATCAAGGAATAGAGAAATAGTTAATCTGACGTGGTCAGTAGTTGGCCTGAAACGAATTATATTTCTTTAAATTACTGTTAAATGTAGTACTAAACTAATTTGCTTACACCATTGTTTAGTATAGCGCTTCAGTATAACGTTCAAGAAAAATTGCAATTATGAGACACATAGAATTTGAAAACTATACGTTTGAAAGTTTGTAAAATACAAGAGTCACAAAGTAATTTAATAGCTGTGACAGCAACAGTTTCTCACGACTCTAACAATCTCATAATTTACACAATATAAAATCGAAATATGCTCTCACCATTATCGGTATTTCACAAAGCGCTACGCCTGTGAGCACAGGAATGTAGACAGTCGCTACGCGAATGTCTAAGTAACTCAGTCTTCCCGTTTTGTGTGTGTGTGTGGGGTGGGGGGTGGGGGGGGGTGGCAAGAGGCGGTGCAGAGGGGTGTATTCAGACTCTTTCTCTTTCTGTCTTTCCTCACTCAGCCACCTCCTGTGGTTTGCCATTTATTCCTGCGGGCCCACGAAACGTATGTGTTCTGTTGTAGACAGCCTGCGAATGTGTGTGTTTAACTGGCTGGAATGTTGGCAGACAGGCCGTAAGCACAGCCACGTGGGCTGGCCTTCGCGTAAGCAACTGTGAGGTATCCTGAGTTAAACGTAGCTCTCAGTTTCCAGAACTCCTTATTGGCCCTGGTGGTCTAGCGACAGAACGCATGCCTGGAAACAGTTAAAATCCCGGTATTCCTTTAACCCTGCTGTTCTGTTCACTTTTACTTGACATATATACTGTTCGGGTCAATATGACCCGACATATCAAAATGCTTTAGAAACATAAATTTTGGTACAGTTTTAGCTATCGACATTGTTGTTCTATTCCAGTACCTTGTTAGTAATAATAATAATAATAATAATAATAATAATAATGGTAATAATAATAATAATAACAATGCATACAACTTTATTGAGGGATATTTTTCATTTAAATATGCACATAAATTTGAAACAACAGACAGTTTCCATTACAGGCATTCAACTTAGAAAGCACTACAGTTTTTCCATACTTCTATTCTTATTGTTGACAGTTTAGACGTAAGTATTGACATTTTCTAACAACAGACAGTTGTCATTACAGATATTCATCTTAGAGCACACTACAGTACAGAACACACTACAGTTTTTTTATTACATTCCAACATAGAAAGCACTACAACTTTAGAATCCTCTCTTCTTACTGATTGTAGTTTAGGCACAAGTATTCACATAAATTTGAAACAACAGAATTTTCAATACAATCATCTTATAAAATACTACAGTTCTTTTCTTACTGCTTGCACTGTGGACACAAGTAGGTTACATGTTTCTTGCAAATATGTTTACTACATTTTCCACACACCATGTTTGTTTTATTGTCATTACTTGATGGACAGAACTTACAGCGTGCACGTTTTGTAGATTTTCTTGTTGTTACCGATTCTGACACACCACCCACATCATTCGGGTTTTGGATGCTTGTGACCATTCTCAAAGAATCTTCTGTTCTTGGGAAATGCGTTCTTGATGCAATATGTTCTTTTATCAGTGACTTTCCAAGTTCCTCCAAGAATATTCTCCTTCTAGTCAATTTGCTTGCATTCCAATTAGGGTCAACCGAAATCCACAAAACGTATGCATTATAAGCAGAAACATCAAGAATATTGTAGAAAACTATCATTGGCCACCTATTACTTTTTCGTTTGCATGTATATGTACCTAATAACTGATCAAGCGTGTCTACAGCACCTTTGGTTGAATTATAGTCCAAAATCATTTTTGGCTTCTTATCAGCCCTGTCACTGATTTCCGCATCATGGTGGAGAGTGCTCATAAGTACAACATTCTTGTGTCTCTTAGGAATATAATTAACCACAGTAGTGTCATTTGTGAAGTAAAATGAAGAGCTGTGTACCTCCTTGTTGGTCATTTTGTGTGGAAGCTCCGGCTTATTTTTCCGTATAGTTCCCAACATAGTCAATTTCCTTTTCAGAAGCAGCTGCCCCAAATTGTACGACGTAAAAAAGTTGTCACACGTGATATTCTGACCACGTAACTCAGAAGTGAGATCAGATACCACCCTCATTCCCTGATTTCTTTCTGGTGCCGCTCCACTCACCTTTCCTGTATAAATTTGGGCTTTCAGTACGTATGAAGTTTTGCTGTCACACATGGTCCATATTTTGATCCCATATTTTGCCGGTTTACTTGGGATATACTGCTTGAATGGACAGCGACCTCTAAATGCTACTAACTGCTCGTCAACAGTAACATTTTCTCCTGGATTATACAGTTTAGGAAGGACCTCTACCCACTTCTCCCAAATACTACGAATTGCGGCAAGTTTGTCAGTACGTCGTCTTTCCTCTCTAGTAGATTTCTTGTCAAATCGCAGGACACGTGATATCTTACAGAATGTTTCATGAGACATGGTTGCTCGAAATATGTTTCGCCCAGTATCTTTATCCCACAAACTTTTTGTAGACTCCCCATGAGATCGATATACACCCGCTAGGAGTAAGAGTCCTAAGTATGCATGGAAAACAGAACCATCAATATCTGTCCACTGTTCACCATAAACTCGCTGCCCTTCAATATTTGTCATCTCTATTATTTCATTTTGAAGCGCTGTGTGAAATACTGCTTCAAATGAACATTTTACATCAGATATTCTGCTGACTGCATACCTGGTAACTCCTGGGGTACTCTTGATGATGTTCGAAGCTGGTAGGCGACCATGTTGTGCTGGTGGATGCAACTGCCATTCTATATTCCCATTTTTAGAAAGAAAAGTCTCTACACTATTTTGTATGGGCTGTGGACTGTCGTAACTGTCATCGGAACACTCGCTTTCAGATGCATTGCTGATGTGATCTTCAAACTCAGAAAGTGATCCTTCATCTGGTGAGGCATTTACTATTTCTTCCAACTCACGATCATTCAATGGTCTCATCGCCATGGTGTCACAAGTCAAACTGGGCAGAAACAAAGCATTCCAATTATTGAGAACTGCCAATTATTATTTCCTGGGGAAAGCAACAAACAAGCCCATTGTTGTGAACGCATGGAGCTTTAGGTGATTGTTGAGAGTAAGTTGGAATGATGCAGTCACTATTCCCACACAACACAACAAAAATAATTTTCGCCATTTCCAGATTTTAGAAATAAATACGAGTTACACTAAACATATTTGTGTCGGGTCATTATGACCCGAACATTACATATGCAACTATTACAGTTGAAGCCCAAACTTCTTAAACTTTTTTAAAACCTTTTAAAACACATGCTGCTCATCCATTTTCAGACAAAGTCACAAAGTTTCATAAATATATATTGGTATTTACATAATGTAAAATAACGTTCATATTCGTTTCGGGTCATATAGACCCGAACAGAACAGCAGGGTTAATCGATTCTTCATCTCTCAACGATGTGACGGATTGCCAGGAACGACACGTCGTTCGACTCGGCTCTGAGCACTATGGGACTTAACATCTGAGGTCATCAGTCCCCTAGAACTTAGAACTACTTAAACCTAACTAACCTATGGACATCACACACATCCATACCCGAGGCAGAATTCGAACCTGCGACCGTAGCGGTCGCGCGGTTCCAGATTAAGCGCCTAGAACCGCTCGGCCACTTCGGCCGGTTGACACGTCGGTCGGATTCCACGTCAAGCTGTAGGTCCCTTTTCTCCAGCTCGGTAACTGGGGTAGATTAGTGAAACAGAAGTCCCTGAAGACATGTCCCATCGAAAGATTTGCACTCGACCATTCAGCCACACGAAATAAGTAGGATTTCTTACTGCTTTCGAGACAGTTTTCATACTACTTTATTTTCCGAAAGGTAGCTGTGAATTTCTCTTTTTGAGGGGGACGGAAGTCCATGACGCTCACGTCCCGATCCCCTTTTTTGCAATATCACCCCCCTCATTTTGATCCGCGCTTATCCGAACACATCATTAATGACCCAGGGGAGGCACCATTCTCGAAACTCCCCCACGTACTTTCCAGAGGAAATATTAGTCATTTGATGACAACATACAACGTTTGTCAACTGACCTCTTTCTCTGAATACCATTTTACCTATCTGCAACTTGCCGCGTGTTACCATCACTTTCCGTGTTTTCTTATAAACAATTTTAAACTTCAACTCAATGCTTTAAATATGTCATGAGGTACAGATTTATACCTTTCCATTAGCATAGAAATATTATCAAAAAATGTGCTTGTTTGCCGCAGGCTGAACACTATAAGTTGGATACTGGTTTTCTGTGTGATATACGTATGTCATACACGGTTCTGTCAAGCCATCATAATGTATTTGTTAAATTTACTTGCATGTTCTTCCTCCCACAACAATCAGACATTAATCTTCTAAAATCTTTTGTCATACCATTGTAATATCTGTTCAAAAATCTGCAGCATTTCTCGAGTTTTAGTTTACGCTCACCATTAAAAGTTCATTGGAATCATACTAGTTTACTTATTCCAAAATTTTGAAAAATTGCAGGGCTAGACTGATTAATATATGTATAAAAGTATGAACAAGACTCAAGAAAATTCGTAGTTTTTAATATCCTGAAAATTACTAACACTTATTTTTAAAGGAAAAGAATATTCACAAGAATAAATCGGCAGCTCGAGGTCAAATATCATTGATTACTCAGTACTGAACAAAAAGCATCATCGTTGATAACCGATACATGAGTATGTCGAGGAAGCGACATCTATCCGACCACAATCTACTAATTTCTAAAATGAATATTTTTAACAAGATGGAGTAATACCAAGAATAAAGTAACAGCATTCAAAGTACACTTATTAAGTTACAAAATAATAGTAAACAACTTTTATATGCAAATAAACTAAATGAACGATTGCTAATGAAATCCGCCGCTGAAAACTATGATGAGGGATGGAAGACTATAAATAATAGCGTTCAGAAGGCAGCTTTTGTAGCACTGGGAAGTAGATTTAAAAAGTATGAACGATGTGGAACGAAGAATTAGAAAACGTAACAAGAAGGGATGAGAAGCATGTCTAAAATATCTACAAAACAACGACAGAATTAAGAGCAGAATATAATCGAAATAGAGCAGCTGCTAAATGAGAATGTAAAAATGCACAAAAAACAAGTAATCCAGGAAATGGCATACATGGGCAGCAAGCAGGTACCTATAAAGCAATCAAACATTTTACTAGGGAAGAAAAAGATACATTGCACATAAATACAACAAACGAAATTTAATGAGAAGAACGTTACAAAAAGTTGTTGTATTACCAGAACTTAATGGAGGAAGCAGGAATTAATGAAGATGGGAAAAGGGTAGATGTACTAACATTAGTCAAATTAGAAGAAGCTTTAAAAACAACGAGAAATAGAAAGGCTCCTATACATCATACTTACAGCGAGTTATTAAAATACTGCGAAATTCCCCTTAAACTAAGATTTCTACTTTTCCTGAATTTATGCTTGGAGAAAGCGAGAATAGCGGAAATCTGTCAACAGCTGTTGTACACTCAATTTTTAAGAAAGGAAATCGAAAAGACTATAACAATTATACGGGAATATGTACTTTAATAGCTGTGCATTAAAAAAATAAGGTTAAGCCCAACAGTCAAAACCATTTTAACTGAAAACCAGAGTGGATGTAGACGCACTAAGATAAGAACAGTGGATAATATATCCACTTAGAAGATTGATAAGTGAAGAGAATTTAATAATGAGACAAACATACATTTTATCTATTATATCGAGGTCTTTGACAGATTAAAGAGGACAACATTATTATTATAGCACTATTTTACAAACGTTACAACAAAATGGAATTGCGTGACTCTTGGTATAGACCATAGGAAGCTTATACAATGAAACTAAGTTGTAATAAAAGCAGGGAACACAAAAGTAAGAGACTTTATAACTAGCCCAGCAGAGAAAAAGGGTTGCAGTCTTCCCACAGTTCGGTTATATTCAAATGTAAATGACATGGTTAACAAGTGAAAATAAGAAACAAAAAACAACAAATGTGTAAAACTAGGTAAGGACCATTATATAAAATCATTAACGAATGCTGATAACCAGATTACAATAACCACTTCAGAAGAAGAACTCCAAAGAAATATTTTTAAATTAAACCAAATTCTTCGAAATCATCATTTCTAAATATTACAGGCAAGACAAAATGAATAGAGTTCCGAGGATTGCGATCAAAAATTCTAATAGAAAGCAAAGTACTCCACCAAATACGTCATTATAATTACTTGGGTACTGAAATTTCTTTTCATAGTGGTAAAGCATAAAACAAACTTTCATTGTATTTATGCGCAATTAAACAAACATTAACAAAAAAGACAACTAATGAAACGTAACTGAATTTCTACGAAACACTAGTTGTTCCTTGCTGCTTTATGGATCTGATGTTTGTATATCGAACAAAGAACGCATAAACCGAACACGTAACATCAGAAATGAAATTGCTCAGCTCAGTTAAAGACTGTAAAGTAGAAGACAAACTGAGAAACGAATATACACTACTGGCCACTAAAATTGCTACACCACGAAGATGACGTGCTACATATGCGAAATGTAACCGACAGGAAGAAGATGCTGTGATATACAAATTATTAGCTTTTCAGAGCATTTACACAAGGTTGGCGCCGGTGGCGACACCTACAACGTGCTGACATGAGGAAAATTTTAAACCGGTTTCTCATACACAAACACCAGTTGACCGGCGTTGCCTGGTGAAACGCTGTTGTGATGCCTCGTGTGAGGAGGAGAAATGCGTACCATCACGTTTCCGACTTTGATAAAGGTCGGATTGTAGCCTATCGCGATTGCGGTTTATGGTATCGCGACATTGCTGCTCGCGTTGGTCGAGATCCAATGACTGTTAGCAGAATATGGAATCGGTCGGTTCAGGAGGGTAATACGAAACGCCGTGCTGGATCCCAACGGCCTCGTATCACTAGCAGCCGAGATGACAGGCATCTTACCCGCATGGCTATAACGGATCGTGCAGCCACGACTCGATCCCTGAGTCAACAGATGGGGACGTTTGCAAGACAACAACCATCTGCACTAACAGTTCGACGACGTTTGCAGCAGCATGGACTATCAGCTCGGATACCATGGCTGCGGTTACCCTTGACGCTGCATCACAGACAGGAGCGCCAGCGTTGGTGTACTCAATGACGAACCTGGGTACACAAATGGCAAAACGTCATTTTTTCGGATGAACCCAGGTTCTGTTTACAGCATGATGATGTCGCATCCGTGTTTGGTGACATCGCGGTGAACGCACATTGGAAGCGTGTATTCGTCATCGCCATGCTGGCGTATCACTGGGCGTGATGGTATGGGGTGCCATTGTTTACACGTCTCAGTCCGGTCACCTCTTACTCCCATTGACGGCAATTTGAACAGTGGACGTTACATTTCAGCTGTGTTACGATCCGTGGCTCTACCCTTCATTCGATCCCTGCGAAACCCTACATGTCAGCAGGATAATGCACGACCGCATGTTGCAGGTCCTGTACGGGCCCTTCTGGATACAGAAAATGTTAGACTGTTGCCCTGGCCAGCACATTCTCCAGATCTCTCACCAACTGAGAACGTCTGGTCAATGGTGGCCGAGCAACTGGCTCGTCACAATATGCCTGTCACTACTCTTGATGAACTGTGGTATCATGTTGAAGTTGCATAGCTCTGTTTGACTCAATGCCCAGGCGTATCAAGGCCGTTATTGCGACCAGAGGTGGTTGTTCTGGGTACTGATTTCTCAGGATCTATGCACCCAAATTGCGTGAAAATGTAATCACATGTCAGTTCTTGTATAATATTTCTGTCCAATGATTACCCGTTTATTATCTGCATTTCTTCTTGGTGTAGCAATTTTAATGGTCATTAGTGTATTATAAATGAGCTTAAAATATTTGCAATAACAGAAAAAAATCTGCTCATGTAAGCAGGAGTGGAAAGAACGAGTAAACAAGACGCAAAAAGACACGTATTCTAAAATAGTTTTGAAATGTATACCCAGAGGGGTAATGGACGTATATCGACTCAAGAAAGGAAGCAGTTTACAAGCTGAAAGCGGAACAGGTTCCTCGAACCTTTCCATGAAAGTAGATGATGATGATGATGATGATGACGAATAAAAATTATAGATAAAATTTATCTCTAAATGACCTCGTACCTCCTAGAGAGGATCTGAGGACAGATACGCCTGTTCCAACCCTCTTGTTACTTGTCGTTTGTACTCTGCAGTTTCACGTCTTCTTTTCTAACTTCCAGCATTCCTGGAGTGCATGCCTTCCATTTAGTTTCTCTATTATCGACGCTGAAATAGTGAAGCTTTGTCTCTTTAAAGCCGACAATCGGTGTATGATATTCATTCGTAGATTTCATGTACTTAATGCTTATCAATGAAAAAACTTACAACGGTAAAGCATGGGGGAATGATATGAAGTGCGCAGTTTTACCCCAGTTGAAGCATCGAGAGTTTGCTCTACACTAGGCGACTGCAGCTGCTGTCAGCACATGGAAACTCTTTTGTAGGAAATTCGATATGTTATGATATATTAAGGACGACACTACAGCGTAGTACATGATGATATAAAGTTAAACATCATAAGTTTATTATTTCCAGAGCCTTACCTTATTTTCGCAACACAAAATTTTATATCGAAATGTTGCTACCACATTGCACAACAGGTTACGCCAGTACAACTTAACTACGGCAACGAAGACTCAATCACAGCAGCTAACAGGTTGTTGGCGGTACACAGCACAGTCCCGTGGGTTAAATTTTCCACGATAGCCAACGGCTGGGTTACTAAAATTGAAATACACGCGTTACACAGGCTTATCCGTCGGGCAGACTTAAGCCACTCTACTCCTTGAAGTCTAGTCGGTTCTAATCAAGCTTGCCATATGTCTCTCACCGAACAAGGCTGTAGCGTAAGTACCTCGATTAAAGGAAAGCCATCGTTGCCACAGTCAAATGAGGTGTGCAACAAAGCACTGGCGATAGGGGTCTCCAACTATCGCGAATTGTAGCAGTGCACAGATGGGTCACGTTGCTGCAGTAAGCAGATCCCTTGGCAACTGTGCAGAGCCATCACGTTCGGTGTGCAACCATATCTGCTCGCTATAGAGTGCTGAATCCACTGTGTTATATATGTGCTTCAACGTACTAAACGTCACAGAGCACAGCAATAAAAGAGCGCAGACCTCTGCTGACAGATTCCATTTCAATTAAAACCTTCTCGGTTTGTGACCGCATTATGTGTAACAAAACTATTGTATCCTGCCTAGTCGTCAAAGATACGGTGTCAAGGAAACCTGCTTTCTCTGATCGCTAGACCAAAATTCAAGCAAATCGTATTGATGATGATAAGTTCCCATACTCCGAGGAGCACAGGGGACGATGCAGGAGACCTGCAGCGCTGTACTAGGCAAGGTCCTAGTGGAGGTGCTTTGCCATTGCCTTCCTCCGACCGTAATGGGGATGAATGATGATGATGAAGACGACACAACACCCAGTCTTCTCGAGGCAGGGAAAATCACTGACCCCGGCAGGAATCGAACGTGGGACCCCATGCGCGGGAAGCGAGAACACTACCGCAAGACCACGAGCTGCGGACATCGTATTAATGAGTTTTTATTACAATAGGAAATGATTACAGTACTTTGTGAAATACAGATATGTTGAAAGCAAAGAGCGACAGATAAAATAAGAAATATCTTCAGTATATACAAGCCCTAATACAAGTAATATAGCGAATGCTTCTGTCCAGGTCGCTGGTCTTCCTCTGTCGAACTCGCAGAACTGGATCGCGGCCAGGCGAGGCGGCGCTTACGTCCTCTTCGTCTAGAGGACGCTGTCGTGGCGTTATCATCCTGGAGAATGGTTGGTCAGCATGCAATTGGCTTACGTTGTCTCACAGCCCCCTCTACTCTACCGTTCCCGCCTGGCCTGATCGCGCTTGACTTTAGCTGGAACAAAAACTGCCAACGTTTCCGCTAATGTTGCAAGCACCATACATCACTGTGATGCAGGAACATCAGCATCGGTGCCTCAGACCCTAAAACAGGGCCGGCTTCAGGAATTTTGCCACCCGTTCGAAGCACCACCCGTTCACTTTTCTTCCTCGGAATTTCAGACACAGCCAACATCTTTTATAATGCCATTCATCTATGACGTCTTATTTTGACATATCACACTAGCTCATAAGTCATTAGACCATAACCAGGTATGAGACACCATTCAGTGAAACAGAATCAATGTAACTCCCAAATTAATTATGTCAACAAAAATAAAATTATATCACTCGTGGAATATATAACTAAAATGTAGGCCTACCCTACAGTAAAACTTTATTACGTAAACGAATGAAGAATCAGGACGTACATAAATAAATCGCCAGTGCTTATTTAGTGTGTTCGTAACACATAAAGGAAAAACGGTTATGGTCGGATATCGAAAAAGGGTGCTTTTCGACAAGCCACGACCACGGTTTATCGCACAAAACAAGCAGTTCTGAAAGCAGTTTCATTAATTTTTTATGTAAGTCACAGTTCAAAGGTTTTTTTTATTTCAGTGTTTGATCACAATATAAAGTCATTGGGCGGTGACTGGTTTCAGTCCCAGCTTGTGAAACTAGTGCCAAAAGTTTTCAAATGTGTGTGAAATCTTATGGGACTTTACTGCTAAGGTCATCAGTCACTAAGCTTACACACTACTTAACCTAAATTATCCTAAGGACAAACACACACACCCATGCCCGAGGAAGGACTCCAACCTATGCCGGGACCAGCCGCACAGTAACTAGTGCCGTATCTGGCTTACGACAGAATCAAAAGGCTCTGTAAACTGAATCAGAAAATCAGTACTGAGATCTGAAGATGGTCATTACTGACTGAAACCGGTCATCGTCGAAGGACTTGATATTGTGACCAAAGACTGGAATAAAAAAAAAAAAAAACATTTGACAGTACCTGGATCACTGTGTGTGTTCGCGAATATGTCGCAGCTTGTGAGTCACGGGAGTGAGTCTATGGAGCAGAAAGTGGTACGGTAAGTACCCTCCGCCTACATAACGTTAGATGCAGATTATTTCATTAATGAGACGCACCTCTCGATCGCTTCCCAGTGGCGTCAGAATGATGTGAGGAACTGTGCACTGACATTTTGGTGCTTGCGCTGGCGTGACGCATTAAGTCACCTGACCTTAGTTGCATTCGGCACTTCTGAGGAGACGTCAAGCGAGTTCAGCACGCCTTTGGCCCTACTCCAACAAATATTCGTGGTTTAGAGTCGGTGGATGCGCGTTCACCGATCAGAAGGATTCTCCAAACGCTTTAGATGTCTTATGGCGTCAATGTCACTCCCAGTGTGGGAGAGATAGGGGGCGTTACGCACTAGTGAGCAGTGCTTCCTAATTCAATTGTTCCTGAGTGTACAAAGAGAACTCAAACTCCGTCGTCAAAATTTGAGCAGTTGTGAAGGCATATTTTGTGTGTAATTTGATATAACTGACCACTGGTCTCCGATGGTTCGTTAGAGAGATCAGCACTTCGACTGATTTGTTACCCACATTTTTCTTTGCACTGTATTGCAGCAAAAATATTTCTACAATACTGCAAATGTCGGCGGTATAGCTGTGTCTTGTTTGCAAACAAAATTATTCCATTCGCTCAGGGCACTTGCTGTTGACAACTGTGCGCATACATTATTCTTCACTGTCAAGTTAGGTTCTGTCTTTGATTTATTTTTACGACAGTAACATTTGCACGTTAACGGTAATACACAGATATGCGGCTAGGTTTGCTGATGAAGAATTTTTCGGTATGCAACTCGTGTGTAGGAACACAGTGGCAGAGCTCCACAGCGACGCTATGCGGAGCAACTGCAACGACTCTGTGTTCTGTGTTTCAGTTTGCTGATTCCATATTACAGGCTTTTTCGCTGTTGTATATGTATTTTAACGGAAGCAAAGCAGTTGGGGAAACAAAACGAATGAATCATAATTACGTGCCGGCCGCTGTGACCGAGCGGTTCTAGGTGCTTCAGTCCGTAACCGCGCTGCTGCTAATGTCGCAGGTTCGAATCCTGCCTCGGGCATTGATGTGTGTGATGTCCTTAGGTTACTTAGGTTCAGGTAGTTCTAAGTCTAGGGGACTGATGACCTCATATATTAAGTCGCATAGTGCTTAGAGCCATTTGAAATCATAATTACATTGCGATCTATAAAGGGCGATCAAAAAGTTTCTTTTTGAGGGCATTGCTGCAGCGTATAAGCGACGTAGCGTGACTCCGATACAGGTGCATCGGTAGCGATATATAGGCAACGTACACTACTGGCCATTAAAATTGCTACACCAAGAAGAAATGCAGATGATAAACGGATATTCATTGGACTAATATATTATACTAGAACTGACATATGATTACATTTTCACGCAATTTGTGTGCATAGATCCTGAGAAATCAGTACCCAGAACAACCACCTGTGGCCGTAATGATGGCTTTGATACGCCTGGGCAAACAGAGCTTCGATAGCGTGTACAGGTACAGCTGCCCATACAGTTTCAACACGATACCACAGTTCATCAGGAGTAGTGACTGGCGTATTGTGACGAGCCAGTTGCTCGGCCGCCATTGACCAGACGTTTTCAATTGGTGAGAGATCTGGAGAATGTGCTGGCCAGGGCAGCAGTCGAACATTTTCTGTATCCAGAAAGGCCGGTACAGATCCTGCAACATGCGGTCGTGCATTATCCTACTAACATGTAGGGTTTCGCAGGGATCGAATGAAGGGTAGAGCCACAGGTCGTAACACATCTGAAATGTAACGTCCACCGTTTAAAGTGCCGTCAGTGCGAACAAGAGGTGACCGTGACGTGTAACCAATCTCACGCCATACCGTCACGCCGGTGATACGCCAGTACGGCGATGACGAATATACGCTTCCAATGTGCGTTCACCGCGATGTCGCCAAACACGGATGCTGTAAACAGAACCTGGTTTCATCCGAAAAAATGACGTTTTGCCATTCGTGCACCCAGGTTCGTCGTTGAGTACACCATCGCAGGTGCTCCTGTCTGTGATGCAGCGTCAAGGGTAACCGCAGCCACAGTCTCCGAGCTCATAGTCCATGCTACTGCAAACGTCGTCGAACTGTTCATGCAGATGGTTGTTGTCTTGCAAACGTCCCCATCTGTTGACTCAGGGATCGAGACGTGGCTGCACGATCCGTTACAGCCATGCGGATAAGATGCCTGTCATCTCGACTGGTAGTGATACGAGGCCGTTGGGATCCAGCACGGCGTTCCGCATTACCCTCCTGAAAACACCGATTTCATGTTCTGCTAACAGTCATTGGATCTCGACCAACGCGAGCAGCAATGGCGCGATACGATAAACCGCATTCGCGATAGGCTACAATCCATCCTTTATCAAAGTCGGAAACGTGATGGTACGCATTTCTCCTCCTTACACGAGGCATCACAATAACGTTTCACCAGGCAACGCCGGTCAACTGCTGTTTGTGTATGAGAAATCGGTTGGAAACTTTCCTCATGTCAGTACGTTGTAGGTGTCGCCACCGGCGCCAACCTTGTGTGAATGCTCTGAAAAGCCAATCGTTTGCATATCACAGCATGTCCTTCCTGTCGGTTAAATTTAGCGTCTGTAGCACGTCATCTTCGTGGTGTAGCAATTTTAATGGCCAGTAGGGTTTTATTGCGGCATTCGGGTCTTTTGGACACGTGTGCGGTAATTGCGAAAACGTGAACTATGCTGACTTTAATAGCAAATGCCTCCAAACAGGACCAACGAGCTGTAATTTGTTGCTTGGCTGTCGAATGACAAACACCGGTAGACATCCATCGGAAAATCAAAAATTTGTGTGTAATAAACGCGAATCGTCCGAGAAAACTGCGACAAGAGGCACCGCTGCTTCATGATAAAGCATGTCACCTGATTTCCAACTAAAGTGGGAGAAAATCGAGCATCCACCCTATAGTCCTGTTCCCTCCCCAAGCAGTTATTCCGCCTTCGGCCCCTTAAAAACGGCCTAGAAGGGTCGGAAGATTCTTGACGGACGAGAATATGCAGCAGATGTTACGGACGTAGCAGGATGCGATGTTTTACCAAACAGATATCTTCAACCTTCTGCGCAGGTGGGTGATTGTCTTAATGGTCATAGCGAATTTGCCTGATTTGCATAGCGATCTTCGAACGGGCACTTTTGATCATTCCTCACACGTGGGGCGTTCAGTAAGAAATGCAACGCTTTTTTTTGTGACCATGTTGGTGTTTCAATACACCATATTATTCCGCTCTGTTTTGGCTACAAAACACCTGTGGCCTTTCGCCACCTTACTAGGAGGTGCTTTATGCCCCCATGGTACCATTCTACTGGTCGACGTCGGAGTCAACGTCATGCTGCATCAATAACCTCCCCGTCGTCCACGGACTGCTTCCTGCGGAGTGCCTCCTTCATTGCGCCACACAGATGGAAGTCGGAAGGTGCGAGATCCGGGCTGTAGAGTGGATGAGGAAGAACAGTCCAGTGAAGTTTCGTGAGCTCCTCTCCGTTACGCAGACTTGTATGAGACCTTGCGTTGTCGTGGAGAAGTTAGTTTGCATGTTTGTGCCAACGAATACAGTGCAGTCATTTCCTCAATTTCCTGAGGATAGCACAATTCACTACACAGTTGATCTTTGCACCGTGTTTGAGGACATTAAACAGGATGATCCCTTCAGAGACCAGAACACCGTCTCGGTGTCAGCTAATGGTGAGGCTTTGAAGTTTTTCTTCGGAAGAGAGGTGGTGTGGAACCACTCTATGGATTGTCATTTTGTTTCCGGTTCCAATTGATGAACCCATATTTCATCACCTGGACGATGTTCGACAGATAATTGTCACGATGAGCCTCGTAACACGGAGGAAATTCCGCACAGACAGTCCTCGTTGCTCTATATGATCTTCTGTTACGTGGTGAGGAAACCAGTGGGCACCCATCTGTGTGCCCCAGCTAGTTGACAAGAGTGTCAGTACTACCAACAGAGACGTCCAGTTGCGAAAAGAGGTGTTTGATTGTGATCTGTCGATCACCTCGAATGAGAGTGTGCCCACGTTCAAACAGTGCAGGCGTCACAGCTGTGTGCTGCCGGCCGCCATTCTGGAGATCGGCCAGGTTTGCACAACCTTGTTGCGCTAATGACAGACGCCTACCCAACGACTCGCCTTGCTTTTGTTCATTGCCAAGTCTGGGACTTTACTACTGAGGTCATCAGTCCCCTAGAACTTAGAACTACTTAAACCTAACTAACCTAAGTACATCACACACATCCATGCCCGAGGCAGGATTCCACCCTGCGACCGTAGTGGTCGCGCGGTTCCAGACTGTAGCGCCTAGAACCGCTCGGCCACTCCGGTCATTGGACTGCATCCCCGTTACAGGCGCCAGCTTGAAGGCTGTCTGCGTATAGAGCCGCCACCGATTAAAGCTTTATAAAACTATAGGGGCTGAAGCGGGAATATTTCAGCCGGCCGAAGTGGCCGTGCGGTTAAAGGCGTTGCAGTCTGGAACCGCAAGACCGCTACGGTCGCAGGTTCGAATCCTGCCTCGGGCATGGATGTTTGTGATGTCCTTCGGTTAGTTAGGTTTAACAAGTTCTAAGTTCTAGGGGACTAATGACCTCAGCAGTTGAGTCCCATAGTGCTCAGAGCCATTTGAGCCATTTTTTTGGGAATATTTCACGATGTCCAACAACAAAATCCACATTTTTTTCAACTGAAACTGGCCGAGAAAAAAATGCGTTGCATTACTTTTTGAAAGCACCTCATGTAAAAAAACCACCGGATATCATGTGACCCTACTGCACAGATACTCAGAAAATATCCCCGAATAACACCCGATATTTTGTCGGTGAAATTCGGGGTCACCCCAAATAATTGACATATTTGCTTGGTCAGGTAACAATGAAATTAATGAATTAACTACAACTGAAAACAAATCATAATCTTATGTTAGACGGCGGGAGCCATGGGCGAATGAACTGAAAATTTCTCATGGACAGTACAAGAAGCAAATAAGAATTATGAAAATGAAAATTCTGTTTTATCTTTCCACAGAATCGAATTATCACAAATGAAACACTTGCTAAGTGAGACCAGTATTGCGATATGGAACAGCCCCTAAGAGAAATAGCAGAGTTTTTTAATCGGTCGGTAATGATCTGTTGATTCGGCTAGTAATTGCCCAACAGATGCTCGAATTTACGCCCCATTCCATGTAATCACAAGTACAGCACGAAAGTGCCCAAAATCTCTCTTGGAAGCTGGAGATTAGAGAGATGTGCTCCATCTGAGAAGTGTTCGTTACAGGAAACAATGCCTTCCCGTCTTGTGCTCCGCCGGGATTTGTAGGAATTTCTCCGTCACTTTTTCAGCGGACGAAGAGTTCGAGGAAGAGATGAGAGAAATCTGTCAGTGGTGCTGCCACTCCCTTACCGACAGAGAAATTTCTTCTCATTGCCTTCTATCTTGTCGCTGCGTTGCAGGAAATGAGTCCGGAGATTAACTCGCAGAAAAACTTTGCTGGCGCTGTACGCGATGGGAGGAAGGAAGAACGCTTCTCCACCTCCGAAAAGGAAGTTCGGACTCTGCTTTCTCACTGGTCAGTGTATTACATAACTTTGATAATGTGTGTGTGTGTGTGTGTGTGTGTGTGTGTGTTTTCTGCTGTTCGGTTTGACAAACACACGGATTCCTCGTAAATAGCAAGAGATTAATAATATCGAAAGCAAAGCATCAAAGGTCTTTGTGTCCACCAGACGTTTCATTCCCCTGCCCTAAGATACCTCTACCCCTGCTCCACCCCACTTCCTCCCTCCACCCCTTCCTGTCCGTTTGTGTGTGTGTGTGTGTGTGTGTGTGTGTGTGTGTGTTGCAGAGAGAGAGAGAGAGAGAGAGAGAGAGAGAAACAGAGAGAGAGAGAGAGAGAGAGAGAGAGAGAGAGAGAGAGAGAGTAGGAGAAAGAGGATACGCCCGCGCGAACATAGCTGAACTTGTTCGGAAATTAACTGTTTAATGAACTTCCCTTGTATAATGAAACGATTTCACAATACTAAATTTAAAATCGTATTAAAAAACAGAACAAGTTAATTGAGTACATCTATTAACAATAAAACATTAATATATATTTTTGTACGTTATGGGTCGAAGAATGGTTGTGCGTTTGTGTTCCAGGGAGAGTGGCCACGAACTCAGGCTAGGATTTCGGGAATCTTCTGACTGGGCATTTACGACAGCCAAACTCTGTGGGAGGAAGGGGAGGGGTGAAGTTTCGTATGGGATGACAAACAGGTTAAATAAATCACGCAAACAGACTCCGGATACATCTGCTACAAGTAAATATCCATTACACGTTCTTCAAACCGATATTGTCAGTTTCGATCGGTGGAGTGCGTCTTCGCTCTGCGAAGATTGCACAGAGGAGGTGAGGGGGGGGGGGGGAGGGAGGAGAGAGGGGGGATGAGGAAATTCCCTTCCCAGCGCCTCTCTGAGTCCATCCGCCCTTGTCAAATTTTCAACTTAGTATTTGGCTCCAACGAAAACTGGATCGTAATGAAAATATCGGAACAGAATGAGGGCAGAAACAAGGAGTTCTATTACATGTCTGTCCTAGCAAGCGAGAGCCACACTGATCTTAACGAGTGTGATATGAGACGGAATACATCCTTCAGTGCTCGGCTTGGCCTTATCCTGTATTGTAGACTAATTCCTTTAGACTACAGAGAACGCACCCGATGTTGAAAAGTATTGGTCGGGAGGAGTTTGTGTCTGATTGTAATGTGTACAAGGTGTGTCTGACGCAAGAATAATGGGCACAGTGAATATCTGATGGTTTCTTTCTTACACAAAAATTTTATTCTGCTATTTTGCTTCACCTTCTTCTTCCCAGCGTTTGCCCCTTGGTGGTAAGCCTGTTTCGGCACGTCATTGTTTTAATTTTGTAGATCGACCCTTACTTGCCGCAAAAGCCGTCAGTTTCTGTCAGAGATGTTTTTGTCTGTGTGTGTCGTATTTTCCTTGCTCTTCTGCCGTGTTTACTAATACGGAGATTGGAGATCAGCCCAGTGTTTCCTTTTATAAATGTAGGAAATCGTCCAAACCCGCACTCACGGTGGCTGGTGTACTAGACCCCCGTTCGTTAACCAGACGTGCGAATTCTATGCGAGTGTCACTCGCCTCCGTCTCTTGTAAGCTAGCGGGCTGCGAGTTAAGCTATACAAACAGGTTTAAAACAGTTATAGCACGGTGGTACTAATTTGAACATTTATAAACATTTTCTAAAGCTGCTATTAAAATCTGGAGAAATACTGGATCACCGTCGTTTCACTGGCATTTTTGAAAATAAACTATATATTCATGCGTTTGAAAACTGGTATATTATTCCTATACACATGTTTTCGTATATTTGCGCAAACTTCATCAGTGCCTCTGTAGTGTGGCATTTTAAATACTGCTATGTGTTTCACAGAACAAAAGTTTCATGTGTGATATGGAGGCGAACTGAAGCAGCTAGCTAGAATCCCTTCTCGATTCAAGATAATTGCATTGTGTGGTGGTTTCTTCCTGGTGCCCGCTTCTTAGAAATGTTTCTGTGTGCCGTCGATTCTCTTCTTACCGGTATGTTTTTCATCAACGACCTGTAGATCAATGATCCGTAATTGTCTTTGTAAGACTCGTTACTGCCGGCCGAAGTGGCCGTGCGGTTAAAGGCGCTGCAGTCTGGAACCGCAAGACCGCTACGGTCGCAGGTTCGAATCCTGCCTCGGGCATGGATGTTTGTGATGTCCTTAGGTTAGTTAGGTTTAACTAGTTCTAAGTTCTAGGGGACTAATGACCTCAACAGTTGAGTCCCATAGTGCTCAGAGCCATTTGAATTTTTGACTCGTTACTTACGTTGGACAAAAAACATAAACGCTATTATGTCTTTTGTTCACAGTTCCATATTGCACGGAGATCAAGTAAGAAAATCCTTTTGGTTTTAAGATCGCCATATCAGCTGTAATGCGGCCGAGCTGCGAAAGATTTCACGATGTTTCGGGAAAAAATTGAATTTTCTGGATGGTTATTTTTCGAACTTCTGTATACAGCCTGTAAATCGTATTGACCTGTAGATAACTTTTCTTTGGCGTAACTTCTCTTTCGGTTTATATATGTTATTTAACAATATTCATCAGCGATTTTCACTAGTATCTCCTCATCTCGGCCGGCCATTGTGGCCGAGCGGTTCTAGTCGCTTCAGTCTGGAACCGCGCTGCTGCTACGGTCGCAGGGTCGAATCCTGCCTCGGGATGGATGTGTGTGATGTCCTTAGGTTAGTTAGGTTTAAGTAGTTCTAAGTCTAGGGGACTGATGACCTCAGATGTTAAGTCCCATAGTGCTCAGATCCTTCCCCCCCCCCCCCCCTTATCACGACACTGGTACACGACATGAGTTAGTGACATACAAAATTTGTAAACAACTGCACTTTTCAAACCGACAGAGCGTTCATAAATGATTTGACTGTATTACTTTAACTGAATGTACTGGAAAGAACGTAGGGGACAGGCCAACATGGAAAAAAAGAGAAGATAAAAGTGACTGATCTTGTTGATTATAGGCCATAATTATCGAAAATTCATTCATTTCTTAGTAATATTTTCCTTTTTTTTTAAATTTGTCATCAGTATTATGACTGCTTCGATACGTTTCGTTCCCTGTGCCAGCTTCTTCAACTGCACTTGGAACAGTCACCCGCAGTTATTTGTCCCCAACAATTTTTTCCAAATACATACCGAGTCTGGGATGAACGTTCTTATTTCTTATTGTACACCTACTTTCCTTTGCCCCGCTGAAACACCAAGTTTCAAATTCTTCGATTCTCTTCTTTTGCGGTTTTTCCATAGTGAATGATTCACTTCCATAGAGTGCTATGTTCCAAACATACATTCACATAAATGTCTTCATCTAACTAAGGCCTTTGTTTGATACTAGCAGATTTCTTTTGGAGAGGAATGCTATCTACGTTAGTGATGGACTGTTTCTTATGTCAACCTCACTTCGCCGTCATCCACTATTTTTCTTCCAAAATAGTAGAATGCCTTCACTTTGTATATTAGGCAGTCCCCCATTATGATATTTTCTTCATCGCCTATTCATTGCCGAGCGGGATTAGCCGAGCGGTCTCAGGCGCTGCAGTCATGGACTGTGCGGCTGGTCCCAGCGGAGGTTCGAGTCCTCCCTCGGGCATGGGTGTGTGTGTTTGTCCTTAGGATAATTTATGTTGTGTGTAAGCTTAGGGACTGATGATCTTAGCACTTAAGTCCCATAAGATTTCACACACATTTTTTGCCTATTCATTGCATATACTCAGTACTTTCGTCTTTCCGTATACTTTGCTCATTAGACTGTTAATTCCATACAACATTTTCTGTACTTCTTCCTTTCTTTCACTGAAGACAGCATTGTCATCATCAAATGTTATCAGTGATATCCTTTCACACTGCATTTTTATTCCATTTTTGAACATTTCTTTTCAGATCCTCATTGTTTTCTTGACAAAGTGTTTGAACAGCAGCAGGTAAGGTGGCATCACTGCGTTACATCCTTTTAAGCAGACCACTTCACTCTTGGTTTCCATTCTTATGGTACAGTAATGACTAATGTGCGTTTTCCATAATACTTACCTTTCCCTATAGTTTATGCGTATTTTTCTGAGGATTTAAGATTTCTTGCACCATTTCTATTTCTCGAGTACTTTATTGTAGGTTACCAAACCTTTTGAGATGCCAACGGCCTCGCCGCAGTGGTAACACCGGTTCCCGTCAGATCACCGAAGTTAAGCGCTGTCGGGCTGGGCTAGCACTTGGATGAGTGACCATCCAGTCTGCCGAGCGCTGTTGGCAAGGGGGTGCACTCAGCCCTTGTGAGGCAAACTGAGGAGCTACTTGACTGAAAAGCAACGGCTCCGGTCTCGTAAAGTGACATACGGCCGGGAGAGCGGTGTGCTGACCACATGCCCCTCGATATCCGCATCTGGTGCCGCCTGTGGTGTGAGGATGACACGGCGGCCGGTCGCTACCGTTGGGCCCTCCAAGGCTTGTTCGCACGGACGAGGAGGAAACCTTTCCTTAGTTTTGATTTTGTTTCCAAGTGTATTGCAGAACTGCCTGTCTGGTGCTTTTACCTTTCCTAATGCCAAACTAATCGTCATCTAACAGACTCTCAATTTTCTTTTCCATTCTCGTGTATAATACCCTTGTCAGAAGCTTGGATGCTTGAGCAGTTTTTGTGGCAGTTTTCACATTTACCTGGCATTGACATCTTTCGGATTGTGTAGATGATACTCGTCTGAAAATACGATGTTTGTAGATTCTATAAACAAATTTCAGTTGTCGTTTAATATTTCACTTTCTACAAAATTCCGAAGAAAACCTTCTTTCTTGTTTGGCAGCAAAGCCATCCAAAACTCTATCAGATGAGAGGTACAATAGTAGATCTCCAACGCCTACAAATCGACAGTCATTTTTGCCCCTGTCGTGTCAACAGACAGAGCGTTCCCCGTCGAAGAGTTCCTCATTCTACTGTTTTCACCTACCCGTCCTCTCCTCTGTGTTTAACAATGACGTTTATTTCACACTTTTAATGATGATGCCTTTGCTTTTAAATTCACCGAAATTTATTTTCACTTTCCCGTGCTGTAATTCTTCCCTTCTGATTCCCATTTCCGTTTCGATTTCTTCACGTTTTTGGATGCAGCTGTTTCGATTTAGGCCCTTCTCCCTTCTGTTTATTTCATTCCTTTATTACATACATATCCGATCACAAGTAGCCAGAGACATGTATATAATTCGGAATTGATCGATAGATGTCACGAGAGTTAGATCCGACGGTATAAAAAGAAGCGGGGACTATTGTGTTCTCAGCAAAGAACCAGTGACAGCAGAATGGAGCGGTCAGGCGATCGCAATGACTTCGATCGTGGACTAGTCATTAGTTGTCACATGTGAAACACACCCATCAGGAACACTTCGACTCTTCTGAAGTGGCCCAGTTCGACCGTCGACTTTTCTAAAGTGATCCAATTCGACCGTCGGTGATGCGAATGGGGAGTGAAAATGCGAACAGACGAGCACAGTTCAACCAGAGCAGCAGGCAGACCTCGTGTACTGATGAACAGGAACAAGTGAGCACTGCAGGTGGGCGCTGTAAACAGCTGCATGAAATCTTCGGCAGGAATCACCAGTGAGGTCCAAAGAGCTACCAGGTATACAACTATCACAGTGACTGTGAATTAGGAGTTGAGAAAGGCATACTGTAGTTCAGCAGCTCACCATAAGCCACAGACTTCTACAGTCGACGCTCAGCGACGCTTGCGGTGGTGTGAAGAGAGACGCCAATGGACAGCGGATGACTGGTGAAGAGTGATTTGGGATGATTATTCCTGCTATACCCTGTGGTAAGCTTATGGGATGGTTTGGATTTGGCGACTGCCTGGAGAACATACTTAAAAATGTGTGTGTGTCTGAATTCCTAATGGACCAAACTGCTGAAGTCATCGGCTCCTACACTTACACACTACTTAAACTAACATATGCTGATGCATTAGCTCCAAACTTAACAATCTCATACAACCGTTCGCTCGACGAAAGATCCGCACCCAAAGACTGGAAAGTTGCACAGGTTGCACCAATATTCAAGAAAGGTAGTAGGAGTAATCCACTTAATTACAGGCCTATATCGTTAACGTCGATATGCAGCAGGATTTTAGAACATATATTGTGTTCGAACATTACGAATTACCACGAAGAAAACGGTCTATTGATACACAGTCAACAAGGGTTTAGAAAACATCGCTCCTGTGGAACACAACTAGTCTTTATTCACATGAAGTGCTGAATGCTATTGACAAGGGGTTTCAGATCGATTCCGTATTCCTGGGTTTCCGGAAGGCTTTTGACGCTGTACCACACAAGCGCCTCGTAGTATCGCGTTCAGGAGTACGACGGTTCAATCGCGCGCCCGGCCATCTTGATTTAGGTTTTCCGTGATTTCCTTAAATCGCTCCAGGCAAATGCCGGGATGGTTCTTTTGAAAGGGCACGGCCGACTTCCTTCCCCATCCTTCTCTAATCCGATTAGACCGAGACCTCGCTGTTTGGTCTATTCCCCCAAACAACCCAACCCAACACCCCTGGTAGTAAAATTGCGTGCCTATGGAATATCGTCTCAGTTATGAGACTGGATTTGCGATTTCCTGTCAGAGAGGTCACAGTTCGTAGTAATTGACAGGGAGTTCAAAAATGGTTCAAATGGCTCTGAGCACTATGGGACTCAACATCTTAGGTCATAAGTCCCCTAGAACTTAGAACTACTTAAACCGAACTAACCTAAGGACATCACACACACCCATGCCCGAGGCAGGATTCGAACCTGCGACCGTAGCAGTCCCGCGGTTCCGGACTGCAGCGCCAGAACCGCTAGACCACCGCGGCCGGCCGACAGGGAGTCATCGAGTAAAACAGAAGTGATTTCTGACGTTCCCCAAGGTAGTGTTATAGGCCCTTTGCTGTTCCTTATCTATATAAACGATTTGGGAGACAATCTGAGCAGCCGTCTTCGGTTGTTTGCAGATGACGCTGTCGTTTATCGACTAATACAGTCATCAGAAGATCAAAACAAACTGCAAAACTATTTAGAAAAAAATATCTGAATGGTGCGAAAAGTGGCAGTTGACCCTAAATAACGAAAATTGTGAGGTCATCCACATGAGTACTAAAAGGAACTCGTTAAACATCGGTTAGACGATAAATCAGTCTAATCTAAAAGTCGTAAACGCAACTAAATACGTAGGTATTACAATCACGAACAATTTAAATTGGAAAGAAAACATAGAAAATGTTGTGGGGAAGGCTAACCAAAGGCTGCGTTTTATTGGCAGGACACTTACAAAATGTAACAGACCTACAAAGGAGCCTTCCTACACTACGCTTGTCCGTCTTCTTTTAGAATACTGCTGCTCGGTGTGGAATCGTTACCAGGTAGGACAGACGGAGCACATCGAAATGTTCAAAGAAAGACAGCACGTTTTGTAATATCGCGAAATATGGGAGAGAGTGTCACGGAAATGATACAGGATTTGGGCTGGAAATCATTAAAAGAAAGGCGTTTTTCGTTGCGACGGAATCTTTTCACAAAATTCCAATCACCAACTTTCTGCTCCGAATGCGAAAATATTTTGTTGACACCGACCTACATAGGGTGGAATGATCACCACGAAAAAATAAGGGAAATCAGAGCTCGTACGGAAAGATAGAGGTGTTCATTCTTTCCGTGCGCTATACGAGATTGGATAAGTAGAGAATTGTGAAGGTGGTTCGTGGCACTTAAATGTGATTTGCAGAGTAGCCATGTAGATGTAGATGTAGAACGCTAAGGACAACACACACACCCATGCCCGACGGAGAACTCGAACCTCCGGCGGGAGGGGTCTCGCGATTCGTGACGTGAAGAACGTACTTACCATCATGTTCAGTGACATTAGTAAAGTGCAGAGAAGGTGATATTATGGTATGGGAGTGTTTTCTGCTCTTAGAGTGTGGTCACCTTCTTGTGTTTACTAAAACGTTAATTGTCTACTGCGTAAAGCAGAGGAACAGTTCAGAGACGGTTACTATATAAACATAACAATGCAGTTTGTCTTAAAGCAGCATCTATGAGGCAATGATTTATGAACAATAGCATTTCCGAAACGCACGGTCCTGCTCAGAGTCTCGACAGGAACGCAGTGGAACAACTTCGGGATGAGTTGGAACGTCGACTCCGCTCCAGACACCAGCATCTTCTCTGTTTTGTCATTTGTAATCTCTCCCCTCCTCCCTAACTGCATTTTATTGTCTACGCGAGTCTCTTATGAAGATTTGAGAGGAGCGAAGATTACAATCAACTTTCTAATTTACTTAGCTTTTTACGTAGAGTTTGCTCCAGTTCTTCTTGTCTAGCGGGTTGATTCTTGAAGCTAAAAATGTCACATTTTAGGTACTCACGATTGGAATGATGTAAATAAATTTGAAGACTGTTGTTGCAGAACTTTTGTTGTTACGTAAATATATTTTGTCACATTTTAGTATATCATGCGTGGTCGTGCGGTAGCGTTCTCGCTTCCCACGTCCGGGTTCCCGGGTTCGATTCCCGGCGGGGTCAGGGATTTTCTCTGCCTCGTGATGGCTGGGTGTTGTGTGCTGTCCTTAGGTTAGTTAGGTTTAAGTAGTTCTAAGTTTTAGGGGACTGATGACCATAGATGTTAAGTCCCATAGTGCTCAGAGCCATTTGAGCCAATTTAGTATATCATGTAGTCTTTTCATTTTTCACATTAACAAAGCCGAAATCACACACATCTAAAAAGTTTTTCCGAAACCTGTACATAAAATTGAAATAGAGATCAAATAAACATCATTTCCGCCCTTTTTATTGCTCATGAAAACCACACATTGCGGGTTGTACCACCATACAGCGAGACCTTCAGAGGTGGCGGTCCAGTTTCCTCTGATTCCCAGAAGCACGTCCTCTTCCATTGATGCATGCCTGTAAGCGTCGTCGCATACTATCCACAAGTTCATCAAGGCACTTTTGGTCCAGAATTTCCCACTCCTCAACGGTGATTCGGCGTTTATCACTCAGAGTGGTTGGTGGGTCACGTCATCCATAAACAACCCTTTTCAATCCATCCCAGGCATGTTCGATAGGGTTCATGTCTAGAAAACATGCTGGTCACTCTAATCTAGCAATGTCGTTATCTTCAAGGGAGTCATTCACAAGATGTACACGATGGGGGCACGAATTGTCGTCCATGAATACGAATGACTCGTCAGTATGCTGCAGATATGGTAGCACTATCAGTCGGAGAATGGCATTCACGTATCGTACAGCCGTTACACCGCCTTCCATGACCACCAGCGGCGTACGTCAACCCCACATCCAATGCCACCCCAAAACAGAAGGGAACCTCCACCTTGCTACATTCGTTGGACAGTGTGTCTAAGGAGTTCAGCCTGACCGGATTGCCTCCAAACACGTCTCCGACGATTGTCTGGTTGGAGGCATATGTGACACTCACCGGTGAAGAGAACGTGATGCCAACCCTGAGCGGTCCATTCGGCATGTTCTTGGGCCCATCTGCACCGCACTGCATGGTGTCGTGGTTAGAAAGATGGTCCTCGTCATGGACGTCGGAAGTGAAGTTCCACATTATACAGCCTATTGCGCACAGTTTGAGTCGTAACACGACGTCCTGCGGCTGCACGAATAGCATTATTCAACATGGTGGCGTTGCTGTCAGGATTCCTCCGAGCCATAATCCGTAGGTAGCGGTCATCCACTGCAGTAGTAGCTCTTGGGCGGCCTGAGCGAGGCATGTCATAGACATTTCCTGCGTCTCTGTATCTCCTCTATTACCGAACAACATTGCTTTGGTTCACTCCGAGACGCCTGGACACTTCCCTTGTTGAGAGCCCTTCCTGCCACAAAGTAACAATGCGGACGCGATCGAACCTTGCTGTTGACCATCTACGCATGGTTTAACTACAGACAATACGAGCCGTGTACATCCTACCTGGTGGAATGACTGGAACTGATCGGCTGTCGAACCCCCTCCGTCTAATAGGCGCTGCCCATGCATGGGCGGGTTTAGTTCAAAAATGGTTCAAATGGCTCTGAGCCTTAATATCTGAGGTCATCAGTCCCCTAGACTTAGAACTGCTTAAACCTAACTAATCTAAGGACAGCACACACATCCATGCCTGAGGCAGGATTCGAACCTGTGGCCGTAGCAGCGTTCGGCCACAACGGCCGGCGCGGGTTTAGTGACAGCTCTGAATAGTGAAAGGGACTGTGTCCGTGATACAGTATCCACAGTCAACGTCTATCTTCAAGAGTTCTGGGGACCGGGATGATGAAAAACTTTTTTTGATGTGTGAACATTGGTCGCACAAAGTACAAAAATAGGTCCGATCACATCAGAGGCATGTTTACTACTGTCTCACTCAGCGGAAATAACAATATTCCAAAGCGTTTACAATTTTTTTTGACAAATGAATTTCTATTAGTTTCTGTTACAATATTACTTTCGATTATTATTTCATGAATGAATCCAGAAATAAATATAGTAACCAGTACAGTATTGCGTAATTAATAGTAAAAATTTTAAGTGTGCCAATAGTTCGTAATTTCAAATGTTTCTACCAAAAAATAATTTCATCTGTACATTCAGAACTAGTACTTATCGGTTATAATACCGAAAATAAAGTTATTCTTTTTCATAAATTTTAGCTTGGAATAATATATTATGTATAAAATTATATGAACGTTTTCAGAAAACCAGCTGAGATAATATTGATCTGTCCGAAATTTGAAAAATAATACTAGTATCTACAACCATTGTTGATGAAAAGTAATGTTAGAGGATGATGCCCCGTTACACACTCTATAACATTTATGTGCGAAAACTGATATCTAAGACTTCATAAGATTGTGGAATACTGCGCAAAGCCTACTGCCTACATAGAGGGACAGTATGGCGTCGGAATGGCACGGAGGTTGTAGGGTTGGCACCTTGGTGTCGTGGCCTGGCGACAATGCGTCTCTCGCATCAGCAGCTTTCTATTGGCCGCACACGGCTCCAGTATATAGAAAAACACGAAATTTCCGTAGCTGGGACTGATTGAAAAGAGCGACGCAGAAGCTACTTCGTTTCGACAAGAACTCGGAGGTCACGGGTGGGCAGCGTCAGTCTCGTAGCAGGGGATACAGTAAACAGTTCGTATGGTGATGGCTGTTACCAGTTACGTTACTTGTTGCGTTACAAAAGCGTATGTCTGGGAGCGGGGCCACAGTACATGGCAGGATTGGTAGTGGCTCTCGTGAGTCGTTATGAAATACACTCCTGGAAATTGAAATAAGAACACCGTGTATTCATTGTCCCAGGAAGGGGAAACTTTATTGACACATTCCTGGGGTCAGATACATCACATGATCACACTGACAGAACCACAGGCACATAGACACAGGCAACAGAGCATGCACAATGTCGGCACTAGTACAGTGTATATCCACCTTTCGCAGCAATGCAGGCTGCTATTCTCCCATGGAGACGATCGTAGAGATGCTGGATGTAGTCCTGTGGAACGGCTTGCCATGCCATTTCCACCTGGCGCCTCAGTTGGCCCAGCGTTCGTGCTGGACGTGCAGACCGCGTGAGACGACGCTTCATCCAGTCCCAAACATGCTCAATGGGGGACAGATCCGGAGATCTTGCTGGCCAGGGTAGTTGACTTACACCTTCTAGAGCACGTTGGGTGGCACGGGATACATGCGGACGTGCATTGTCCTGTTGGAACAGCAAGTTCCCTTGCCGGTCTAGGAATGGTAGAACGATGGGTTCGATGACGGTTTGGATGTATCGTGCACTATTCAGTGTCCCCTCGACGATCACCAGTGGTGTACGGCCAGTGTAGGAGATCGCTCCCCACACCATGATGCCGGGTGTTGGCCCTGTGTGCCTCGGTCGTATGCAGTCCTGATTGTGACGCTCACCTACACGGCGCCAAACACGCATACGACCATCATTGGCACCAAGGCAGAAGCGACTCTCATCGCTGAAGACGACACGTCTCCATTCGTCCCTCCATTCACGCCTGTCGCGACACCACTGGAGGCGGGCTGCACGATGTTGGGGCGTGAGCGGAAGACGGCCTAACGGTGTGCGGGACCGTAGCCCAGCTTCATGGAGACGGTTGCGAATGGTCCTCGCCGATACCCCAGGAGCAACAGTGTCCCTAATTTGCTGGGAAGTAGCGGTGCGGTCCCCTACGGCACTGCGTAGGATCCTACGGTCTTGGCATGCATCCGTGCGTCGCTGCGGTCCGGTCCCAGGTCGACGGGCACGTGCACCTTCCGCCGACCACTGGCGACAACATCGATGTACTGTGGAGACCTCACGCCCCACGTGTTGAGCAATTCGGCGGTACGTCCACCCGGCCTCCCGCATGCCCACTATACGCCCTCGCTCAAAGTCCGTCAACTGCACATACGGTTCACGTCCACGCTGTCGCGGCATGCTACCAGTGTTAAAGACTGCGATGGAGCTCCGTATGCCACGGCAAACTGGCTGACACTGACGGCGGCGGTGCACAAATGCTGCGCAGCTAGCGCCATTCGACGGCCAACACCGCGGTTCCTGGTGTGTCCGCTGTGCCTTGCGTGTGATCATTGCTTGTACAGCCCTCTCGCAGTGTCCGGAGCAAGTATGGTGGGTCTGACACCCTGGTGTCAATGTGTTCTTTTTTCCATTTCCAGGAGTGTATCTTAAAAATGCTGCTTATGACTGCTTAGCCATTGGCCAGTCGCGTATGTGCCTTTGGAGTAATTAAAGTGTAATCTGCCCACAGCTGCAGAATTATTGATAACCAATATACGCTGACACAAAAAAATTTCAGCACCAAGAAGTAGTTGTGAGACATAAACGGAAGTTGGTAGTCGTGTTGCTACATATGAAAGATGATGTCTATTCAAATTTCACACCAGTCGCACAACTGTGGCGCTAGTAGCGGCTCTATAAGGATGCAAATCAGGTTTGCTTTAAATACACGCTGCAACGATGATGAGCGTTAGTTATCTTTGGGATTATACATGGTGAGTTGATATTCGCGAAAACGCCTTTAAAGCGACAAAGACGCCATTATCGACAGCTCACTGAGTGTGAACGACGTCGTGTAACAGGACTATGAGAAGCTTGATGTTCCTTCTGCAATAATGCAGAAAGACTTGGCATGAGTGTAGCCACAGTACGTGATTCCTGGCAGTGGTGGTTACGAGAATGTACTGTCGCAAGATGACCTGGGTCTGGACAGCCACGTAGCATTATCGAGAGGGAAACCATCGTGTTCGGCGTGGGGCTCTGGTTCATCGTACTGCTTATTCTGCAGGAATCTGAGCAGCAGTGGGCACCACAATGACACAACAAATTGTTAAAAATCGATTACTTCAAAGACTGCTCCGGCCCCCCAGGGGCCCTGCACCGTGCATTACACTGACCCCAAACCACCGCCATTTGTGACTTGAGTGGTGCCATGTGAGAGCTCGTTAGAGGGCAGTGTGAAGGTCTGTTGTGTCTTCTGATGAAAGCTGGTTCTGCCTCGGTGCCAGTGATGTCCGTGTGTTGGTTAGGAGGAGGTCAGCTGAGGGTCAGCGACCAGCCTCTCTGTGTGCTAGACGCACTGGAGCTACACCTGAAGTTATGTTCTGGGGCGTAATTTCATATGGCAGCAGGAGCACTCGCGTTGTAATCCCACGCACCCTGACTGAAAATTTGCACGTCAATCTGGTGATTCGACGTGTTGTGCTTTCGTGTACAGCATTCCAAGGGATGTTTTCCAACAGGATGACGCGCTGCCACATACCGCTGTTGTAATTCAACATGCTCTACAGAGTGTCGACATGTTGCCTTAGTCTGCTCGATAGCCATATCTGTCTCCAGTTGAGCACATATAGGACATCATCGGACGACAATTCCAGCGTCATCCACAACCAGCATTACCCGTCCCTATACTGAGTGGCCAAGTACAACAGGCATGGAATTTTATTCCACAAACAGACATCCAGCACCTGTACAACTCAATACAGGGCTATTACAAATGATTGAAGCGATTTCATAAATTCACTGTAGCTCCATTCATTGACATATGATCACGACACACTACAGATACGTAGAAAAACTCATAAAGTTTTGTTCGGCTGAAACCGCACTTCAGGTTTCTGCCGCCAGAGCGCTCGAGAGCGCAGTGAGACAAAATTGCGATAGGAGCCGAGAAAGCGTATGTCGTGCTTGAAATGCACTCACATCAGTCAGTCATAACAGTGCAACGACACTCCAGGACGAAGTTCAACAAAGATCCACCAACTGCTAACTCCATTCGGCGATGGTATGCGCAGTTTAAAGCTTCTGGATGCCTCTGTAAGGGGAAATCAACGGGTCGGCCTGCAGTGAGCGAAGAAACGGTTGAACGCTTGCGGGCAAGTTTCACGCGTAGCCCGCGGAAGTCGACGAATAAAGCAAGCAGGGAGCTAAACGTACTACAGCCGACGGTTTGGAAAATCTTACGGAAAAGGCTAAAGCAGAAGCCTTACCGTTTACAATTGCTACAAGCCCTGACACCCGATGACAAAGTCAAACGCTTTGAATTTTCGGCGTGGTTGCAACAGCTCATGGAAGAGGATCCGTTCAGTGCGAAACTTGTTTTCAGTGATGAAGCAACATTTTTTCTTAGTGGTGAAGTGAACAGACACAATGTGCGAATCTGGGCGGTAGAGAATACTCACGCATTCGTGCAGCAAATTCGCAATTCACCAAAAGTTAATGTGTTTTGTGCAATCTCACAGTTTAGAGTTTACGGCCCCTTTTTCTTCTGCGAAAAAAACGTTAGAGGACACGTGTATCAGGACATGCTGAAAAATTGGCTCATGCCACAACTGGAGACCGACAGCGCCGACTTCATCTTTCAACAGGATGGTGCTCCGCCGCACTTCCATCATGATGTTCGGCATTTCTTAAACTGGAGATGGAAAACTGACGGATCGGTCGTGGTGGAGATCACGATCAGCAATTCGTGTCATGGCCTCCACGCTCTCCCGACTTAACCCCATGCGATTTCTTTCTGTGGGGTTATGTGAAAGATTCAGTGTTTAAACCTCCTCTACCAAGAAACGTGCCAGAACTGCGAGCTCGCATCAACGATGCTTTCGAACTCATTGATGGGGACATGCTGCGCCGAGTGTGGGAGGAACTTGATTATCGGCTTGATGTCTGCCGAATCACTAAAGGGGCACATATCGAACATTTGTGAATGCCTAAAAAAACTTTTTGAGTTTTTGCATGTGTGTGCAAAGCATTGTGAAAATATCTCAAATAATAAAGTTATTGTAGAGCTGTGAAACCGCTTCAATCATTTGTAATAACTCTGTACATATATGTCTGCCTGCTCTCATTTAACATTCTGGCAGTTACACCCGTTATTAACGTACCGGTAGTTCACATATGCAATGGCTAATGTCCGGGTTACATTAACCTAAGATCTTGCAATGTTAATCACTTAAACATGTTACCTAGACAAATGTATTCCATAAATTTCATTACTCTACATTAGCCATTTTTTAGTGTTACGATTTTTTTAAATCAGTGTACAGTGAACTGTGAGGTGATTAAAACCACAGGAATCATTAAATATCATCCCGTAAAAAGAGTTATATTGTGTGCTCTTTTCTGCAAAATGTAGTTAAGGATTTCCTCCAATGATCATGATTACAGTGCCCCCATCTAGCATATCTTTACGAGCCCACGACCAACCTCTACCACTGCAGCGAACGGACATCTCTGAAGACGAAAAGCTAGTGGATTTCAGAATATCCGTGAGGTGTGACGGGTTTGTACATCTCCAACGACAATCTCAAGTGTACCGTTACAATATCACAAACACAGGCAACTCAAGGAGAGTGTTGTAATTCCTCCACAGACATTCAGACACCTCACTGAAATTGTCTCCAGAAGAGTTCAACCCGTCATAAAGGCTGAGGGTGGACACACCCCATATGAATGTCCACTAATAGGGGTCGTGACGCTTTTGATCAGATAGTTTATACCATAATTACTGTAAAGTCAATGGCGCAATCATCCCGTACAGCTCTGTATCTGTGCGGGGGATCGTAAAAGCTTTGTGTTGAAGTTTCTCTGACGTTGGCTATGCGAAACATCTAGGGACAAGTATAGGCATGTAGTTGCTACATACTTCATGTCCCAGGTGCCACTTGCCTTCTTCTTGATGGCAATACCGAGGTCTACGAGACGGTCGTTGTCTTCTACTTCCACCGCGAAAATGACATTTTCATTTGTGCTCTTAAGGTGTTAACTAGAACTCTTGCAAAGTTTCTCTATGGCAACGCCAGACAACGAAGATGTCTTCGAGCTACCCCTACAAGCATTTTGCCGTGAAATGGGCTATTGGAAGTGCAATGTTCCCAAAGTGCTCCATAAACAAGTTGGCAGCTGCTGCAGTTTAAGCGGCTCCTTAGAAACTCTGTTCACGTGTATGAACTGCACGCCTCCCTCTTCCCGCTCTCTCTCTCTCTCTCTCTCTCTCTCTCTGACTCTCTCTTCATGAAAATGAGCGTTGGTAAGGGTGGTAAGCGTGTAAGTGAACATCCCAGCCGTCATTGGAACTAAATTGGTAGCAACTGTGCTATATGGATCCTTTACGGTCAAATTGCCCGATTTCCTAGGAAATTTCGTAAGATAACAAAGCATATTACATTTGCAAATGGTGCAACTAGGATGTACTTAAAGATAGTGTACGCCGAGCATCATTTTAACTAAGTATCCTAGTTCTACAACACAAAATTATGTGAAAGAGTGTTTTCAAAAGAGAGACACATTGTTTTGGACTAACTACACGTTACTGGACACAGAGGCATATCGAGGCGATCCTATGCCCCCCACCCGCCGCCCCTCCTAAAAACATCTTTGTGTAATTTCTTCTTTGCAGATTTAGCAAATATTATCGTCTTGAAAGGTTAATAAAAATGAAGCCTTACTTAAAAATGTTACTGAAATAAACTTTACTGCACTCAATAAATTCGATATAACATTGTAGTTTTTTAGGATGTTTATTTACTACAATGTTGTTGTTGCTGAAAACCGCAACAACAACAGTATTGTAGTAAATAAACATCCTAAAGAACTGAAAGTAAAACAAAGTCCGTATCATACTGTTTACGGCAGCCACTGTACATTGGCTTGAGTATGATGGGTATTAAAAAATTGATTTTAGTTCTTCCTCTTAAACTGTTAATAGTACATAGATTAGTAATCAGAAATAAAAGAAAACAGTTGTAATCACGAGCTGAGAAGAAAATCTCTCCAATAATTTTGTATTCATTATAGTTTTTCTTCGCATTTTCTTGCTTTTAGTAAGCAGACTCATTGATTATTTCGCTGCTGTCACTTTCAGCAGTTCCGTCTTATTCTGTCGACAAAGCTACATTTGAGAGCCTGCTCCACGCGTACTCGGTCTTAAGCAGTCTTTATCATCTTTTTATTTGCTGAAACTGCGTTCACAACATGCTACAGTAACTGGTATTATTATAAATAACCTCAAAGTATTTTGATTTGTACAAGAATCTGTTAACCCATCCTTCGAAAACAATATCTAACAACCCTCTTCAGCAGTTCTTTCAACTGGAACTTGGAAGCAGCACCGCGTTAACTACCTCTGTCTCAACACCTCTTCTATATTTGGCACCAGAGTCAGCAGCGTAATTTTCAGAGAAAGATATACAGCTTGTCGTTACGGCGTTCCCTGACATTAAAGGCAGAAGAAATGTTGTGATATATCTGACATCAATTTTGCAATTTACTTATTATCAAAAGGTCCGAAGTAACCTACACCAAAGAGTCTTGACTTCAAGGTGTCGTGGACTTTCCTACCGTTTACTTTGCGGCTGCGACGCCAACATGCTGTTTCCGAACACATCCACACGCACATCGACAGCACCGTCTGCAGTGGTGTCAAGAGCATAGGGACTGGACCAGTGAGGAGTGAGGTCGCGTGTTCTTCTCGGAACAGACCAGATTCAGAGTAGTGATTGTGGACGCACCCTCAGGTGGCGAGAGATGGGAATACGTAATGCCCCAGGAACATTCTCAGACACGGTCGTTTTGGTGGTCCACTTGTTATGGCTTGGGAGGCATAGTATTTCATATACGTACTGATCTCCAGTTCTTTGAAAACGGTACAGTCACTGGTCAGCTTTATTGCGACAGTGTACTCCTTCCCCATGTGCGGCTTTTCAGGGTTGCATTAGGTCTTGACTTTATTTTTATGGATAATTAAAAGTGCTGTGATTAAAAGTCAGTTAATATTAGTTTCTTTCGTGTCGTAAGCACAGCACACACCAACAGCCAGCACTACAGACGTCGATAAGCTTCCTACTTCAGAGACGGCGCTTAGCTCAGGATTTCCGCACCAAAAAGTCATAACGGTGGCGCCGCCAGAAAAGTGATATGCCAAGACGCCACAGCAGAGCGGGCAGTTCCCCGTCAGCTCGACTACCGAGAAGACCGCTTTCTACTTGTATACGTACTTCGCGCCGCATCATCTGCTTCTAGCGATTTCACATCAGCCCGTCTTCAGTGACCATAGTAGTGGGACAAGAATGGTTTACTATCCAGCCTTAGCTTCTGGAATAGTAGTTGAAGTTCATGATCTGCAGGCTGAGCCGCTTTGTACACAGTTGAGTATTCATCAATAAATGTGTGTGTTCTTGTCACTAATAATTATCAGTGCTTCAGTGTTCTCCTCGTTCCACTCTCATAGTGTTTCGCTCAGCGCATTATAACTAGTTTAGGGTGGCAACGAGTAAACTCTCCTATTGTGTTTGTATCACAAGTACGATGCATCAGTTTCCACCAGTACTTCCAGTGTGAACAAATCAGAAACAATTGCAACGACCCTCATAATTACTTCCTTTTAATAAAACCTAGTTAGACAGTTCGATACTCATATCAAAAGGTCAAGGGACAAGCAAGTCAGATCTAAATGAGGTAACAGTTTTCATTCGCGAAGCGTGTCGTGCAGCCCTTGCAGCAAGGTGGCGTTGTGGGCCTGTTGTATCGTACTTGTGATACAACCACAGAAGGAGATTTTACTCGTTGCCTCAAGTAAAGCACTCAGCAGAGCTGCCACTTGGTGCATCTCTTTTCAAGCTCGGCAGGAGGTTGGTCACAGAGCTTCAAAGCGGTACGCATCATGCCCCACATGGGATGCTGCCGCCAGCAGATAGTTGACACATTGCTGATTAAGTAGGAAGTCACGCCTCCAGCAGGCGTACTGACGCCAGAAGTGTTTACCTAAACCGTGGGAAGAGTTGAAACGCTTCCGAAAAATATTCAGTATCGTAGGGGAAGAAACAAGTATTTTCCATGTCTCGTAGGCTGACACCAAGACTAGAGCTCTGACTCGTCACTAATATGTGACGTAATTCGTTCTGACATAATATGAGAGGAAGGAAGTTATGTGGAAAATTTTCTCCTTTTGCGATAGGTCCAACAATTAAGCACGAACCCTGGTTGGCTGAGGCGAGTCTTTGGCAGAAATATCTTGCTGAGACGCTAGAGAGAAAAGAAACCGAGGGCGTCGAGAGAACATTCGGTTTCCACAAGCGATCAAGAGGACATTGTATTCTGGAGGGAAGTCGAGACAACTTTGTTTCTCGAGAATGATTCAGTAAGGATGTCATCCTGTTTTCGGAGAGTAGTTGAGTAAGGCTGATGCTGCTCTGCAGAGAGAGAGAGAGAGAGAAAGAAAAGAGAATGGGGGGGGGGGGGTGCGAGATAATGGAGCGCACTTCTCAGTTGTTCGAGATCGGATACGCCAACTACAAATGGTGTGTCTTCCGATTGCTGTATTATGAACTTGATCGAGTTTAACATTGTGTGAAATTTAGAAATCCTACGAGCAAGTTAGAGTTGTCTCACACTCGAACTCATGATTTTTATCTTTTCATTTAAATTCTCTCGCGATTCGGGACTTAACGTTTTTGTTACAGTGAATTTTAAGTGACCACTGACTTGCTCATTAACTTGTCCGATGCATGTATTAATTCTGGTGCACGAATCCTCACCTTAACGCCACCGGTGATGTAATTATTTCTGCCAAATCTTATAAAGTATATGCAGTCACAATCTTTGGAAATAACGCCTCTTTCCCATAGTCTTTCAAAGCACATTGCGGAATCAGAATTACTTGGATTAATTGTAACTGAAACAGTGTGGATCTTCATTGTATCATATGTCATTGTATTATATGTCAGTTCAGTAACAGACAGATCTCTTGTCATTTCAATACTAATTAACCAAGGACAACAGCCATACCTAAAAGTAAAAGACATTGCTTTCCTATGTCGATTAAGTGGTGCTCATTTTCTTCTAAAATTAGAGATAGCGTTCGATCAATCTACAGGCCATGGAACATATTACTTCATTTTTATTGTAATCATTGATGTTCAGTCATTCGGCGACCTTAGAATTGAATAATTAGAACAATCAGACAGCAATAGCTCGTGCGGATGTGAATGACGATATCTGTTGAATTATGTAGATATGACCATCATGTAGGTACAGATTCAACCTGGGTGAGAAGTATCTTCTGCGTAAAGATAAGTGCCGGCGTGGGGTGGTTACGTGGAGGTGACGTGGTCGCCTTGTGATGTTTCTCGTTTATGCGGGGAGCAGGTCTTAGGACGGTATCTGGAGGTTCTGACAGATAGATGGAGAATGAGATACAGTACAAAATTCTGCTCATAGATCAGGTTCCGGTTCGACAGTCTCACTATCGCTTGTCACTACCTAATATGAGAGAACTGAGGAAAATAATTGACCAAGTTTCGGCTGATGGAGTAATTCAGCCTTCACTACCTCTCTACGCATCGTCAACTTTCTTTGTACTCAAACCCAGTGAGTTGGGATGCCGTCCGGTTGTGACTGTCGGGTCCTCACTCACGCTATTCTGGAATAAGTTCTATTACTCGGTCTGCATAATCCCTTCACATAGTATTCCATCGCCCACTATTTTACCGTATTCGACCTGCCAGGTGCCTCCTGCGGCAGAGTCTAACCCATTGACAGGCACAGACAGGTTCAAATGGCTCCGCACTCGGTGACCTCAGCTTTAAATGTGTGCATAACTACTTGGATAATTTGCTGGTTTATAGCAAAACCTTTTACGTGAGCCTGCACCACACAGAGCAACTCCTTCGCCATCTAAGTTAATCAGTGCTGACTGAAAAACCATCTAGAGTGAACCTGATTCAAAAGGAGATTTCGTCTCTGGGTCTTACAGCGTCCAGCGAAGGCGTGAGAGTGGACTACACTCGAACCAAGGCCGTTCGGCTGTTCCCCAGACCTAAGGACTACAAGGATATAGTTTTTTTTCTCCCAAATTTGTTCCCCTATTTTGTCCAGCTGGCCAGCCTCCCCGCCGCCCCCTCCTCCCTTTAACCAGCTGCAGCAGAAGGGAGAACATTTAAAATGGGGTGAAACTCAGCACGTGTTCTTCGATGCTTGAAGGTAATCTTGGGCACCGGTGCCTGATTTAGACAGGGACTTTGTCCTGCAGATGGACGCTCTAATTCGGGTGGCTCAGCCACGCTTTTCCAAGAGAAGGCAGAAGAGAGAAAACCTATCGGGTAGCCTCCAGGTCCTTATCTGCCGCGGAGAGCAAGTACTCTGCGTACGATTAGAGGCCTTGGTCGTGTTATTTGGCTTTGAACATCTCAGGTTTCATCTTGAGTATAAGCCGTTCCAATTAGAGACGGATAACCAGGCACTGACATGGTATTAGCTAGACGATGAAAGACTGGCAGAATAGCCAAGTGGACTGTGAGAATCTCACCCTTCCGATATGACGAGCGACATTCAGAAGGAGTGGATAACCGTGCGAGTGATGCCCTTATTCAAATGTTTCAGCCGAGTACAAGGCAGAGAGCTTCCCGCAAAGCACTAAGCACTGAGGAACTTGCTTGTGTGGTAGCATTCCTACAGGACATAAAGCAAGAGTTTAGAGAAAGTAAAGAGGTGGCCGGGTACTCATTCAATAAGGAAATGCTCTGCTACCACTCTGGATATGACAGGAAGAAAAAAATCAGCCTGCCCGCCCCAGGAGGAGATGAACTGAAGCACGCCCACATACACCAACCACAGTCATGCAGTGGTCAACCGTTGGGAGAATGGAACGCTCTACAACTAGAACCCCTTACCAACCTTGTGGCAAACATGGCAGCAAGTTGCAGAGCATACACTGCCGTTCGCGGTGATCACATACACAATTAAGAACCAATCCCCACCATTTTCAGACTCCAGGGGACTATCAAAAATTGCGATGAGTTCAGTGTAACTATTTTCTCCGAAAAAAGTGTCATTTCTGTTCGTTTCATCGTGTATTTCTTTCAGTTAACAGGTGCGACAGGAAGTCACGCAAGAGGTATGCGACCTTTTGTACGTAATTTGAAGGTTATATTAGTGCTATAGTGGACGCTATTAAAAATATATGGAAGTCATATGTTGCGTGGTTACTTTCTTTAATTACGCGTTTCGATTTATACATCATTATGAGATTCATCGAGATCTGGGTGAGCACGTCATATATAAGTAAGGAGTCCTCTACCTGATCCATAAGACAACGTATGACGTGTTCACCCAAACCTTGATGACTCTGATGATGATGCATAAATCGAAACGTGGATTAAGGGAAGTAGTTACCACATAACCTGTGACTTCCATATATTTCTAATAGCCTCGGTTATAGCACTGATACAATCTTCAAATTTCTTTTGTTTACCTTCATCACTGTACTAGACCAATTCTTTCTATGGGTGGTCCAAGTTTCAGCGAGCTGTGTTGTTTAGCAACGGTGTTTGGTTGGTTTGGTTGTTTGGGGAAGGAGACCAGACAGCGTGGTCATCAGTCTCATCGAATTAGGAAAGGATGGGGAAGGAAGTCGGCCGTGCCCGTTCAGAGGAACCATCCCGGGATTTGCCTGGAGTGATTGAGGGAAATCACGGAAAACCTAAATCAGGATGGCCGGACGCGGGATTGAACCGTCATCCTCCCGAATGCGAGTCCAGTAGCAACGGTGTATCATGTGAAAGTTACTTTCATCCAAAATTTTTACACGCAATGTAAATTTCGTCAAGACAGGCTCTCCCAAAAATCTTAGTAATTGTGAGGGAATGTCGTCTAGTCCAGGGAGCACTAGTAGATATCGGCAGAGAAAATTTGCATTGTACGGTATAACTTACAATTTTTACTTACGTCCATCAAAATACCTTGGCCTATAGTTTCGTGTTACAAACAACACCGAAAACTTGCAATCGATACGAAAACACCAAAAATGTTATATTTCCCCCATCATTACTAATTAACATACTTTAATTTCATGAGCACTAATTTTCGTAACAAACTCGTCTATTCTTTAACAATATAGTTTCAATATTTGTCAAATAACTCGTTACAGCTGATGACTCCCAGAAAACCTGTCGAAACACCGCTATACTTCTTTCATCTAGTTTCGCAAGAAATCGTCTAACTGGTTAAAACGGTCACCTGGTCCTAGTTGCAGGTTGCCTGTGTAACGGATGGCTGGGGCGACAAAAATTTGGCTTTTAGTATTTCATGTAATTTCAAATGGTTCAAATGGCTCTGAGCACTATGGGACTAAACATCTGTGGTCATCAGTCCCCTAGAACTTAGAACTACTTAAACCTAACTAACGTAAGGACATCACAAACATCCATGCCCGAGGCAGGATTCGAACCTGCGACCGTAGGGGTCTTGCGGTTCCAGACTGCAGCGCCTTTAACCGCACGGCCACTTCGGCCGGCTATGTAATTTCAGCCAGCGTCATGAAGAAGTTGGCAAAGGAGAGAAATTCGTGGCTGGTAGCATCAAACCAGTTAGAAGACTGATGACTCAAAAAAATATGATTATTGACCGAATTAGAAAATTTAAGATACTGTCATAAACTGCTCATTGAAAGGTATAATATTAAATTTAAGGGATTAACACAATCAGTCAGTTGGTGAAGTTAGAAAATATTCATATGCGTAACTCACGGTGTGCATATTACTATAATCACCCACTGTTTGAGAATGAGAGCAACTAGTGGCTTCCAACAAATATTGCGCATAATTTCAAACCTTTTCGAAACTTTTTCTCGCTCACACCCCTTACAAAATAATGAATGGAAGAAGGTTTATTTCGCTGCTCACGCGGTAAAATTTTAGCATCACTACAGTTCAGGAGATAAGGGCGTATAGTCCGAAACTAATAAAACCAACACAGTTATAATTTTGAGTCTTCAACCATAAACGTTTTACACGCTTAATGTCAAATATTTACTCATCTGTAAAGCAATCAAAAATACATGCATTGTGTACTGTCCTTATTGTTATTAGTATGAAGTTGTTAGATGTGTGTCAGTCTATGGGTGTGCACCACTGTACAGTTTCTATGTTGTCGTGTAATTGTGATCATCTAACTGTATGCGGAAAGGCTCTCTAGTACAGAATTATCTTGAGTAATTATATTGTAAGTGGTGCTTGAGTTTCTGTGTTTTATCCACACACTCATACAATACAATCACACAGTCGAAGTCCACTTGTTCTGAAACGATACTTTAGATCTGTCCACAAAATACGTTTCAGAATGTCGTCTTTAATCACTATCGTCACTGTTAAAGCAATAAAATATATGTCAGCAAAATAAATAAATTTCAGGAGGAAAAAGAAAGAACAACAAAGAAGGAAGCATTGAAATTGGTGCGTGGTCCTTGATGACCCAAACGAAGAAAGAAAGAAAGAAGAACCTTCAGGAGGTTAATGTAAACACACCAGTAATTACACACTCACTTCAAAGGATTGATCACCAAGGAAGTCATCAATCTCAATAAGTAATCTGATTGTAGCACTTTCATATAAACAAACCGACTTGTGGTAGGGAATGTTCTGCATTTCTTAAGACAATTATTCATACGGCATGCTTGGAACGGCAGAGTTCGTCGCAGTGCAGTAACCATCTGCCATGTGGGCATTTCACTGCGGTGGAGTCGAATCAATGAAAGAGTTTTACAAACTGTCGAATAAATATTAACTTCAGACCGGGTAATTATCTGAGAACCTTCCGCCTAACCAAAGCGCAACTACCCCAGTTTCTGTCTTAGAATCACAGTATCTAATACAATCAGATTAAATGGATAAAACAATTGTTTTCTCTAACCTTTTTTGACTGTCTGTAATTTCAGTTTTCATTTGATGATCCGTAAACAGCATACACTCGACTTCAACTTGAAGATATCTTAGCAATTCCATCAAATTACCAATTCTTTTCTAATGTCGCCTAACAATGCGCTTAAATCTCCCGAAATTCAGTACACGTGTGTCTCTTACAAATCTTCACACGAAAGCGATTAAAATTTAATAACTCTGTACACATATTACGTTTAATTTGAAAGAGTAATTATCCTGTCAGAGAATTCAATGCGCTGGTGAGCGTCTATCTCGTCCTATTATCTCTGACTGTTGGAGGCGCATTGCACTTTCATCTGTCTGTTGCGCTGGTTCACTGGCTATATCAGCTCCGACTTGTTACTTGGGCGCCTGATTCCCTACATTGCAATACAAGAACGCACAGTTTGTAAACATAAATAAAATTTACAAACTAATCGTACATGATACAGTACAATTGGAGTTCGATTCTTTAAAGAATTGGTGGTGAGGGCCAATTTTTGTGAGCGTAGGCTTCCGCAAAACCCTGAGGAAGGTCACCTGCAATAGTGGCCGAAATGTCGGACAATTTATATACTGACAACGTCGTCAACAGCCCAGAAGAATTTTATTGACTAGGCCAATTTTCTTTCATGAAACAAATACGGAGCCCGGGTTCCCGGGTTCGATTCCCGGCGGGGTCAGGGATTTTCTCTGCCTCGTGATGGCTGGGTGTTGTGTGCTGTCCTTAGGTTAGTTAGGTTTAAGTAGTTCTGAGTTCTAGGGGACTGATGACCATAGATGTTAAGTCCCATAGTGCTCAGAGCCATTTGACCCATTTTTGAACAAATACGGAGTATTTTCGCTTGGAAGGTTATTTACCTACGCCTACATTTTTACAATAATGAATATGGTCATCATTACATATCTCTTACATCAATTACGACAGTTACATCATAGGCCTCTACACATAGCGGCACCGAATGAAGGTTTGAACGTGTCCCTGAGGAACGGCGCTGGAAACAGCTCCAATCCGATTTCAAAGCCCAACTGTTTTTCCCGCTGGGTGAGTGTCAACCGCGGCCGTCGAATTCCCGGGCGTGTTGAATGGGCGGCGTGCCAGGTGAATGGGCAGACGGGCCTGATTTAGTGGCCGCTGCTGAGGGTAACCGCAATTCGGACGCTCGAATCGCTAACGACACCTCGATGGAGTCCCAGACCACCGACTACCACGACAGCCGTCCGTTCGGTGCAGTGATGGATAATGCATTCTTTGAAACAGCGTCGCGCTCACATTGCTCCCTTAACAGCAGTACGGGATGAGACGAGATTCATCGGAAAGGACGACTCATCGACAGCCACTACAGGTGCTGATGAGCACATTGCAGTCGGAGACGTCCTTACCCCTTTTGTCCATCATATCCTACGCTGACAGACAGGAAAACATGTTCACAGCACACGGCGAGCAATGTCCTACAAAAACGTCCCCCTTGTATAGAATTTAAAATCTGTCTGGTATACACTCTTTATAATTACGACTGTAAAAGGTAAAGAAATGATTGGTACAAGGTATCCTCCGCCATGCACCGTGCAGTAGCTTGCGGAGCTTATTTTAATAATACACTAGCGGACCCGGCAATGCTTTGCAATTGCTAAAAATGTATGGGAACTGGAGATATCTCCTAATCTTGTTACCCACCCCTCTCTTTGTCCATCTCCTCATCCTTCCATTTCTCTCAACCCATCACTCTCCTTCACTCTGTCCTTCTCTGACTACACTCCCCTCTCTGTTCATCTCCTTCTCCTCTCTCTCTCTCTCTCTCCACCTCCCCTGCCCCTTTCTCAGTCCATCTCCTCCTTGCCGCTCTCTATGTTCTTTTCCTCCCCTCCTCCCTCCATCTACCTACTCCTCCCCCTCCCTCTGTCCTTGAGCCTTGTCTACTGTTATTACAAATTAAGGTTCCGTGGTAGTAGTCTAATAATAAGCCGATAAGTCATAAATAAATACAACGGCACCCTTTTCTGCGGAAACCGACTCTAAGGAACAAAATAAGACACAACATTTTTGTGTATAAAATTTTTGCTTAAAAATATATGTAATGAGAAATAGTTATTATGGAATAAATGATTTCTCAAATGGTAAATGCCAGCCTGTCATAGCTAAAATTGTCTGCGGAAAAAATTGCATATATTGACAGCAAAGTAAAGCACAGCATTTTCTTTCTTGTAGTCGGCTAGCATGGAAAACCAGTACACAGTAATTTAAAAATGTATATATCATGTGCCCTTACGAACGTTTATTAGATTATCCGGTAAAATTTTGAAGTACATCGTTTAAGAATTTTTAGATGTTTCTAGGAACGACGTTCCCTCGCTACGTATTACATATTTATATGTTATATTTATATTAAAAATATATTGTTTGTGTGTATCCGAATGTTCGTTACAGTACCGTGGTGCAGAAATTTATAGTAAATTGGTGAAGTACTTTTCGAGGTTTTTAGTAACAACGTTTCCTATGTACGTATATATACTCGTATACAGCCTATGTTCATTAAAGTATCGTGTAAAAGTCTGAAGTAAATCGGCCAAGAACTTTACGAGATTTCTGGCAACAGTATTAAGCATAGACCTGTCCTTGTATTTTAAATATATGTTTATATGCCATATACATTTCAAAAATATGTAGCCTATGTCCATCTGAATGTTTGTTAGAGAAACATATAAAAATAAGAAGCAAATCGGTCAAGTACTTTCTGGGATTTTTGGTAACAACATTAAAGAACGACTCGTTTTTATATAGTAGAGTAGATATTTATACAAAACAAAAAATTCGTGACCCTTAGTAGATATAATGCTAACATCATATCTATCATTGATAATGGCCGCAATTCGGCGAGGGAGAGAGTCCACAAGTTTTTCCACATGCACTATAGACAGATGATTCATGATTAAATCCCGTACAGCAGTCGTTTCCAAACTGGGCTATAATTTCCCACTGAGGGTTAAAATGCAATTTTCTTAGGGGTTAAAAGAAAATGTTTCAGGAGTGTTTCGGTCACGAAAGTACATTGTTTTTAAAAGATCATTACTATTATCAGCATTTCGAAATACTATAACACTGATTACATAAGTTACGAACAATAATATCTCTTTTAAATATTAGCACTATAGCGTGACTCAGTGTGATGGTGGTTACAGCTTATGAAACGAATGTACGCATTGTCCTTCCACTACATACATACTTTATACTACGCATGCACGACAGAAAAATTGACACGTATAGATCACACACGCTTCAATATTTCATGAAAATACTTCCTCTAAGTTGTAAATAGTTCCCGAAATGAGCCATAAACTGCTTTATTATTCACATCGCAACAGATAAATTGGCAGCACTCTAAAACAGTAACTATTTAATTGCTAGTATACTGCTGTAGCATCTACGCAGGATTATTTATTTATTTAACGTGATCAGATTACGGCCTTCAGGCTCTGTCTTACATGGGCCCAGAGCATACTATTAGTACTGCCAGTAGCCGGACATAAAGCATTGGCAGCCTGAAGTCTATTTGGTTGATTTTAAACGGGGGTGCAGGGTGTGGGTGAAGCAAGTGTCGTTTGGGAGATGCGTGGTGCAGATTAAGTATATTCTGTGACAAGCGTCTACCACTCTCAATGTGAGGAGTTAAACGTAGCACTCGCGATGTACCGAGAATTGCTTAATCGTTCTATGAAATAAGGTTGTTAGAAATAAGCAGTATTAGTTCTCTCTGTGACTCGTTAGTTCATAGTTTAATAAAACACCTACAAAAACTAAACATCACTTACTTTTTGTCATTTTAAAAATAAATATATTCAAAAAAATCTTTCTGTTTCTAAAGGTTTGTTAGACACTAACGTTGGTGGGGGACTGGGTGGAGGGAGCCCTAGGCAATATCTGATTGTACTCAGGGTTAATAGGATCAGAGAGGTTGAGAACCACTCACAGCTGTACAGGTACCAAATTGTAGAGAAGTTGACTGTTATGTTCCAAGTATTCCCAGAGGCTTTCTATCTGACTGAAATCGTGTGATGAAGCGGTTAAGTCGAGGTCCACTATATTGCCTGAGTGTTCGTCACACTAGGAAAGGATGCCTGCAGTCATCTGAACTCACTCTTCTGACTGGTTAGATGCGGCACTCCACGAATTTCTCTTCATCTCAGCGTAGCACTTGCACCTACGTCCTGAATTATTTGCTGGATGTGTTCCAATCTCTGCATCCCTCTACAGTTTATGCCCTCTACAGCTCCCTCTAGTACCATGGAAGTCATTCCCTGATGTCTTAACAGGTGTCCTATCGTCCTGTCCCTTCTGCTATCAGTGTTTTCCACATATTCCTTTCCTCACCGATTCTGCGCAGAACCTCCTCATTCCACCTAATCTTCAACATTCGCCTGTAGCACCACATCTCAAATGCTACGATTCTCTTCTGTTCCGGCTTTCCCACAGTCATTGTTTCACTACCATACAATGCTGTGCTCCAAAGCCGGCCCGGGTGGCCGTGAGTTTCTAGACGCTACAGTCTGGAACCGCGCGGCCGTTACGGCCGCTACGGTCGCAGGTTCAAATCCTGCTTCGGTCATGGATGTGTGTGTGATGTCCTTAGGTTAGTTAGGTTTAAGTAGTTCTAAGTCCTAGATTCCAAGTCCTAGGGGACTGATGACCTAAGAAGTTGAGTCCCATAGTGCTCAGAGCCATTTGAACCATGTTTTTGTGCTCCAAACGTAAATTCTCAGAAATTTCTTCCTCAAGATAAGGTCTATATTTGATACTAGTTGACTTCTCTTGGCCATGAATGCTCTTTTTGCCAGTCTGTCTTCGATGTCCTCCTTGTTCCGTCCGTCATTGGTTACTTTGCTGCCTACATACTAGAATTCCTTAACTTCATCTACTTCGTGACTATCAATCCTGATGTTAAGTTTCTCGGTGTTCTCATTTCTGTTAATTCTCATTACTTTCATCTTTCTCCGATTTACTCTCAATTCATATTCTGTCCTCATTAGACTGTTCATTCCATTCAGGAAAACATGTAATTCTTCTTCACTTTCACTCAGGCTAGCAATGTCATCAGCGAATAGTATCATTGATACCCTTTCACCTTGAATTTTAATACCACTCCTGAATCTTTCTTTTATCTCCATCATTGCTTCTTCGATGTACAGATTGAACAGTAGGGCTGAAAAAATACATCCCTGTCTTACACAATTCTTAATCCGAGCGCTTCTTTCTTGGTCGTCCACTATTATTATTCCCTCTTGTTTCTTGTACATTACCCATCTCTCCCTATAGTTTATCCCTGTTTTTCCCAGAATTTCGAAAATCTTTCACCATTTTGCATTGTCGAACGCTTTTCCCACGTCGCAAAAACCTAAGAATGTGTCTATTTTTCTTTAGCCTTGCTTCCATTATCAACCACAACGTCAGAACTGTCTCTACGGTGCCTTTACTTTCCCTAAAACCAAACTGATCGTCATCTAACACATCTTCTGTTTTCCTTTCTACCTAGCTGCTCTCTCCTCTGCATTTAACAGTGGAATTCCCGTAGCACGCTTAATCTTACCACCTTTGCTTTTCATGCAGCCATTTCGTCTTAGCTTTCCTACACTTCCTATTTATTTCATTCTTCAGCGACTTGTATTTCTGTATTCCTGAATTTACCTGAACATTTTTGTACTTTCATCGATCAACTGACGTATTTCTTTTGTTACCCATAGTTTCTTCGCAGTTACCTTCTTTGTACCCGTGTTTTTGTTTCCGACTTCTGTGATTACCCTTATTAGAGATGTTCATTCCTCTTCAACTATACTGCCTACTGAGCTGTTCGTTATTTCTGTATCTGTAGCCTTAGAGAACGTCATGCGTATCTCGTCGTTCCTTCTTTGCGTATTGATTCTTCCTGACTAAACTGTTAAACTTAAGCCTACTCTTCATAATTACTACATAGCGATCTGGGTCTGCTCTTTGGTACGCCTTACAATCCAATATCTGATTTCGGGATCTCTGTCTCAGCATGATGTAATCTAATTGAAATCTTCCCTTATCACCCGGCCTTTTCCAAGTATAAATCCTCCTCTTGTGATTCTTGAACAGAGTATTCGCTATTACAGAACTCAAGTTAGTCTCTCTCCTCTCTCATTCCCTGTCCCAAGCCCATATTCTCCTGTCACAATTTCTTCCACTTCTTCCCCTATAACTACATTCCAGTCCCCATCACTGCTAGCTTCTCATCTCCCTTTACATACTCTATTACCCCTTCAGAATCCTCACATACCTTCTCTTCATCTTAAGCTTGCGACGTCGGGTAGTATACCTGAACTATTGTTGTAGGTGTTGGCTCAAAATGGCTCTGAGCACTGTGAGACTTAACTTCTGAGGTCATCAGTCCCCTAGAACTTAGAACTACTTAAACCTAACAACCTAAGGACATCACACACATCCATGCCCGAGGCAGGATTCGAACCTGCGACCGTAGCGGTCGCGCGGTTCCAGACTGTAGCGCCTAGAACCGCTCGGCCACCCCGGCCGGTGCTGTTGGTTTCCTGGCGATTCTGGTTATAACAGCCCTATCACATTATTGTTCACAGTAACATACTTTCTTCCCTACCTTCCTACTCATTACGAATCCTACTCCTGTTGTACCATTTTCTGCTCCTATTGATGTTAACCTAGACTCATCTGACAAGAGATCCTTGTCCTCTTTCCATTTCACTTCACTGACCCCTACTATATATAGACTGAGCCTTTGTATTTTCTTTTTTTCAAATTTTCTAGTTTCCCTACCACATTCAAATTACTGGCTTTCCAGGCCCCGACTCGTAGAACGTTATCCTTTCGTTTGTTATTCAATCTTTTTCTCATGAGCATCTCCCTCTTGGCGGTCCCCTCCCGAAGATCTGTATGAGGGACTATTCTGGACTCTCTTGCCAATGGAGAGATCTTCATGACACTTTTTTCAATTACAGGCCACCAGTGTTTATTATTAATCAAGATTTAAACAGTGGAGTGTTTCGAACCCGCCACCGAGGACGTTTTTACTACATGACAAACCAAAGATGACCGACGTCAGAAATTATCGATAGTGAAATTACTAATCAACGGGTGAGGCAGGATTAACTCTGCTCTATGTTGTTTGACAAGGGAAAGAGCAGAATTGCATGCAGAATTTTTTAAAAAAAACTCCAACTCTATTTATAAGGTTATTTGCCAATTTAAATTCAACTGCTTCCTTAACAACACTATCCCAACAACTGGAAGCACATGCCAGAATCTCCGTGTTGTTATATTCCATAGGATGACCGGTGCCAAGGCAATATTCTTGCGATGGAGGATTTCCTCAGTAGAGCAGTCCTCAGAGTCCTGAGAGTCTCAGCAATATATGATATGCCATAACTGCAAGGAATACGGTAGAAATCACATTTCACATCAGATTCCCACAGAATACGACCAATGCTGTTCGAAATGCTCCCTGCTTAAAACAAAAAGCTGTAGACTGTGGTGCCACCACGTTATCGTCATTACTCACCGTGTGCAGCACGACTGGTCGATAGCTCAACGCAGGTCTGATCTATCTTTCATATAACCATTCCGACGGGAGACAGAGCTAATCTTGGTTTCTCATGGCACTAGTGTGTGTGTGTGTGTGTGTGTGTGTGTGTGTGTGTGTGTGTGTGTGTGTGTGTGTGTTATCTTTCCGGAATTTCTCTGCAAAGCGGGGTTTTAAATCCCTTGTACAGTGCTTACTTACTGCAGTTTTGCTTTGAAAATGGCAGGATGTGGTCCTGTCGAAATATCAGTGGTTGTCGACGACTTCACATTTCTGCTTTCCCGTAAGTTATCTGAACATATACGACGGGAGAAGCTCAGGACTCACATCCAGGTCCATTTTCGCGGTAATTTAAATGTGCGGGCTCATGTCATGGTACGAGAAACACACTTAAAATATCGCAGAACCACCTCCGATCGGAACTACATCCCACGTGGGCCACTGATGTACTTAGCACCTCGAATCATCTTAAAGGGGACAAACTCACGACTCGTCGGAACACACTACGAGCCTCCAGTCAGCTGTTTGTCAAGTTTCTGTATTGTCTGACCATTTAAAGACTTTCTGTACCGCCGTGAACCATAACCTTTTTAGAGATGCCTCACTCCAAGTGTCCGTTGCATTCAGTTCCCTTCTTAACATTCCCTCGGAAACTGGTTGAGCCGGACCGGAATTCACTGAAATAAGCAATTCCTGTCGGCTTTGGAATAGGTAGTCATTCACAAGGAGAGGCACTTTTCTCCAGTCCCTGTCTGTTACGATCTTTTCAATGATACACCAATAAACCAGTAACCGCTATTCACGATGTGGTTATACGCACGTCCAAGCACGATAGGTCCTTTCTGTCATCTTGTTATTTCACAACATCGACCGAATTTATTGTGCTCATTACATGTAACCAACGAACACAGACACACCACTTCGCTGAAATGACGTCAGCAGTATGTTGACAGGACCGCGTGGTACCAGTTCTGAAGCACTCCCGTGCCTCCAGTGATGAATAAAGTTTTGTCTGAGCTTATAAGAAGTTAACTGTTTTATATAATTCGTGCAGAAACAGATTGCGATTCTAGTAATAAGGGAACATGAAAGGAAGGTAGTAACTGAGATGGTACTGATACAGGACTGTAGCCTATGCCCCGTGTTATTCAATCTGTGCATCGAGCAAGTACTAAAGGAAAACAAGGAGAAAGTGAGAAAGGGAATTAATAGTCAAGGAGAAGAAATAAAAAAAATTAAGGCTGATAGTGTGATTCTATTAGAGACGACTTAGATCAGTTCAATGGAATGGATAATATCTTGAAAAAGAGAAAATCAACAATACTGAAATTAAGGTACTGGAGTGTAGTGGCATTTAAGTCAGGTGATTCTGGGGGAATTGAATAAGGAAAAGCGTCAATGAATGTAGAGGACCAGTTTTGCTATGTGGACAAGAAAATAACTGACGACGCCAGAATAAAAAACGTAAAATTGTAATAACAGAGAAACATAAATTTAAATGTTCAGTATCTTTATTGAAAATATGTGATTTAGTGTTGTCTTATATGGTGTGAAACGTAGGTGATAGACAAGGAGAACGTGGCGCTACAGCGAAATGCTAAAGATTAGATGGGTAAAATGGACAACTAGTGAGGAGCGGCTAAATCTAATTGTGGAAAAAAGAAATTGACTAAAAGAAGGGAACGGTTAATAGGACACGTCTCGAGGCTACAAAGACTCGTCAGTCTGATAATAGAGCGAACATTGGGGAGCGAAGGGGATGAGAATTGAAGAGCGAAATCAAGGCTTGAATACATAATCAGGTTCAAAGGGATGAAGGCTGCAGTAATTATACAGGCACCAGAAGACTTGCACAAGACAGACTACCGCATCTAACCGTCTCCGGACTGGGTCCGCCGCTCGTGGTCTTGCGGTAGCGTTCTCGCTTCCCGAGCACGGGGTCCCGGGTTCGATTCCCGGCGGGGTTAGGGATTTTCACCTGCCTCGAGATGACTGGGTGTTTGTGTTGTCCTCATCATTTCATCATCATCCAGGAAAGTGGCGAAATTGGACTGAGCAAAGGTTGGGAAATTGTACGGGCGCTGATAACCACGCAGTTGAGCGCCCCACAAACCAAACATCATCATCATCATCATCTCCGGACTGATCCGTACGCACACATCCCAATAATCTGTGTGGCAGAATGCTAGACGAGCATCTGCCCGCGGTGTTCCTGTCACACTACAGCTGAAGCTCAGCCGCCTGCAGCCGCTACCCACATTACGTATGTGTCACCTCATGCCACCGTCACAAGTCGAAGTGCATTTGTGTACTGCGCTATGTTTCACTCTCTTCGACACATTTCGACCACACAGGCATCAGCACTGTTGTAGTGTTGCGCCCCGTACAGACTGCAAATTTTCATTACGATAGCCGGCCGCGGTGGCCGAGAGGTTCTAGGCGCTTCAGTTTGGAACCACGCTACTGCTAAGGTCGCAGGTTCGAATCCTCCTTCGGGCATGGATGTGTGTGATGTCCTTAGGTTGGTTAGGTTTAAGTAGTTCTAAGTTCTAGGGGACTCATGACCTCAGATGTTAAGTCCCATAGTGCTTAGAGCCATTTGAACCATTTTTGAAACTTTTCGATGGAAAAACGCTACGAACTTACATACCAACATAATATTTTGGTTTCCTGAGGAATAAACTTCACAAACAACATATCCTGCGCAATAATCTGTTTCCTACACACAGTGAGTTGAAAGTGCAAGTGACAAGGGATTAACAGATATCTAATTGAATACAACATCTTAAAACCACATTCTGGAACGGTGTCTTCATTTTCTGGACACGGTGTTACCAGTCCACTGAGGTAACTTGGACCGTTGCCTTGCCGCTGATACCGCCAGGAGAACTGGTGCAATTATTTATTTATTTAACTTTATCCTATTAGGGTCTTCGGCCAGCCGCAGTGGCCGAGCGGCTGTAGACGCTTCAGTCCGGAACCGCGCGTCTGCTACGGTCGCAGGTCCGAATCCTGCCTCGGGCATGGATGTGAGTGATGTCCTTAGGTTAGTTAGGTTTCAGTAGTTCTAAGATCTAGGGGACTGATGATCTCAGATGTTAAGTCCCATAGTGCTCAGAGTCACTTGATTAGGGTCTTCATGCCCTGTGCTAGATCGAAGGAGGGTTCCATAAGTACACTAACTTTTTTACATCGCAGTTGCTTAAGAAATAACATCTTTAAATACCACAATAAGCGTTAAAGGGATTTTAGTTTCTATAGATGCAATGTGAGTAAATAATGCTGGCTATGAACTAATAAAGTTAATAGTGGCAGCGCTTCTACTATTGCTGCTACTGTCGTTACTAATAATAATAATAATGACAATAATAACAATCGTGATAGGGGAAGATGTAAAAAGAATTTATAGGTGTACAAAATAAATGTTTTTCTGATACAGCGAGTTCTGGAGAAAGAAAATTGAAGGATATTGCACCAGCGAAGGAAACAGAGTATGACTTCTTCGTAGCCACAGAAATGTTTCTGAGAGGGACTTCTTCTACTGTTTTACTGTATTTTCATTACAAAGAGTAACTTTTGTGGAGTTTCGATTGATTAGCAGAATACTGCAGCACATTGAAGTTTGCAGTTTGTGGGGTGGCGGGTAAAAATAAAAAGGTTTGTTAATTGTTTTGAAAGTTGGCTTGAGAGGTTTTTAAATAACGCTGCCTCTTACAAGCGCCTGAAAATTATTTGTGCGGATAGCGGAAAAGCGATAAAGAACGTGCTGGCCCTAATCTTCTTTTGCAAATACACAACTCTGCTGGCCAAAACTGAAATAAAATATCCTAATCTCTACGTTTATTTCAGAGGAGTCAGGAACAACGACGACAAACAAACGTCCGCTGTCGTTCAATAAATCAGGATATTCTGATTATAGTTCCTATGCACAAGAAATAATTTTGCAGTTAATTAAAGTTTTCCTATCACATTCAGCACTCGACACAGTTCAGAGGAAAATTCTACTAGCAGTTCCAAGTATGACTAATTATCGCTCTGTCTGCTAATTAAGTACAGTTAATTGCTCGCCTTAAAAGTGATGAATAGACTATGCCACTTGCCACGCGGTTTTCTATAACTTGGGCGACGGCACACGAAACTAAGCATAGAAAACGAATCACAGGCTTTGCAGTAAATTATTAATCAAAAAAAAATCACCTTTCCACAGTTTCTCCTAATACGCTACATGTCTACTCGTAATCCGAAAGAAAAAGTCGGCTTTGCCCCATCCGTGGCTTAGCGGACATGGTCGTGGACGGAATCAAGGCACATTCTGCAGCGCAGCCAGACACATCGTGTACGACGGACGACGACTGAATAACCTTTCAAGTAAAGGCACGTCGGTTTTATATGCTCTCGGTGTGGACAGCAAATGGAAAACCTGCAGCAAAAAGCTTTCAGCATTGACAGTAGTGCTCACATAGTACCCTTTCTCGCTAGAAAATTATTTATATCGTTCTTAGTTGAGGACTAACAACGTAGCAGTTTCCTCTCTGAGTACAACCGTACTCTGTTTATATTCTGCAAAAGTATCAGTGGATAACTCCTGAACTCTGGCTTCCAGAATTTTTCAGACGATATCGAGGGTAGACTGCAACCTCTGAACAGTCTCTTTTCTAACTTTTTTACCTTCGCTAAATTACGCAACCATCTTGAAAATTGGCAGAGCTCCATGATTACATGTATTAAATATTGTGTTGTGACTGTAGCTTCGTATCTTATTTACAAAGATTACTTAATCTAGCTCGTTTTTATAAGTTTTGGTCTGAAAATGAGTTTTTTCGTAATAATTGAAAAAGTAAAAGACACAATTTCATGAAAATTTCTACCATACGTTTTTACAGAAAACAGACCATAAATCATGAAGTTCAAATTTCTACCTTTAATATCACGTGCTTTTGAAATTTCGTAAAAAGTGTCTTTTAGTGAAAAAGTCAGTGGATCACGCTGTGACTCAAAACATACCAGATTAACATCGTAACCTCGCCGAGTAACATTATTTCAACATTTAATTTCACTTTCGATTATTACGCAACACTCTGTACTCTCTGCACGGATACGTCAGATATTGCTGGTTATAGCTCGGCCGAGTGATGGGGTGCCGTAGAACCTACCGCTCACTCGGCATACAGACACAGCGTTTGCTTCTCCACAAGTCGGACGTGCGTGGTATTTTAATGTATCGCTACAGTGTAATAGTGAGTGTGCATAGAGAATTATAAATTAAAATTACAGAAATGAGTGTTTTGTAACTACACTACTGGCCATTAAAATTGCTACACCACGAAGATGACGTGCTACAGACGCCAAATCAACCGATAGGAAGAAGATGCTGTGATATGCAAATGATTAGCTTTTCAGAGCATTCACACAAGGTTGGCGTCTGTGGCGACACCTACAACGTGCTGACAAGAGGAAAGTTTCCAACAGATTTCTCATACACAAACAGCAGTTAACCGGCGTTGCCTGGTAAAACGTTGTTGTGATGCCGCGTGTAAGGAGGAGAAATGCGTACCATCACGTTTCCGACTTTGATAAAGGTCGGATTGTAGCATATCGCGAATGGGGTTTATCGTATCGCGACATTGCTGCTCGCTTTGGTCCAGATCCAATGACTGTTAGCAGAATACGTAATCGGTGGGTTCAGGAGGGTAATACGGAACGCCGTGCTGGATCCCAACGGCCTCGTATCACTAGCAGTCAAGATGACAGGCATCTTATACGCATGGCTGTAACGGATCGTGCAGCCACGTCTCGATCTCTGAGTCAACAGATGGGGACGTTTGCAAGACAACAGCCATCTGCACGAACAGTTCGACGACGTTTGCAGCAGCATGGACTATCAGCTCGGAGACCATGACTGCGGTTACCCTTGACGCTGCATCACACACAGAAGCGCCTGCGATGGTGTACTCAACAACGAACCTTTTTGCACGAATGGCAAAACGTCACTTTTTCAGATGAATCCTGGTTCTGTTTACAGCATCATGATGGTCGCATCCGTGTTTGGCGACATCGCGGTGAACGCACATTGGAAGCGTGTATTCGTCATGGCGTATCACCCGGCGTGATGGTATGGGGTGCCACTGGTTACACGTCTCGGTCACCTCTTGTTCGTATTGACGGCACTTTGAACACTGGACGTTACATTTCAGATGTGTTACGACCCGTGGCTCTACCCTCCATTTGATCACTGCGAAACCATACATTTCAGCTGGATAATGCACGACCGCATGTTGCAAGTCCTGTACAGGCCTTTCTGGATACAGAAAATGTTCGACTGCTGCCCTGTCCAGCACATTCTCCAGATCTCTCGCCAATTGAAAACGTGTGATCAATGGTGGCCGAGCAACTGGCTCGTCACAATATGCCAGTCACTACTCTTGATGAACTGTGGCATCGTGTTGAAGCTGCATGAGCAGCTGTGCCTGTACACGCCATCCAAGCTCTGTTTGACTCAATGCCCAGGCGTATCAAGACCGTTATTACGGCTGGAGGTGGTTGTTCTGGGTACTGATTTCTCATGATCTATGCACCCAAATTGCTCGAAAATGTAATCACATGTCCTAGCATAATATATATTTTCCAATGAATATCCGTTTATTATCTGCATTTCTTCTTGGTGTAGCAATTTTAATGGCCAGTAGTGTACATGTTGCGACTTACCGATGACTAACGAGCCTACCAGTTTAACCTAGTGCATCCGCACAACGAGTTGAGCTGGCTAAATGCTTAGCCAATCTTTAAAGCAAAAAGAAAAAGTTGATGGAAGGCATGCTACATTGCTGCTCTAAGAAAAATTCATAATTCAGCACATTGTTGGGTAAATTTAGAAAACCTGTATTCGAAGAAGTCTGTACAACAAATCTTGTCCAAACATATATCTTGTGTAGGGATAGTGAGAATCAGGTAAGAGAGATTAGGCACACAGGGCGAACATCAATAAAACAGACTAACTGTGGGCACGGATTTCTTACTGGAAATGGAGGAAAAAAAGGTCCTATGAACATGTACTCGGAAATGGACGGTCTGAGTGCAACGACAACAAATCATCCCGGAACATTGTACAGGGCTGCAACGCATCCTCGTCACAACAGGTGCTCAAAGTGGCCTCCGCGCAGGATACACTAATCGTGTTTTGGCTTACACCATGATTCGTCTCAATATCCTGTAGAACCCAGTCCTCCAGATCTAGTGTACGCATGATCCGCCGCTTTCCTGCAAGTCCGTCGGTCTGAAAAGACCAATGATCACACAAACGGTCAAAGAAGGGTTTAAATGTTGTGTGATATGGTTGGAGCTTGTGAAGGTACTTGTTTTGGTATAGCCGTGTTGCCTCTCGACCGTTTCCATCTGGGTGACCGTACAAAAACACGATTTCGGCTTGTTCCCGTCATGAATACCGGACCATTACCGAGCGAGGTTGCGCAGTGGTTACCACACTGGATTCACATTAGGGATGGCGACGGTTCAATCCCGCATCAGGCCATCATGATGTAGGTATTCCGTGATTTCCCTAAATCGCTTCAGGCAAATGCCGGGATGATTTCTTTGAAAGCGCACAACTGACTTCCTTCCCCGTCCTTCCCTAATCCGATGAGACCGATGACCTCGCTGTCTGGCCTCCTCCCCCAGACAACCCAACCCAACCCAACCCAACCAGACCATTCCGCTGCTTACAGCACTCTGCGACAGTCATGCAGCCTGCAACACACAAGGAACACATGACACATGGTCAGAGGAACTGTCATTTCTCAGCGCCATCTGCCGTGGCAACGAGACACTTCTGGAGACTTGGTCGTAGAACTCTATCTCCCGTCAGGAATCTGTCCGTGCAGTTTGTCAGTTTTGTTAATGTTCACACTGCATAGACAGTCGTTTCTCGCTCGCTCAGTACTCGAATGGAACAGAACAGGAAATCGCTAACATTGATACGAATTATCCTCCCGTCCATTGCACAGCGGCAAGTGGAGCATAAATATAGATGTAGGCATATTTGATTTGAGACTCGCACACGCTAAGTGGACATTCGCGCGCCGGAGATCATCGCCATCAGTGTCTCGTGTGTGCCGTCGTGTTTAGTGTTTAGTGTTTAGTGTTCAGTGTTCACCGTCGCACGCCATCATTCACCTGTGCCATCGCCATCTTCAGTGTTTGTGCATCGTGTCAACAGTTCGTAGTGTGGTTTATCGTCGAGTGTGAACGGCTCCGTGTTTGTCTTTATGTGTCTACAGTTTTATCACCCACCGTTATGTCACTTATGTGTATTCTTTCTGTTGTTAATTGATCTATTCTATGGCTGAAGAGCGGCGTAACATGCTGCTGACAGCGTGCCTGTTTGTACGGGTTTGAAAATAACAATAAAGAAAAAAAAATTGATTAGAAGTTGTTCTGCCAATTCTTTTAATGAAGCACTGTCTATTTCTTTCTCAGTAATCGCGTTACTGGTATCCTGACTATTATATCACCAGGGAGTTATTGTATTAGTAGCGCTTAGTAATAGGTGCTTAAACCCATGATAAAATTTTCTCGAGCATACAGCAGGGTCGTTTGGTTAACACCTATGAGCTTTTGCCCGAGTGCTCGGAGAGACAAAGGTACTGGGGCGTGTTCCCTTGTGAATGTGCTGTAGGAGACGCGCAGTTATAACAGCTAACGCCTTCGCCCAAAGGGCACCTCATGTAACATGTAGGCTACAGCTACCGAGTTTACGAAGGACTGCATCAAAGTTTACATCAGTACGACCAATAACTCGACAAATATAAAATTTCAAAATAACATCGTCAAGCACAGTAACAGAGATACTGGGAAATTTGGATATCGATTTCTGTTCCAATCACCTGATACAAAAAAGCCAGAAATTTATTCGTACTTCAGTACTGCTTTATCATGCATTTATTGTGAATAGTAATAGCTCAAGTAATTACCGTGAAAATTTTACAGCAACCATGCCTTCAAGCGAAACTGCCGTTTTGTTGCTGACCAGAACATTAAGAGTGCATTTGTAACGAAATCAGATTTTTCTTCTGTAGAAGAGTCATTTACTTCCTCCTGTAGAAGATTCATTTATTTATTTTCAAGAAACGAGTAAATTTTTTGTATTCTGCACAACAGTACATTCATGTGACATACGACTTTTACCTGTGTGTACAACTGCTAGAAGCTGCGCTTTTGAAAGTGTCGCTTTCATTCCTACGATTGATTCATCTACCTACTCATTCTCCCCAATGTGAGACCCAAGAGTGTGTCTTTCATCGTCATATATGATGGATCTGCCCACTTTATGGCAATTTCTCACGCTATTCAGTGGGTTAATACATTTACTTCGCATATCTAATGAGCATTTAGAGATATAAAAAGGTAGAAACAAAAATAGAAACTTATGTGTCTGTGGCCTAATTGTGTAATAATGATGTCAATGATGAAATGCCCCATGCAAATGACTTTTTTTTATTAAGGGAACTACTGAGTTTAATATTGGTCACTGTTCATCCGTCATGGAATTATGAATTAGTCTCAGGACAACTTGTTCATCACATTTGTCTGAAAGCATATTTCCTTCCCTTTCTTCCCTGTCTTCCCCTAAGTAGAGAAGCATTGGAAAGTACCTGTAGCTATATGTTTGCCTCGTTCTTTTTCTTCTTTATGGTAAATGCCAGTGGCTGTTGTAATCCCCTCAAGCACATTTATAATGGGATTTTTGTCCCTCGTCTGCCTCTTCCAACATAAATTTTATGACACTGCACACCGTCTCCCGTGCATGATCTAAAGCACTTTTCCTGGACCTTCAGAGCGAGAAGGCTGCGATGCCATGCTGTGTAGAACAGAGGTAGCGTAGCAATGAGAACACCCAAAATACGTGGGTTGGCAGGTGACAGAACATTAACAACTCGGACAGCCATTGTAAAGGGATGAAGCATACATCTCAGCAGGCGACACCCAACTAAAGCGGCCACATTGACCGCGATGTCTTACGTCGCCTATACTGACCAACATACGATTATTGCTTCCGTCCTTGTACAACCGTGCTCTTGCCCGTGACATCACTGTTTCCTAGTTCAGTGTCGTATAAGGTAATATTTTCGTTGCGAGACCGCCACGCCTCCTTCAACGTTCCGATGACTGGGTGACAAAATATGCTTAGCTGCAGGCCGCCGTATTTAGTGACGGTGTTGTCAGAAATTTTTATTTCGATCACCTTTTTATCACGCTACCCCAGAGACCATTTGTCTCGAGATTATCAAGTACTTAATCATCTGCGTACTTTTTACTTTATCAGCTGTGAACAGCAGACCATCATAGATTTTAGTGCTCCAAAATCCAATGTGGTGTTCAGCTGTTTTGTGGGTTACATTGCCTGTCCCGGAGGGAGGAGGAGGAGATTAGTGTTTAACGTCCCGTCGACAACGAGGTCATTAGAGACGAAGCGCAAGCTCGGGTGAGGGAAGGATGGGGAAGGAAATCGGCCGTGTCCTTTCAACGGAACCATCCCGGCATTTGCCTGAAGCGATTTAGGGAAATCACGGAAAACATAAATCAGGATGGCCGGGGACGGGGTTGAACCGTCGTCCTCCCGAATGCGAGTCCAGTGTGCTAACCACTGCGCCACTTCGTTCGGTGCCTGTCCCGGTAGCCAAGTGGTAGGGGAGGGCAAGAGCACTGCAACATCGTGCAGTTATCCTCATGAGGAAAACTGAGAAGCTATTTGAATGGGAAGCAGCGGCTTCCAGCGTTGTAAAGCTGACAACGGCTGGGAGAATCGCATATTAACCACATGCCCTTCCACACCGCATCCAAAAATCCCATTTGCAGAAGAAAAAAAAGCAGGAGACAAGTTACTTGTCGAGCTATGGGCCTGACTCACGAGCTTCAGTTTAGTAAAACGGCAAGTCAATACTTAAAGGCAATTTATTTCAAACTCCATTGGTTGTCATCACTGACTCAACAATGAGACGCCTTACCCTCGCTTGTGATATTGTGCGTTAACTGAGTAGTTCTACAAGTTTTCAAAAACGTAAGAATGTGCTCTTCAGAAAGTGATGAAACGTAGTATTCTACGACTATAGTACCTATGAGTCACACTTGGAATTGCTCAGTTCATACTAATACCTTCGTTTAGTAATTTTAAAGAATATGAAATGGAACGATCACGTAGCCTCAGTCGAAGGTGAAGTGGGTGACAGATGTCTTTTTATTGCTAGAATAATAGGGAAATGCAGTCAGTCTAGAAAGTAGATTGCTTACAAATCACTCATGCAACCCATTGTGCAGCACTGTTCAAGTGTGTGCGTCCCATACCAAATACGACTAACAGAGGATATTCGATTTATTCAGAGAAGAACAGAACAAATGGTTACAGGTTGTCTGACTAGCGGATTAGTGTCACAGAGATGCTGAATAGACTGAAATGGCAGACTCTAGATAGATAGATAGATAGATAGATAGACAGACCCAAACAATTCCAAGAAATTTCAAATAACTTCCGGGAATTCAGCCAGGTAACACTTTCAGCGACCGCCGATATTTCGGCGGGAGAACACCCCGCCATTTTCAAGGCAAACTGCAACGCCAGGAGAAACTCAGCATGTACGGCGCCTGTCCGTTGCAGTTTGCCTTGAAAATGGCGGGGTGTTCTCCCGCCGAAATATCGGCGGTCGCTGAAAGTGTTACCTGGCTGAATTCCCGGAAGTTATTTGAAAGTTGTATACGCCAGGAGAAACTCAGGTCTCAAATTCCAAGAAAGCCTACTTACAAAGTTTTGAGAACTGGATGCAAGTGATGACTCCAGGAATGTACTACAAACCCTTACAAATGCCTCTCGTACGGGTCGTGAGGACAATATTAAATTAATTGCAACATGCACACAGGAACTGAAAGAGTCATTCTTCCCGCTCTCTACGTATGACTGGAACAGGAAGAGTTACTAACAAGTGGTACACTTGGAAGTACTCTCTGCCATGCAGTTTGCTTTGGTTGCAAAGTGCGACTGTAGATGTGGAAGCAAATATACGTACTGAATTCAGAAAAATGTGTTACATGTGTCAGTATGTACCAAGGAAGTAATCAGGGGAATGATTGGTTTTCTTGGTTTTCTGTACTCTGAAAGGACTAAGTTTGTGGGGATGATTCACAAAATACGACTATAGTAAGGCGAAAGCTGCCGCAGTGAACTAAAAATTAACGAGTGGGTAAATTGCTTCAGAAGTGGACACGTAGTTTTCTGCGACGAAGAGCTTTCGACTTCGAAAACGGATAGAAACTTCGAGAAATCTTAGTTAAATTGCTTCTCTCTACAGCAGCGTGCCAAACTGCATCCCAGCCAGATGTGCGGGCCCTGTGTGGACCGAAGCTCTACGTCACATGGCTTTCCTCGGTACTTCTCGGAAGTACCAAGTACACTGCGACATTTCATTTACTATTGCGGTGTGGTATTTTTCGGTCAAAACAACTCTCTCTCAGTTTGGCAGAATCGTGTTGTCGGCGCTGTTTATCCTTCCTGTTTGTTCCTGGTACGTAAAATGCTCACAGGTTGGCTGGCTGTTTGCACAACAAGTGGCAGTCTAGTGATCTTTCGTCACAAGCCTTTAAAAGTGGCAGAATAGAGGAACAAGAATTCTCAGTATCTATTACGCAGTTGCATAATCGATGGGTACTGCAAATTTCGTACGATTTTGTTAATAGCTGCAATTTAGCAGCTGCAGAATATTCCAACAAATATAAAAGTCAGAAAAGAAAACCTTTATCTGGTTCACTTTACCGCTTTCAACAGTTTAAACTGTCATCTTCGGAAGTGAAATAGACTCAAATCATTGGTAAGGCAACGTCAAAATAAGAATCTGGCGATATACACGTAGAACTCAAGTTTCGTGAAAACAAATGTACAAAGACTGAACAGCAGAAGTAACAAAAACTGGAAATAGTTAAGCTTGAGGGCCACAACACACCTTTGCTACAAAATCAATAAAAATATATACGTTTGATTAGTAGCAAGCACTGAACTGTCAAATCACAAATCATACATCGTATGTGTGACAAAAGTCAACCAACATACTTGTGACATGAAGGACATTGAAAATGCCTACAAACAAAGTGGGAGCGTTACTGTATATATAAGCTGCAATGAAGTCTGCAACAGTTGAAGCACAAGTACGCATTAAACCATATAAAAAACTTAACAAAACAATTTAAACAGATAATAAACCATGGATCAAGGATTTATCAGACAGACATATGAAAAATAATATCATTACTATGTAAAGGAAGCTAAACAAAGGAAGGTTTGTGTCCACAATGAGGTTGCAAAAGCGCTACAATATTTCTATCAACACCTGTTCAAGAATGGCTTTTTTCTATTATGAAGCTAATTAACTCATGCTTATGTGGCAACCTAAGTGTGGAAACCTGTGAAATTGTTTGCCTGCGTCTGTATGTCGACATTTCGTACCGGATAAAAATTGTACAATGTCTTCAGCTCGACAAAAATAATTAAATGATATTGAAAATTTGTTTTGTCTGTGATCTACGCTGTTGAGAAATGTGAAACATACAACTAAGTCGTATGCAGTGCAGCTGCTTTGCCATCCTAATGTAGCGAATTCGCAGTTTCTCTCCTCCTCCCTGTCCTCATGCTCAGACCGTGTGCTGTGGTGGTGGGGGAAATGTGCAATCAGGCCAAGCGCTATGGGACTAGCGCCAAGGCAAGGCCTGAGAGTCAAATTCTCGGCCGCCACTGATCTAAAGCTGTCATGAGACCTAGGTTAACCCTACGGCAAGGATATGTGTAGTGCACAGCAAGCAAGGGTATGTCCAGTGAAACACCTTCATGAGACATACAGTCAGCTTGAAACTTATTTTCGTGTATCCATTTTCAGTGGTAAATGGGACGACAGCTCGTCATGGTGTGAGTATTGATGAAACCACTTTCCGCCATGTGTTTTAAAGTCTCTTTGTTCAGTGGGACCAGTTTTGATGCCGATTATTGTGAATTGTACCAATGAAACCGGCCGCACTGAATAAAGAAACTTCAAAACACACGGCTAAGGTTGCCTCCATCAGTCCTCACTCACAATGGAAACTTACATTGAGTTCATCTAGTGCCTACATAAGAACCAATCGGGTCACGAAAAGAATAGGAAAAATTAAAATAATTGCAAATAGTAATGTAACCTAAATGTACTGCCAGGAAAAACTACATGACCAACGATATATATATATATAATCAGCAATCATTAATTTTATAGACCACTTATAATGCTAAATATAAATAAGAGAAATACGGTTGAAAATAAAAATATGCAGTCGAAAAGGACAGACAATATTTATTCTTACACAAGGTAGTCCATTGATCGTGACCGGGCCACACATCTCACGAAATAAGCGTCAAACGAAAAAACTACAAAGAACGAAACTTCTCTAGCTTGAAGGGGGAAACCAGATGGCGCTATGGTTGGCCCGCTGGATGGCGCTGCCATAGGTACAAATGGTTCAAATGGCTCTGAGCACTATGGGACTTAACATCTAATGTCATCAGTCCCGCAGAACTTAGAACTACTTAAACCTAACTAACCAAAAGACATCACACACATCCATGCCCGAGGCACGGTTCCTGACTGAAGCGCCTAGAACCGCTCGGCCACAGCGGCCGCTGCCATTGGTCGAATGGATATCAACTGCGTTTTTTTTAAATAGGAACCCCCATCTTTTATTGCATATTTGTGTAGTACGTAAAGAAATATGAATGTTTTAGTTGGACCACATTTTTCGCTTTGTGATAGATGGAGCTGTAATAGTAAAAACGTATAAGTACGTAGTATCACGTAACATTCCGCCAGTGCGGCCGATATTTGCTTCGTGATACATTATCCGTTTTAAAATAGACCGCTTACCAATTTCGTAAAAGGTCGATATCGTGTTGATGTATGGCTATTGTGATCAAAATACCCATCGGGCGTGTGCTATTTATGCTGCTCGGTATCCTGGACGACATCATCCAAGTGTCCGGAACGTTCGCCGGATAATTACGTTATTTAAGGAAACAGGAAGAGTTCAGCCACATGCGAAACGTCAACCACGACCGGCAACAAATGATGATGCCCAGATAGGTGTTTTAGCTGCTGTTCAAAAATGTTCAAATGACTCTGAGCACTATGGGACTCAACTGCTGAGGTCATTAGTCCCCTAGAACTTAGAACTAGTTAAACCTAACTACCCTAAGGACATCACAAACATCCATGTCCGAGGCAGGATTCGAACCTGCGACCGTAGCGGTCTTGCGGTTCCAGACTGCAGCGCCTTTAACCGCACGGCCACTTCGGCCGGCTTAGCTGCTGTCGCGGCTAATTCGCACATCAGTAGCAAACAAATTGCGCGAGAATCGCGAATCTCAAAAACGTCGGTGTTGAGAATGCTACATCAACATCGATTGCACTTGTACCATATTTCTATGCACCAGGAATTACATGGCGACGACTTTGAACGCCGTGTACAGTTCTGTCACTGCGCACAAGAGAAATTACGGGACGATGACAGATTTTTTGCACGCGTTCTATTTAGCGACGAAGCGTCATTCACCAACAGCGGTAACGTAGACCGGCATAATATTCCCTATTGGGCAACGGAAAATCCACGATGACTACGACAAGTGGAACATTAGCGACCTTGGCAGGTTAATATATGGTGCGGCATTATGGGAGGGAGGATAGTTGGCCCCCATTTTATCGATGTCAATCTAAATGGTGCAGTGTATGCTAATTTCCTACGTAATGTTCTACCGATGTTACTACAAGATGTTTCACTGCATGACAGAATTGCGATGTACTTCCAACATGATGGATGTCCGGCACATAGCTCGCGTGCGGTTGAAGCGGTATTGAATAGCACATTTCATGACAGGTGGATTGGTTGTCGAAGCACCATACCGTGGCCTGCACGTTCACCAGATCTGACGTCCCCGGATTTCTTTCTGTGAGTAAAGTTGAAGGATATTTGCTATCGTGATCCACCGGCAACGCCTGACAACACGCGTCAGCGCATTGTCAATGCATGTGCGAACATTACGGAAGGCGAACTACTCGCTGTTGATAGCAATGTCGTTACACGTATTGCCAAATGCATTGAGGTCGACGGACATCATTTTCAGCATTTATTGCATTAATGTGGTATTTACAGGTAATCACGCTGTAACAGCATGCTTTCTCAGAAATGATAAGTTCACAAAGCTACATGTATCACATTGGAACAACCGAAGTAAAATGTTCAAGCGTACCTACGTTCTGTATTTTAATTTAAAAAAACCTACATGTTACCAACTGTTCGTGTACAGTTGTGAGCCATATGTTTGTGACTATTACAGCGCCATCTATCACAGAGCGAAAAAAGTGCTCCAACTAAAACATTATTATTTCTTTACATACTACACGAATATGTAATAAAATATGGGGGTTCCTATTTAAAAGAAAACGCAGTTGATATCCGTTTGACCTATGGCAGCGCCACCTAGCGGGCCAACCATAGCGCCATCTGGTATCCCCCTTCAAGCTAGACAAGTTTCGTTCTTTGTAGTTTTCTCGTTTGGCGCCTATTTCGTGAGATATTTGGCCCGGTCGCAATCAATGGACCACCCTGTATACATGAAAGATGTAATGAAATGTCAACTGAGGAGTAACAGCTGCACTTACTAACAATATTGTTCCCGTATGTGTTGTCATCTTTCGTTTGTACTAATCTCGTTCCTTCATATGAGAAGCTTTCCTCCCTCCCCCACTCTCCCCTGTCCATGGCATCTCTGCTCTCCCCTCTCCCTCTCCCACTCCCCTTCCTCCTCCTCCTCCTCCTCCTCTCTTGGCAGGTCCCCGGACTCGCACACGCTCAGTGAACATTCGCGCGCCGGAGATCATCGCCATCAGTGTCTTGTGTGTGTGCTTCGTTTTGTGTTTCGCGTTCTTTCGCAGTTACAACTCCACTGTTCACATGTGCCGTCGCCGTCCTCCATGTTCTGTGCGCCGTGCCAACGAGTGTTAGTGTTTTTATCGTCCAGCGTGGACGGCTTCATGTTTATTGCTTTTTGTCTCTACTTTTTTTTTGCCCGCCATTTTCATTGTATTGTCTATGTCGCCTCTTTGTCATATGATTGTACCACTTAAGGCTGAAGAGCGGCGTACTATGCTGCTGACAGCCCGCCTGTATGAGGTGCTAAAATTACAATAAAGAAAAAAATATATATATGAGAAGTTTTCAGCGCGAGATCCTCCTAGCTTTTTTTCGATATCTGACCTGCAAGGGCAGAATGTCCTGTAGTGTGAGCCCACCGTTTGGATGCAGATTTAAATGTTTTGGCTCGCCTGTTGTGCTACAGGTGGTACCGCGGAGGGGAATCCCCGGCTGCAGTGCTCCTGGGAGACCGGGTGCGCCAGGCCGGCGGCAGCCTCTTCTTCCGGCGCGTGTCCCTGGCGGATGCGGGCCGCTACACCTGCCTCGTCAACAACACGGCCGGACACCTCAGGGCCCCCACCACTCTCACCGTCACAGGTAACACACACACAAGCACTCTTAATAATTTATTCAAACCGAAATCAACCTTAGTGTAGACAAACGCACGCTCAGAAAATCCGCAGTGGACATCCACAGCATGTTGTACAATGTCACTGAAAATGATTTTTATTTTATTGTTGTTTTTGTTGACTTTTTTCTCCTGGTTCTCTCTCTCTCTCTCTCTATCTATCTATCTATCTATCTATCTTTTTGTTTTCGGCCTCAATTTTCAGACTGGTTCCATGCGCCCGCAACAAATACCTCTGCTGTCTCACTTTGTTAAAGTACTATTTGCATCCGACTTTCTAAATTATAGGTTGAACATATTTCAGTCTCTGTCATCCTATCATCACATACAGTTTTTCTGCTTTACAGCTCTCTCAAGTGCCATGGAAATTATTCCTAGATGTCTTAACACTTAACTCAAGTGTGTGTTCCCTCATACCGCGTGAAACTGTTCGAACTCATTCTCTAAGATTAGTTCCGGCAAAATGATTTTGTACCCAGCCTCCTTTCCTCCTTAAATCCTCAAAACTACAATGTTGTTGGATGCATTATTGCCTTCTATGTTTGTTGTAGATACATATTACTACGATGTGTTGGGGTCTGCTAGACCGCGCGTCGTGAACTACGGACCTGTTTTCTTCAGTAAAGTACAAAATTTATTCGCAGGAATGCGTCAATTTTAACGATCTAAGTGTAATGAAGTTGTCTGTCGATGGAAATCGATACTCATCAACAGACTGACGAAAAAGACGACGATTTTTCAAAAGTCAGTTATCACAATTCTACTAGCGGAGGATCATTCAAAAGAAGAACTTCAGTATAACTGTGATGGTCAATTTCCCATTTCTCCAATAAAATACATAACATGTTAGTTAAAATATACTGTCTGCTCTGTGGTGAGAAAAATGTAGATCCCAACAATGAACGTCAATTCTGCAGTTCTCTTTCTTTCTATGGAGCTCAATTTTAGTTCTATGTGGAATTTGGCTGTATACCTCCTACTCTCCTCCCCTCTATCCATCTCCTCCACGCCCTCTCTCCATTTGTCTCTGCCTCCCCCACTCTTACACATACATCACTCTGTCTATTCCTCCTCCCCCCTCTCTCTGTCCATCTCCTCCTAGCATTTCTCTCTGTCCGTCCCCTCCTCCCTCTCTCTCTCTCTCTCTCTGTCCGTCTACCCTCCACCCTGTCTCGGCCACTTGCTTCTCACCTCTCCCCCCACCGGAATGTGAAGTAGGTGGTTTTAACCACCACAGTATTTCTTTCTTTCTAGAAAGTAGTAAGTGTACGAATTTTGGTTGAAATCGATCCAGATGCTTAGGAGAAGAAGTTGAACATATGCAAATGTAACATATATTGCGACATACAGGTCTGATTCCGTGCTGTTTTACACCTTACCACTCCAGAGAGAATGATAAATTAATCTGTGGTATTCAGCCATGTGACTTGATCTTAGGTCTTGAAACACGGTGGCAAAATTATTGGCTCACTGCAGTGCTCAGTCTCGACACTTGCTTCACAGATTGAATAATACAAATAAGAGAGAAATTTCACATCATAGTTACAAAAGTATTCCAAGTCAACAGAGTGTAGGAAATAAATACGAAGGTCGTTTTCTAAAATTTTTACGTCAACCCTTCTCATCCACACGTCCACCCCTAGTGCTGGTGGGGAATCTTACTCCATGGGAGTTATGAATCTACAAATCTGGATGAAATTTCTCCAGGTGTTACTGATTTATGCTTCAATGTCAACCCTTTTTCATTCCCGTCCCTTCTGGAAGTAGTTAGGTCTTACCACCTCAGTGCTTCTTCCCAGATAGCAAGTAATATGTTTTATCAAGATTGGTTGCAATGAATTCAGTAGTTTAGGAGGAGATATTGAATATACACACATACATATAGATATACATACATAGAGATATGATTTTGTAATTGCCTTAGAATGTAGCATTTTAGAATTAAAAATGAATACAAGCATTAGGTGCATCAGCATCATGGATGTAAATAGATACTGTTACAGACATTTATTTTCACAAAATGTTGCGTATGCAGTCGGCAAAATACTACGACAAACCAAAAAATACATACCGATCGCTCCGATTCTAGTGATAAAAAAAACGATACGTCCATCACAGTTATCCTTTCAGGGTCGTTACCAGCGTCTTAGAGTTTGTTACCTCGAGACCAATGGAACAATGTCAGGCAGATGGCAACGAGACTGCAACTGAGCGTACGATTACAAGGCAGTTCGTACGACATGCTGGCGGCGAGGTCTCATGAAGCTGCGCACTCACACTGCGGGGATTTCCAGGCGGTGGCGAAAGAGGCGCAGTTGTGGCGCCGCCTGGACTGGAGCTCCGGGCATCTGCGCCAGTTACTCGTACACTGTCTGTCGTCGCCCTCTGAAGCAATTTCTTCAGTGACATCCAAGTTGTCGAAGTGCATCGCATCAAAGCTAACACCAAAGTCTCTACTCTGAAGTCTTAGCAGTGAAGCAAGCACACTACAACGATCTCTCACATAGCGGCCTGTGAACGTGTCCATGCATCTGTCTGGCTACCTCATGTTCTTCTTCTCACCATTTTAACTGTTTAACAGTAACTTCCACATCAGTTTTGCATCGTCGCTTTTCTGGCTAAAACAGACGCACACATTCTAGTAGAATGTTTTCTCAGAAGGCATTCCTTCGTTACGCAGAGCAACTGCAAATGTTTCAATTTCAATTTGTGTTTTATTTTGTCAGATTATCTACAAAGTTCGTTTTTTACACTCCTGGAAATTGAAATAAGAACACCGTGAATTCATTGTCCCAGGAAGGGGAAACTTTATTGACACATTCCTGGGGTCAGATACATCACATGATCACACTGACAGAACCACAGGCACATAGACACTGGCAACAGAGCATGCATAATGTCGGCATTAGTACAGTGTATATCCACCTTTCGCAGCAATGCAGGCTGCTATTCTCCCATGGAGACGATCGTAGAGATGCTGGATGTAGTCCTGTGGAACGGCTTGCCATGCCATTTCCACCTGGCGCCTCAGTTGGACCAGCGTTCGTGCTGGACGTGCAGACCGCGTGAGACGACGCTTCATCCAGTCCCAAACATGCTCAATGGGGGACAGATCCGGAGATCTTGCTGGCCAGGGTAGTTGACTTACACCTTCTAGAGCACGTTGGGTGGCACGGGATACATGCGGACGTGCACTGTCCTGTTGGAACAGCAAGTTCCCTTGCCGGTCTAGGAATGGTAGAACGATGGGTTCGATGACGGTTTGGATGTACCGTGCACTATTCAGTGTCCCCTCGACGATCACCAGTGGTGTACGGCCAGTGTAGGAGATCGCTCCCCACACCATGATGCCGGGTGTTGGCCCTGTGTGCCTCGGTCGTATGCAGTCCTGATTGTGGCGCTCACCTGCACGGCGCCAAACACGCATACGACCATCATTGGCACCAAGGTAAAAGCGACTCTCATCGCTGAAGACGACACGTCTCCATTCGTCCCTCCATTCACGCCTGTCGCGACACCACTGGAGGCGGGCTGCACGATGTTGGGGCGTGAGCGGAAGACGGCCTAACGGTGTGCGGGACCGTAGCCCAGCTTCATGGAGATGGTTGCGAATGGTCCTCGCCGATACCCCAGGAGCAACAGTGTCCCTAATTTGCTGGGAAGTGGCGGTGCGGTCCCCTACGGCACTGCGTAGGATCCTACGGTCTTGGCGTGCATCCGTGCGTCGCTGCGGTCCGGTCCCAGGTCGACGGGCACGTGCACCTTCCGCCGACCACTGGCGACAACATCGATGTACTGTGGAGACCTCACGCCCCACGTGTTGAGCAATTCGGCGGCACATCCACCCGGCCTCCCGCATGCCCACTATACGCCCTCGGTCAAAGTCCGTCAACTGCACATACGGTTCACGTCCACGCTGTCGCGGCATGCTACCAGTGTTAAAGACTGCGATGGAGCTCCGTATGCCACGGCAAACTGGCTGACACTGACGGCGGCGGTGCACAAATGCTGCGCAGCTAGCGCCATTCGACGGCCAACACCGCGGTTCCTGGTGTGTCCGCTGTGCCGTGCGTGTGATCATTGCTTGTACAGCCCTCTCGCAGTGTCCGGAGCAAGTATGGTGGGTCTGACACACCGGTGTCAATGTGTTCTTTTTTCCATTTCCAGGAGTGTATTTTGTGAAAGTCTGCATTTCTGTAGCTAGCCTACATAAGTATGTGATGTCCCGTCAGGTCCGACAGTAACGCTGAGAGATCGACCTGTGAAGAAGCTTTCAGCCCCTGATGTGGCATTCATTGTCGAGATACAGATCCACAAACGGCTCTTAGAGGATAAGATGTCCTATATCTGGAGCAGCAGACGAACTTCTGTATCATCCAACGGTTTCTGGCAGCTATTCCCATTTGTCTGGGTGGCAGGTGTCTTCATTCTGCTCCTTGGTGTCTCGTCTAGTGGAGATTTTACGGGTATTTGATATTTCCTGGTTATTCTTACACGAATGGTAGAACGAAGCATGACAAAGCAATCGAAGTTTCCAAATATTTTGGTAATCAGCATGATAAATATTGAACGCATGTAGTAATTGTTTCAGACCTCATAAGAGAATCACTTTCTCTGTCTCGCCATTCATGTCCATGTTGTCTTGTGGTTTGCACGTACTGTTAATTCAGTCCTCTTTTTGTAATTCTCCTCCCACTGCTATTCCACAAATCACACACATTCAGACATTCGCCTAAATACTTGACACTGACAAATGTGAATTTACGTAATGGGTAACACAGTGTTGGTCTGTTAGTTCTATTATAGGATTATCAGAACATTTGTGTTCTTTGTTAAGGTGCTATTTATGACTTCTTGGCACAGTAATAAGGGTTATTGAGTGCTTATTTGCTAACAACCTCTGAAAATAGGTTTATTAATGTGGTTCTCCTCAATGAGCTCTCTGCAAATTACCGAGAATTTACCGTTAGTCTACAACAGGCTACAACATCCAATAATGTTATAGAGTTTAGATTCATATGCTTTGACACTTTGGACTTTAGCCACTTAGAAGATTGTTGGGGCTGGGAAAACGGGCCGTTTATGCCTTTATACGAAGCGTTACTAGCACATATGTAATTGCTGTATCGTCAAGTGTAATACATACTAAAAGAGGACAATCTTCAAGATTTTCTCTCCATATTTACTTTAATTGTTTGATAGATTACTAGTTCTAAAATAATTATTATGGAAAGTATATCCACCCTTCCAAAAAACGTGATTTGAGTTAATGAACGGTTTCTTCCTCTTGAACTTCCAATATTTCTTGTTCATTGAACAAACATCACGTACACTCTGAGCCAAAGAAAAGCTAGTCCTTATGGAAGCAGTTATGCAGCTTGTAATTGATTGATAGATCTCATGAACGTCCTACTGAGAGATGTCGTGTCAAACTCTGTCCTATTGGAGCGTTAGATAATGAAAATCCCAAGCCTTATGGAGGGCCCCGCCCGCAATGCTCCAGACTTTCTCAGTTGGGGAGATATCCTCGCTGGCCAAGGTAGGATTTGGTAAGCATGAAGACAAGCAGTAGAAACTCTCGCCGTGTGTGAGCGGCAATTATCTTGCTGAAATTTAAGCCCGAGAGAACTTGCCATGAAGAGCAACAAAACCGGGCGTAGAATATCGTCGACGTACCACTATGCTGTAAGGGTACCGCGGGTGATAACTAAAGGGGTCCTGCTGTGAAAGAAAATGGCGCCCCAGACCATCACTCTTGCTTGTAGGGCCTTATGGCGCACAACATTCAGGTGAGTCCAACCACATCCTATCTTAGCCATCAAGGTCGCCAGATCTTCTCCGCAACTAAGATCGTTTGGAGCATTATGGGAAAGGCCCTTCAACGATATCGAGGTTCTAACGATTTAAACCGGCAATTGGACAGAATCTGGCACGATATCTCTCAGAAGGATAGCCAACAATTCTATCAATCAATGACAAACCGAATAGAGGCTTGCATAAGGGCAGAAGGTGGGCCAACGCCTTGCTGAAGTGCTCAATTTGTGAAGCTCATTCTCTTCAATGACTCATCCAATTGTTCTGAAATTGTAATTATTAGTTTGTCTGTACATTTACATCATATCCGCAATTTCCATCTCAATTGTATCGAGCGGATGGAGGTGTACGGGTATGGAGACAACCTCATGAATCCATGGACCCTGCATGTCAGTAGGGGACTGTGCAAGCTGGTGGAGCCTCTGTAATGGTGTGGAGCATGTGCAGTGGGAGTGATATGGGACCCCTGATACGTCTAGATACGACTCTGACAGGTGACACGTACTTAAGCACTGTATGATCACCTGCATTCATTCATGTCCATTGTGCATTCCGACGGACTTGGGCAATTCCAACAGGACAATGTGACACCCCACACATGCAGAATTGCTACATAGTGGCTCCAGGAACGCTCTTCTGAGTTTAAACACTTCCGCTGGCCAAGAAGCTCCCCAGACATGAACATTATTGAGCAAATCTGCGATACTGTGCAAAGTGCTGTTCAGAAGAGATCTCCACCCACTCGTACTCTTACGAATTTATAGACAGCCCTGCAGGATTCATGGTGTCAGTTCCCTCGAGTACTACTTCAGACATCAGTCAAGTCCATGCCACGTTGTGTTGCAGCACTGCTGAGTGCTCGCTGGGGCCCTACACAATATTTGGCAGGTGTGCCAGTTCCTTTGGCTCTTCATTGAATATGCAAAGTGTGACGGACTTGCACTCTTCCAAACAGCAACCTCGCGTGTACGGTCAGTCTAGCACAAATAGACACACTATCACATCTCACAAACATAAGGGTTTAAAATTGTGCCTTGAAAATCACTGCTTATAAATTCTCCATGTCCCAGCACTACTTTCATAAAGTACCTTCAAAATCGTTGTGCTCTTTTTATGAAGACGTGCAGCACACCATACACACACACTACATGGAAGTTAGTCAGTCCATCTTTTTCAACATTACCAGTCGGCGTCCGACTGTCTGCACTCAGTCCGCAGTACCGTTCACATTGACAATTTATTCTTAACGCTCTCTGCCATAACGTTTCTTGCCTGTAGTGAATCATACAACCACCATGACCAAAAAACACCATTATTAGCTTCTCAGAGAATACTGTCCAATTCTTCTCATCTCCCTATCCTCTGAGTTTGCATATACAGATGACTCAGAGCATTATGCTCACTGCCCTCGACGAGATTCAATCATAGCGTTACATGCTCGTGCCTCGGTAAGGAAAGAATGTCATTGGAGCAAAGTCGAATGGGGACTCATTCCAGCGACGATGCCTTCCGTAACTGAGCAAATACATTGACGTAAGCGATTTCAATAAGGGGTATTTTCTTACGTCATGATGCTTGTGATGGAGCATTTCAGTAATGGCTATCCTGGTAGGCTTTTTGCTTACTACTGTCGTCAGCATCTATGCAAAGTGGTTCAGGGGCGGTGTAACCACGAGCAGGCGACAAGGTGTTGCACATCCAGGCCTCATCATAAATGTAGACGTCAGCAGCTTGCCCTCTTTGCAAAGTATAGTACAGAGGATCTGTAGCAGATCTCACTGCAGAGGGCAACGCTGGGGCAAGCACAAGTGTTCTGGATGACACTGTGCAGCGCACAATGATGAACATACAGTTCCGCAGCATATGCCCCTACGTCCTCCCACGTTGAGCAAACGACTATTTCAGTCATGATTGGTATGGACACTGGGTCATCGTGTTTGGACCGTGTATCAATAGAAATCTGTCGCCTGATCAGCTGACACAAGTATCTCGCTACACCAGGTCGATGTACGTGGCCAGATAAGCCACCACCTAGGCACAGGGATTCTTGAAATATTCACCGCGCTGCTGTCACAGGCCATTGGGAGCAATATTATTCTAAGGGAGAAATTTATCTGTGCTTGCGTGGGAATCGAAGGCATCGTGACAGCTGTGGAATATGCGAACATTATTACATAGCATCTTCATTGCTTCATGCTTAAGGCCTTCCCCAACGGTGATGGCATCTGTCCGTATTACAAGGTCAAAATCGTGCTGCAGCGGCTTGAAGAGCGTGAAAGTAAACTCAAATTGATGTCTTGGCCACCATTTTCACCTGATCTGAACCCGATGGAACACATCTGGGACGCCGTCGTGCGTCAGCCCTACGCCCAGAAACCACCAGTTCGTAATTTATGGGAATTGCGTAACCTTTGCGTGTCACGTACATCCAGAAACCTACCAAGAACTAGTCGAATGCACACGACGCAAATTCGATACTGTATTGCGTTGCAAAGGTGGACCTAATACACCATTAGCAGGCGGCCATGTATTTTCGCACATCAGTATAGATATTAATTCCTGTGGGCATAGCACTTACAGGATACTAAATAAACATGCACTATATTTCAGTTTAAACTTTGCATATGATATATAACGTAGATGGCATTAATGAAAAAAATTAGGAAGGATAACCAAAGAAATTTCGTTCATATACAGTTGTTGCTCCTGAGACATACTGAGTCTCACCTTTATCTACAGTAATGATGTAGGCTGAAGAAATGAATTAAAATTTGTAACAGCCCCAGGATTCTACACCGGGTCCTTGGTTCGAATCCCGGTGCTGATGCAGATTTTAATTCATTGCTTCAGCCTGAATCATTAATGTAAATAAAGTTGAGGCTCAATATGTCTCAGGAACAACAATTATGTATGATAACTATATCAACCATACCTGAGGTACAGGCAGCATTAACCCCATTTCGCTCACTGCTATTGTGCTATTCCAATAACGGAGAGCCTCAGCAATAGTGATGCGAGTTTAGAAGGGGAACAGCTGTGAGCTGTGGCGTGAATTGGAATTTGTATCGGGGAGGGAGAAGTGCTGGGATGGTCCGTGCAGCTGTGGTTTATCGGCTAGTGCGTCTGCCTAGCACACAGGAGGCCGCGTTCGAATCTCGGCGCTGTGCAAATTTTAAATCATTGCTTCCGCCTACATCACTATCACAGTGAGAAAATTTGTGTAGTTACTTTGTGTTCCGTAGTGAAACAAAGACTCATAAAACTATTAAAATGCGGCAGTAATGTTTTCGAGAAGTATTAGAGAAAATGTTTACTACCAGTATGAAGGACTGCGGAAATAACATTTGAATTTACTGGAGTTTCCTTGTCGGGTGTATTAGGTGCACTGGACAGCAAATGAGAACTCGAGTGAACTGTCTTCAGCTGACTAAGTATGGTCTTCAGGCGCTTCAGTATTTAACTGTATGGTGAAAGCTCTACAGTCCGTTCTCAAATTGCACATACCTCACACAGACGTAATATCAATTGTTTTTGTGACAGTTTGTCTTGCTGTTCGTTTTCCCTTTGCCTTACTTATTCTTCCTGGTTGATACCTTGGAAAGTATATTTCTGGAATTTTGCAATATATTAATTCAGTCTTTTATAAGTTGTAGGAAGTGACATCTGAAATTTCATTGTTTCCCCCAAGTTCGTTCTTTTTCCGAATTATATCTAGTTATAATTTGACTTTCTATTCAGAGCGAGACCGTAGTATTAACTTAGCCTTATAATCATTCGTCACTGTATTCGATAGGGTGTAATTTATATTCCGCTGGAGAAAGAATCCAAAGATAGAACAACACACGCAGATGCGTACGCAGAGTAAAGTCGGTAACATCGTAAAATTACGATGCACATAGCTAGTCCCTAAAGGGGCATCTTAAAATACACCGTCGTCACTAGCCGACGATATCAGCTGTGCTCCCAGATGTAGTAGGAATAAACGTGACGTCATCTGGCTATGCGAGTGAGCGGCCTGGGTTCGATGTAAGGTAAACTGCCACGTGTGGTGCTGAATTTACAGAGCAGGGTGGCACAGTGCTTAAGATATTAGACTCGCCTTAAAGAGGCCAGGGCTTCAAATCTACCTCCGACCATTTACATTTAGATTCGTCGTAGGTTCCATAAATCGCCGAAGGACGGAATCTACCTCTGTTTCTATATTCCAGAATTAAAAAGTGGGTTGCCTTTCATCGTACGATTTACGAATGGAGTGTGGGGCAACTATTGCATGTGCGCTCTTGTGCGAGCTCTATTTATCCCCATTCTATCTCGACAATCTCTACAGGATCCATAAGAGGAACCGGCAGAATTTTTGTGGTCTGGATTCTTAAAGGAAAGATTGTCTTGTTTTCTGCTGATTCTGTCACTAGCTGGGATTTTTTAAAGGAAATTCTCGCGAGATTATATAATATCTTATCGAAAGTATCCCGATGCTTATTATTCGGCATTAATAATGTGGTGTATCCACGCTTACGCTTTTAAGGTGGCTTGAACTCCGCTGAATACACTTTCAGTGACATGTCTGAATGTCTGTGGAGAAATGGCTTCCCATTGTTCTCCATGAGGACAACCAGAGAAGATAGTGATTTTGGACGTTGAGATTCGGGGCGAAATCGAGGTTCTAACTCTCCCAAAGGTAAAATGAAACAGGTGTCCGTACGTCTCACTTTTCAGTGAGGTGTCTGAATGTCTGTGGAGAAATGGCTGCTCATTGTTCTCCATGAGGAGAACCAGAGAAGATAGTGATTTTGAACGTTGAAATTCTGGGCGAAAAAGAGGTTCTAACTCTCCCAAAGGTAAAATGAAACAGGTGTCCATATGTCTCTGGTTTACACGACACTATCACTTCGTTACCGGGAACCGATTATTTAATTTTGGCTTCCATTATGACTGTCACAAGATTCGAATCCTCCCATTTTACTTTGGTCAACGGTCCCGAGACTGGAGTAATGGAACACAGAAACTGATTGCATGACTAAATTAAATGCAAAAAAGACGCCTGCAAGTGTTTTCATTTTCACTTCATACTCAACAGCCGAAGTCCCTGAAACCATCTACCACAGGGTTGGACATCAAAACATCTCAAATGTGTCCTGTTTGGTTCAGGTTAGCACTGTTGATATTTTTAAAAATATCGAGAATCCGATATACTGTCATTTAAAAAATTCATTATCGGCTCTCGGTGTACGGAAAAGAACTAGCGATTTATTGATATATCGACGGAAAAATATCGACGTACCTGCCTATAAAGATATCGGCTGCACATTGTAAATTTACTGTCGGTTTTAGAGCGGTGTATTCAAGTGTTTATTTATTGTTAGATATTCTGTACGTCAACAAGATAGCAGCCTATTGAAAGGAAAACAACACTTCATGTCGACTTCCCTGTTTTTTCATTTCTGCCAACGCTAGCGACCTAGCAGTTTTAGTGTCAAAACTGTGTCGTGAAGCTAAACGTTGCAGTTTCTCTTGGTAACGCTGAGCGCCGATTACATCAGCATTTCCACTCCACGTCTCCGCACACCATAAAGACCAATCTTGTTGTTAGACTTTTGTTCATCGTTTTCGGTATCTGTTTTTGAAGAATGCCGATGTGAAGAAATACCCCACTAGTTGCCTTAAAATTGTTTTTAACGCAACTGGGGTGCTATTTCTTCACATCGCAAACATTGTTGTTACATTCACACTGCCACCTCCCAGTGCAATCGGACATCATCTTTTGTGTCACATATACTTGCTTCACACAGTCAAAGAGAAAGATTGGATGTGATGAGAGATCAAAAAATAGTAAGACTTCTTCAAGTGGTGAAAGTAAAAATGTGTTCTACTACAATTTCAAAAGAACAACTTCAAATATTTACCGAAAATTGTGGAAAAATATAAAATAAAATAAAAATATCGGCATTTGATATTGCCATGATGATATCGGTGTATCGATATACAGGGGAAAAATATCACCAGTATAAATCGATATGCTGTGGAAATAATATCTACATATCGATGTTTTATCTGCAGCTCCAATTCAGGTTCGGACCCTGGGCAGCTCAGCTCATTTTGGGAATGTTATTAATCACAAACAATTGTCACACAGATGCTGCTTTATGACAGGCTGATCTAGAATCAGGATACCAGGTCCCAATTTTTGAAACCTAGAGCTTGTCTGTAGCAAGTCAGAGAATTTAGGATCACTGTGCAAAGGCTTCACCAAAGAAGACACAGTGATTGTAGCGGGTGGGCCGTGCAGTAGTATTGACTGATATCCTGGGTACAATATATAGTGTGACCTAGTAAAGATGGCATCGGCATCGACATACATCAATGTTTGTATCTATTTTGAGATAACCTCATTTAAACTTTTATGTGACGTAATTTGGAGGTGGAATACCGGCTTAGGTCGAGTGTAGGGCCACATATTGGCTTGTTTCCTGGTGATGTGATTCTGTCAATAGAAGAGATTATACTGGGCATGATTTTTACCTCCACAGAAATGGGAAAGGTAATCTGGCTGGGCTAATAGCAGAAAATTTATGAGTGGTAGGTACTAACATAAGTGTGGAAAATAGCTGTGACAGCAGGTGTCAGAGCACCGCTCAACCCTTCAGTTTCACAAGGAAACCAAACAAAATACTTATGACATATTGCTTCGGCATAAACAGTTGTTGGGAAGAATTTTCAGCAATCAGCACAAATTTTATTTCCACCCAGAGTTTATCTCAGTCACTGTGAAATGCCCGCTATTATTATTAGGTCAAAATATTCGACGACTAAAAAGTAAAATTAATAACCCGCTTATTTTCATTGATGAGTTAGAATCATTAAATCCATTTGACATAATCTGCCTCTCTGAACATGATGTGATCACTAGTATACACGTGTTAAATATTACAGGATTTCGATTATCATCACACTCTTGCAAAGCAGAAATGGAGAAACCAGGAGTTGCCACATTCATCAGGATTTGTCATAACTTTAGGAACAAAGACATAAATAAATCTTACATAGAGCAGCATAAGCGAGAATGCGCGACAAAAATTGCATTATAACTCCTTCGTAACAGTAGTTGTATACTGAGCACTTGAAGGTAATTTTAATCTGTTCATAAATCACTTTGAGGGCACACTGATCTACTTCATAGCAAAAAACAAAGAAAGCTTCCATGATGTTGATTTTAATGTAGATTTTCTTAAAAACTCCTCCTGTAAGAATTTATTACAGTCATTAACACTGTCATTCAACTTAATTTCTACCGCATATTTCCCATCTATGGTAGCTAATCGTTCACAGTCAGTCATTGATAATACCTTCACAGAAAGGTCTAATGAACAAAATTATTTTACAAAACCAATAGTCAATTGCCCCCCAAACAATGACATGCAGTTTTTTTTTCCCTTGAGTCTCCAGTCTTCTGACTGGTTTGATGTCGCCTGCCACGAATTTCTGTCCTGCGCCAAACTTTTCATCTTAGAGTAGCAACTGCAGCCTACGACTTCAATTATTTGCTAGCTGTATTCCAATCTCTGTCTCCTCTACAGTTTTTACCTCTAGTGCCATGGAAATTATTCTCTGCTGTCATAACAGATGTTATACCACCTTGCACCTTCTTCCTGTCAGTGGTTTCCATATATTCCTTTCCTCTCCGATTCTCTGGAAAACCTTATCATTCCACCTAATTTTCAACATTCTTCTGTAGCACCACATCTCAAATGCTTCGATTACCTTCTGTTCCCGTTTTACCACAGTCCGTGTTTCATTACCACACAATGCTGTGCTCCTAGCGTGTATTCTCCAAAATTCCTCTCTTAACTTAAGGACTATGTTTGATACTAGTGGACTTTTCTTGGCCAGGAATGGCCTTTTTGCTACTCTGCTTTACTAAATACTCAGTTCAAAACAGAAATCAGTAAGCCAAAGACTGATTATTTTAGGAGATTCCTCAGAGGCATAAACTGGAGGGATGTATATGGTGTTCACGGCATGAATGAAAATACAACACTTCTCTTAATAAGCCCTTGCCTTATTTAAATACTGTTTTCTCCCAAAAACTAACCTATTTTAGACCAAAGTCCACAAAAAGTGAGGGATTACTCAAGGAATAAAGATACCTCGTAAAACAAAAAGGAAACTGTCAGTCAGAAACAGCTCTGATGATGCTGGAGCTCATTACAAAGGAGATGGAATTTTAGGAAAGCAGATTGGGCAACATATAAAAAAGAAATTGACACCAACATACGTTGTATTGCGGCAAAGAGAGATAATAATGCGACATTTGTTAGCTTAATAACAGCGATGGGGAAAAGGAACATCCTATGGAAGTATCGAAAGCAGTACGTACCATAAAAATATTGAAGGTAGTAACATGGACATCAAAGCAATTGCATTGCGAGTAAAAGATAATTACATCAGATAACATAATAAAGATAACAGTTTAGGATATATAAAGAGTGGACTGGTAAAAGAAGAAGAGCAGATGACATTAAGAGTAGGTGATACATTGGTAAAAGACGTGTGCAGTTTTGCATAACTTTTTAACAAAGACGAGGTTGACAGACTCAGTAGATGCTGGCATGGAATATCTCAGACCAGTAAGTACATTCAGCTACAGTAGTATGAATACGACCCTCACTACACCAGTAGATATAATGTCCTCCATAAAATCTTTAAAATCAAAAAATTCTAGTGTTTATGATAAAATATCAAAAAAGGTAATTAAATAATGTGTTTCTGAGTTTAGTAACATATTCAGTTATTTGTGTAACCAGTGGGATATTTTCTGAGTAGCTGAAAGAAGCTGAACTTAGGCCTTTGTTTGAGAAAGGAGGTAAAGAAATAGCGTCAAATTTTCGTCTAGTTTCACTTTTTCCAGCATCCTCGAAAATTTTAGAAAAATAGCATAGTCGGATTCTTGACCACCTGACAATAAATATATTATTTTCAAAGTCCAGCACGGCAAGACAGTTTACACAAATGGCATCCGAAACGGACAAGAGTCCCTCACGGTCATCAGCGACAAGTGCAACCCCGACGAGGAAACCGTTCGCTTCAGAGCTCTAAGACAATTAATATCGGATCATCAGTCCGCATTATGCAGCTAAATATAGACGGCATCAGTCGAAACAAATATGAGCACCTTGACAGAATGGCTAAGGGAAACATGACTCTGAGCACTATGGGACTTAACATCTATGGTCATCAGTCCCCTAGAACTTAGAACTACTTAAACCTAACTAACCTAAGGACATCACACAACACCCAGTCATCACGAGGCAGAGAAAATCCCTGACCCCGCCGGGAATCGAACCCAGAAACCCTGGTGCTGGAAGCGAGTACGCTACGAATGTCTAAGGGAAATCATTTTGATGCAATCGTATTACAAAAGATACGTTTGGCGAGGGAAGCAGATATTGGAACCAGGGCTAAAGTTCACGGATACAGAGCGATGGAGACAGTCCTTTCAGAAACGTATGGAACCATCATATACATACGTAAAGATATCAATAACTATAAAGTGGCAAAGAAGTCCAACACCTGCAATACTGAAACGGTACCAGCAGAACTTTCCAAGCTACACCTAGTGTCATTACATAAACCGCCGAACCCACCACTGCAAGTTGGTGGTAAACCAACAATCCTCCTCGAGGACTTCAACAGCCGCCATACTTGTTGGGGAGACAATAACAATGATCTCAAGGCAAAGCTTTGCTGCAGTGGATTGAAGAACAAAATTTATACCTCAACTGCAATGCTAAGGGCCTGAAAACCTTCCAGTCAGCACGCTGGGAGATAGATACCAATTTTGATGTACGTATCGTGACCACAAACGAAGACGGGATTCCTATATTCCATACGAGAAGGGTACTTCCCAGTTTGCCCCACCCACATCGATCAACACTAGTAAATATAGGCATACAAATTCTAATGATAGAATCAGTTACCAAGCCGAGATAGAATTTTTGGAAAATACAATGGGCAATATGTAAAAAAGAAACTGACACCAACATACGTTTCATCCCAGCAAAGAGGGATAATTATGCGGGATTTTTTGGCTAAATCACAATGATGGCGAAGAGAGACATGCTATGGAAATATCGAAAGCAGTACATACCATGCTGGAATTCTAAATCGGAAGAACTATACTAAGAATACCAGAAAACAAATAACACGCAGCTAGGAAGCCAATTGCTAGAGCCGCTCAACGAGCAAATGAAGGAAAGATGGGAAGAGAGTACCGGAAACATAAATTTCACCCATTCAAGTCGGGAAAGTTGGTCATTCTTAAGGCTTCTGGGGACAGCTACTAATACACCAGCTCCGAAACCAACAATATCACCAAACCAGACAACCTCACACATAAAGGAAAGAGATGAAATGTAACGCTCAGTGAAGACAAGAGACCATCAGCCGAGAAAGAGCTCAAAAAAGTAAAGAGCACTTTACAAGAAAATAGACAACCTTTTACTATTGTCGACATGAAAAAGATATAAAAACCCTCTAATTAAGAAAAACAGCTGGGGCTGATAACCTATTTCCTAATTTTATAAAAAATCTGGGGCCGTACTAAGAAACTGGCTATCAGACTTCTTCAACGATATATTCAAAACAGGAGACATCCCGAAGAAATTTAGACTGTTTCTTACTCTTGCCGTCCTTAAACCAGGAAAAATCTCACAAAAACCCTGCAGACTAACGTCCAGTAATCTCGCTGTGCATTTGTTTTAAGTTGCTGGAAAGGCTGATCTGCAACAGGATATAACCAACGAGAGACAAATACCTGCCATATGAACAAGCCGGATTCAGTATAAACCGAAGTTGCTGCTAACAAGTGTTAGCCTTCGCATAATACATAGAAGCGGGATTTCAGAAAGGTTTAAGAACATCAGTATTCTTTGTTGACCTCACCGCAGCTTAGGAAACTATATGGACAGATGTTCTTATCCTGAAGTTTGCCAACATGATTCCACGTTTGAAATTAACGAGCCTGTTGGAAACAATGCTAGAAGTCCGATGTTTCAAGGTAAATCTGGAGTCACAAATCAAAAAGAAAAAGGAACACACTCCCTCAAGGATTAGTATTAGCTCCACTCCTTTTTAACATTTACATCAGTGACATGCCAGATACTAGTCCCGTAAGTTTTGCTATGCTGACGAAATGGCTAGAGCCACTCAAAACAAGTGTCTAGAAGAAGAAGAAACAACTAACATAGAAGTATTAAATCAGTGCTATGAAAATGGAGACGGTGCCCAACCCAAGTAAAACAGGGGCTTTCACCTTCCATTTAAATAACAGACTGACAGATGTAGAACTAAATACAACCTTAAGCGGGGATAAAGTCAGACCCAACAAATATCCCAAATAGCTAGGCACAACAATTGACAGATCACTTACCTTCAAAAAAACACATTTAGCTAACCAGCCAGAAATTGAAAACTCGAAATAACATCATCCGTAAATTAGTGGGTACCACATCAGGAGCAGATGCAATTACATTATGCACTGCAGCACAGGCACTAATCCACTTTGTGTCTGAGTTCTGTCGCCCTGGGTGGAGTAGGAGTACCCATGTGAAGAAAATTAACATGCAGCTGAGTAGATTAGTAGTAATTACAGGAACGTTACAATAGACACCACTAGCATGGCTTCACTTCCTGTCAAATACTGCTCGTCCAGAAATCCGAAGACAGCAGGCAACACTCCAGGAATCGCAAAAAATAAATCACTCAGACATGCCAAGATTGCTACCTTCATATCAAGTACCAGATGAAACCTATGGAAATCGCCTGAAATAAAGAGTACCAGGATAGAAAGACAAAACACTTGCCCAAGGAACTACCTGTGTCAGCCGTAAATCCTGGAAAACTAAGTGGAATAACAGTGACGGTAACCGCCACAACATAAAAGAAAGCAACTAACAACTCCTAGGAATGTAACTTTCCCCCAGAATTTGGTGTCAGGTAAACTGTGTTAGAACTTAACACGCAAAAACTAAATCTATGATGCACAAGTTGAGAACCACTGACAACCCAATGTGCGACTGTGAAATTGTTGAACAAACATTGCAACATGTAGTACAAGATTTCCTGTTGCGTAGATAGATGTGGAGGGATTATGTCGAGGCCAGCTCGACTGCTGTTGAATGGCTGTCTCGTTTGGATTTAACTTTATAGTGGATTATGTCTGCCCTTCTGCCACAACTATGCTCCCATACGAATATTAAATTCACTGGTGTATGTTGACATTTGTATTAGTATTTGTACTGTATCTGTGTCATATTCGAACTTATTGTGTATATATATATATATATATATATATATATATATATATATATCATCTCAGTGTTTGTCCTTTAAAGCCATATGATACATAAATAAAATAAAGTCGAAGTCATATTTAGTATTTCTAAAGGGTTCTGATCGGAGAAGGCTATCTGCACATACAGTGAGAATTTGACTGTGTAAGTATTAATATCCTTTTAAGTGAATCAGAATGTTAAGGTTTAACAGAAAATACTGCCAAACTGTGGGAAGTAATTATATGTGGTGTCCCACAAGATTCCATCTTACTGCCTTCACTTTTTCTTGTGTACATCAATGACCTTCCCTCTGTAACATTACCAGATACCAACTCTTGTTTTTTTCTTGCAGATGACAGGAAAAATACACAAATAGCAAATAAAGTATAATCTTAGATGATTTGTTAATGAAATTTTCATGGACATTAAGAAAAGGCATCTAGCCAATTCTTTGTCTCTAAACTTTGAAAAAAAGAAACAGTACCGGCAGTTTAGAACTTGTAAGAGGCTTCCCGTCAGTTTATGACTAAATTTTCACTACAAATAGATAGAAGAAGATGACAATGTTAAATTCTTGGAATTACAGCTTGATAACAAATTCAGCTGTGAAGAGCTTATCACATAACTGCAGAAGTATCTAAACAAATCTCTGTTAGCAATGCGAATGTTGTCATAAATAGATGACATACAAATAAAAAGGCTAGCATACTATGCTTACCTTCGTTACACAAAGTCACACAGGGCTATTTTTTGGGGTAACTCGTCAATCCAAGCTAAAGTTTTACACGTCCAAAAATGTGTAATAAGAATTATGTAAGGTGCAGACGTTTGTTACTAGGGTTACAAACTAACGCTTCTCGTTATATTTATTCGGTAATGAAATATGTTGTTAAAATATAGTTTACAAATCAACAGATCAGTTCATTGTATCAGTGCTAGAAATATTCCCTGCGATTTAAAATCACTTACTTTGATCCGGAAAGAATCCCAATTTTCAGGAACACACGTTTTCAATAGCGTACTAGAATCCATAAAAAGTATAACGACTAATAAATTTCAGTTTAAAAGAAACCTGAACAATTTATTGTTGGTCAACACCTTCTACTCCACTGACGAATTAGTAAGCAGAAGCAGCTGATTTGTGTATGTTACTAATAATATCCAGTAATGGAAGTACTAGCACAATCTGACTTGTCTACAAATTGAGTGCAGTATTGTAATGATTGTAAATAAATGTTGCAATATGATATTTCCTCGTATCTCAAGGGTCGCTTAGCACTGACTGTAGAAATCTGTGGCTTATGAGAAGATGCTTGCCCGTTGTACTCCATTCTCTTTTAACTCCCTACGCACAGCCATTGTGTTAACTGGACTCGTGTTAGCACTTTGGATCCCACGATAGATTCCTTCCGCTGATTTCACTGTGATTTTATAGCCATGGGACACAGTTTCTTTTCGTTTTGTGAAGTGCACAACTTTTGAGCATTTAAGGCAGGTTGCCAAACACTGCACTACTTTGAAAACTTATAAATATCTGACAATATTTGGGCAGTTTTTTCAGATACTACTTCATTATGGGTTACCACGTCATCTACAGGAAGTACGAGGACAGAGTTTGAAGTCATTTATTGGCATGTTATAAGCATTAAACACTGTGTTGTGCTAAGGTTAATAACGGTAGGTCAGCTTGTTTCGATTTCTATTGTTTCATCTTCTATCAATAGCGACCACATAGCGAAAGTCTTCGTTGATCCGTTATGGATCGTAGGACGACGGCTAGCTTGAACTTCTTGATGCAATAATTTACCAACATCTGTATGATTTGTAGAACTTTATTTTATTTTATTTTATGAACTTCTATGTGCTACCAGTTTCGGCATTACATTGATGCCATCTTCAGGCCTCACTAGTCATAGTCGTAAAATCGCTATACACGGAAGGAGCCATATAACTGGATCCGTGAATCAATCGTCCTGCTACAGCTCTTGGTGGCCAGGTGACACACTGAGGCGGTTTGCAAACATCTGGCCACCGAGAGCTGTTGCATAACGATTTGATTCACGGATCCAGTTATATGGCTCCTTCCGTGTGTAGCGATTTTGCGACTATGACGAGTGGGGCCTGAAGATGGCATCAATGTAATGCCGAAACTGGTAGCACATAGAAGTACATGAAATAAAATAAACTTCTACAAATCATACGGCTGTTGGTAAATTATTGCGTCAAGAAACATAGCGAAAGTTCTTATTGTACTCGTATAGTAATCCACAAACGCCTTCAATCAGTCTGTTCCAAATTTCCCTCAAGACGACCTTCATAGGCTGATATGCTTCATCTTTCCACTTTCTCCGAGCATCTTTCCACTACCACCACCACCTATGTATACAATATTCATCCATCAATCAATATCAGGAAAACGTTCCTCCTTACTTGCACAGTTTCCTGGTACGTCCTGAAAGCTGTTTCTTGTAATCCAACCATTAATCTCGTAAAAAGGAATCGAAACTCCATTCTTTTCTTTCTCGTCATGTCACCACCGACTTCTCAGGGTCAGCTGAATCGCAGGGTGGCCTAACATTGCGCAGTTTACCGCCCAAAGTTACGCTTGAAAGATGAGGTGCCTGTCTCATACGTCGCCCATCACACTGTTCGAAATAAACTACGAACAAGGAACAAGACTGTTACAAATGCTTACTGACAGAATCTTCCATCGAGAAGTTGATTACAATTTGCGGGTGCGTAAATAAAGAAGGAAACATACGATAGTGTGAAGAGTGGATCTCGGACCTGTATTTGAGGAAAAATGAACCAAAATTTATTGAAAATACATGCAAATGTGCCAGAAAACAGTTGTTTGCGTAATATTGCCAACAGTATAATGAGACACTAACGCGATGGAAACTTAATAGCTTTGTAGCATACAGAAATACTTCAACAACAGCAGCCAGACATTGATCGTGAGCTTTCGTAACAGAGATTCCAAACAGACTACTGTTGACTGGAAAATTTCTAAAGAAGGACGTAGTTACAACACTGGATATTGACGGCAAAGTTCCAAACGGCCAATAGTCTACTTCTGTGAGACGCGGAATCACGCATTTCATGGTGAATCACACCTCATAAACCGACAGTATACGACTTTATTGCCTAACAACATTGCCAATCAACGTGTAATTGCAGTACATTGTCTTCTCTCGCCCCAGTGCTATGCTACATCGTTCGTCACTCACCCCTTCCCTCTCCACCCCTCCAAATCCCTCACCACCCAGTGAACACAGATAGCCAGAATTGCACCTGATTTCAGATTTCTCTGTCAACAACCCGTTAAACACGACGACGTTAGAAGTGATTGTCGGTCAATAAGTTAAGTACGTAAATGCGTTAATCATGGTAAAAACCGGCATTATAATTGATCGTCAGTTAATTAGTTAAGTATGTGAAAACGTTGACCGGGGTAAAAATCGTATCAGTGGTGTCTCCAGGATTTTAAACTGTGCGTTCAGCTGTAAGAGCTTTAAACAAGTGGGTTTAACCAAAATGTCCATACAAATAACCCATGGGTTTTATTTTCAGATACAGGATTACCAGGTGTTTAGAAAATAGCAGTTGAATTTACAGCTTGGTTTGTCGCATTTAGCGATGATGCAAAATACTCTCCAATTTTTGAGCGAATAGGGTATTTCCTATATTTAAATTCCCTTTTTCCAAACCGATGTAGTTTATCATCGCTTTTTGTAGCTCACCTTTACTTTCTTCCATAATCGTTACATCGTCTGCATACGTAAAATTATTAACAGATTCATTTCTATTTTATTGGTACTTACGTGTATATCTGGATATAATTCCAGTCTCCAATTCTTAATCGAATCATTTATGTACACATTAAATAAGCTTGGTGACTGGCTACACCCTTCTTCAAGTCCCTTATCGGTAGCGATTTCTCCAGTTCTGTTATTATTATTTTTTGCCCTTGTATAAGCTTTTTATATCTGCTCACATTGTCAAAAGTTTATTAGAAGTGAATGAAAGTTATCTGTGTCTCTAAATTGACTTCTCGTCGTTTCTGTAAAATTCTTTGTATGATATGTATATTATCACCACATGAACAGCTTTTCCGGAATCCACTTCGTTCTCCTAATACAGGAGTCCTAATATGGTTTTCATACAACTGTTAAATAAATTTCCTTTACTTTACGTCTTTGGTCACAAATTTTTGTCGTCAGACTACCGGTTTCGGTCTATAATGACCATCTGCAGATCTGCTTTATAATAATATGTCCTAATGTACTGGCGGACATGTTTTTAAAAAAGAGATCTGAAGATAGTCATTACAGACCGAAAACGGTGGTCTGATGACAAAAATCTGTGACCATAGACGTAAAGTAAAGGAAATTTATTCTACATTCGGGCCACTGTATTATTCGCGACCATGTCGCAGCTTGAGCTACTGTTAATTATTTTTGCAAATATTTTATAGGATGAGTTTAGAACCTTAATTCCTCTATAACTCTCATTGCTTCTTTGACCTTTTTTAAAAAATAATGTCACTTCTGAAATTTTCCAAGATTTCGATATTTTACACCAGCATCAGTACCCATTAAATAAATTTAATAACCTAAAATCACAAATGGACGGGTGTATTTTAAAAGTTTTATATTAATACCATCTGTTAACATGCTTTCCTTCTTCTCATACTTTTAAAAACTACTCGCAGTTCTTCTACTGTGATTCAACCCACAGTCCTATTGTCTAATGTGATTCCTCTTCCTTTAATTCTGAATCTTCTGTCTGCCACTTTTATATAAAAATCGTTCCACTAATTTCTAATTGTATTCAGTTCTGCTGTATCTTTCAGTGCTGTGTTTAAGAGTTTCATTAGTTTGTAGGCATAAGTTTGCCTGCCATGTACATCCAGTTCTACTTTGGTTATAAAAAGGTCCCATGACTCTTGGTGTATTAGCCTACTTATTTGTTTGGCATGCTTCCGTTTTTGCTTACACTCCTCTTTATTTTCTGGTGTTTTATTCTGCGTTAGGTTTTTATGCTTCTAATAAATTAATAATACCATTCTCCTACCTTCAAGTGGCCTCTGACTGACCCTAATCCACCATCCTCCACCAGAGCGTACCTACACCCTCTAGTCCTCACCTACAGTCTGCTGCCCACTCGGGATTATGCTGACATATTTTTTTCTTTTCAATAGGATACCATATAGGAGTACCATATAGGAGTATGGGAAGAATTTCTCAACAGAAATACCAAGGGAAATAGCGCGGTTGTAAAGCGTTGCGCTAGCACTCGGAGCACGACAGTTTAAATCCCTATCCTGTCACATAGATTTAGGTTGTCGATTATTTCTCTAAAACTCGTAATGCAAGTACCGGAATGGTTCATTTGAAAAGGACACGGCCGTTTCCCTGCACCGGTCTTTTCCAGTTCGATCTCGTGCTCCGTCTTCAATGACCTGATGACCTTATTCATGCAATGAAAGGGTAACATTTTGTGCCCTACTTAATTCTGAACGAAGATAATTATCTATTCCCGAAATGGTAAATGGGATCTTCTTATAGCTCAATGTCATGGGCAATGTATATGGCAGTTACAAGAATTTAACACAAATGAAATATCACTGATATACAGGGGCAATTCCCAAAGAAGCTTGAGTCCGCACTTTCCATAAAGACTTCTACAATCAGCAGATAGCTATCGATTCGTAATACTGTTGTTTTATAAATTCAGCTATTTCATTTTCAGAAGTAAGTTCCGAAAACAACGGTATAAAATACCTTTATGAAATAAGCAATATTTAAATGATGTTTCATGTCTGTCTCTGACTCGTTCCACATCGTAAAACACTATGATAAATGTAAGTGCTCTATTGTTGTGTTTTCGGAAGCCTAATTTGTGTTTACTCTGGATATTGTACGAGTGGAGATAGGCCGCCAGCTGAACATGGGCAATGTAATACAAATTATTGATACTGTCGATAACAAGCTAAACGGCCTGCGATTGTCGGTGATGGGTTATTCTTGGGTACGCGTTTAACTTCCGCTCGGAAAGAAATCTACTGCCAAAGAGACGGAAATTGAAGATATCTGCAACATCTTTAAAATCCAGAATAATAATTCCGGTAACGTTTCTGATCGCACACATGCTCATTCCATCTTTACCTACCTCCTTAGAAATTCATTAATTACGGCTTTCCGTACTGTGCTTGTGGAATCATGTATCAAGGAACAGTGCGTCCGTCGAAAGTGCCATCTTGTGTGTTTGATATCTAATAATTTGTCTCATTTTCAGAGCTTATTTGTCCTTAAAAGTCCTTTCATTTGTCTGCGTTGGTTTGAAACTCTCGATCAGACTTCGCCTTTCAGATGCTGCGCAAGTGTTCCAACTGGGACAGTGTGTACAGTGTGTACAGCAGAACAGACATGCCTATAGTTTGTCGTTACACACATTTTGCTTCGCTATGCTCTACAGTTTCTTGTATTCATCGCAAAGTTGAAGTATTGGATTATGATTGAATATTTACGAATGTCGTCAAATGTCTTAGAAGGCATTAGAATATTCTCTACTGTCCGAGAATACAACTTGGAAACGACCCCTACTGCATTAACCCACTCTCTGGCAAAACAGTCATATTCCAAGAGCTAGAGAATGGATGTGAGAGCAGACAATTTGAACAACAAACAAATCAGCTAATACAGATATGACACCAGAGAGTGAATACATATTTAAATCCCTTGAGTCAGTATGAAATAAGACTAAAACATAAATTTTCAAAAGAAGCCCGGAATTCGCTCAACTTTTACCGTTTGCCCTCGCAAAAAAAGCTTCTAAACATCTTCACAGAAAGGCCAATATTAACCGGAAAAGATAAAGGCAAGATTGTATCAATACCACGAATTCCATTCGTTTCACCTAACTTACAGTTAATCTGCAAAAGGCTACAATTTTCGATAAGATCTGCTTACAGTATTATCATCAACAAAGTACAAGGGAAAATATTCCAATACATGGAGTGAATTTGAAAGAATCTTATTTCTTTGCATAGAAAATTATACGTAGCACATTCCTGTGGTGAACAACCACAAAACTTATTCGTCTTAGCACACGAAAGCAAAGCACGAAATAAAGTTTTTATTTATATATTGTACAAATGAGAGAGAGAGATTGATTTGCTGTTCGGCAGCAGGAAAACGACATCTTTTTACAATTCAAAAAACAAATCTAAAAAAGGGCCAAGCGAAGTGGGTCCTTTAATGCAAGGATGGTTATATTCTATTCAGCCTTGTTCGACCTCGAACTAGAAAATAAGACTTCCAGGGTAAATTGTCTCGCATTAATGATCTGAACATTATATCCCTCGATCCAACTCATCACATGCCACGCAGCCACACACTAATTTTTATATATCACTAGCCTTTTCCTACTGCTTCTCCCTCGTACCTGTTCGACATATATTTCACACATCTATTCCTCACCCCAAGCTCTGACCTATCTCCTGCTCGCCTTCCTTCTGGCCAGCTTCTCCTAACCCCCCTCTAACCATCCTCTCCTTCTTCACTCCCTGCCTATCTCTCCTTCCCCACCTGTCTGCCCATCTTCTCATCTCTGCCCACATCCTCATGTCCATCCCTACCCATGTCCTTCTATCCCCTCTCTGTCTCTACCCATCCCATCCCATCCCCTTCTGCTTATCTCAGTTCCCTCCCCACCCTGACTCACTGTTCATCTCCTTTTCCCTCCCCTCCCTGTCCATCTACTCCTTCTTTCCCATTTTTCTCTGTCTATCTTCTCCTGCCGTTTCTGTCTCTGTCCACCTCATCCTCCCCTTCCCTGTCCACCTCCTTCTGCGACCTCTCTCCTTACACTTCCTCTTCCTCCCCTAATCTTAGTCATTTCCTGCTTTCCTCTCTCCACACAGAACTCCTCCCTCCCTTCTCTGTATCCTCCTCTTCCTCTCTCTGTCCACCCTCATGAGCCCTCTCCCCCTATCCATCTCATCCTGTATCCTACTCCCCTCTCTCTATCCACCCCTCCTCTATCCATGTCAAACTTCCATCAGCACATGTACCTCTTGCACAACAGGTCAATAAAGCAGGCAAATACTACTGCCACAGTGTGCTTGTTGTGCAGGGCAGCCTATATGTCAAGAGCTGGAAAACCATTTCTTACCCCTGACTTGTAGGTTACCTTGCAAAGTAGGTCGATAAGGCAAGCTGATGCTGTTCTCACACAACACACCTGTCATGTGGGATACCCTATACAGCACAGGCTGTAAAAACATGTGTTCAACTGCATCCTCGCCCCTTCTGAAGCTAGGCACTTATAAACCCCACAGTGCTAATACTCATGAACTTTGCTGTTTGTATGCCAGATTTGGTTGAAATTGATACAGGAGTTTGGGAGAGATCCTGGAAATACATACATGTATACAGTCTTCTTTTTTATGTATCGTAAACTAGCGAATCACCCTAGCCTCAAGCAGGTAGCATAGCAGTAACTGAGATACACTCTAATCTTCCTTGTGAGTCAGTCTGCTAGGGAGAACCATATCAAAACCCCTAAAGCACTTCCTGTGATTAACCTTCACATACAGACAGAAAAACGCTTTGAGGGTCTTTAATTAATAACACATACAAATTCTAGTCAAGCATCACTACTCTATGGATTTGGGACCATTGTTACTTTACTGCTTTTCCCACCAGATACCACCTGCTCTGTAGCTGACCAGCTTGTAGCTCCCATCATAGCCACAAGATGTCACTCAAATTCCAATTAAATATGGAATGCACAGAAACATATACATTGGAGGAATCACAACCCACTGTTAAGGCCCAAAACCGAAGATGATAGTAATGTTGGACGCTGAGTTCTGGAGCAAAGTCGACGTTGCAACTCATCTCAAAGGGGTTCCATTGGGCTCAGGTCGCCTCTCTGGGCAGGCCAGTCAGTTTCAGGAATGTTATTGTCCACAACCCATTCCCTCACAAAAGCTCTTTATGACAGTGTGCACTGTCATGCTGATACAAAAAATCATCGTCTCCGAAATGTTCCTTTACTGTAAGCAATACACAGTGCTGTAAAATGTACTCATATCCTTCCGAATTTAGCACTCTCTTAAACGCAATAAGCGGAGCATACCCTAACCATGAAAAGCACTCCCGTACCGTAACATGATTTCCTCCGTACTTCACCGTTGGCACTACACATAAATGGCAGCTAACGTTCTTCAGGCATTCGCCAAATCCAAACGCTTTCATCGGACTGCCAGAGGGTACAGCGGATGCATCACTCCAAATTGCCCGTTTTCCTTCATCCACTGTCCAGTGACGTCGCTCATTTCACCACCTCAAGTGTTGCTTTGCACTGATTACCGAAATGTGTAGCTTATGAGTAGGTGCTGAGCCATTTCATTTTTACTCCCCACGTACAGCCATTGTGCAAGCTGGACTGCTGTTAGCACTTTGGAACCAACGAACTAACGTAATTTTTCAAAGCTATCCTCTGCAGTGCTCGACGGTCCCCATCCATCAGTAAACAGCTGCATGGTCTTGGTTTAGCTGTAGCTGTTCCTTCTCGTTTCACATTTCGCAATCAATCACCAACAGTCGACCTCGTGCACTTTAGAAGGATTAGCAAGTCTGTGATTAATTTGTTACTCATGTGACACCCAATGACTTGAGCATGTTCGAAGGCACTGAGCTCTCGAGATCTGCACTGCTGTTACTGCTTCGTTGGTGATTCGACAATACGACCCGCCCCCTGATGGGTTCACCTCTCGTGACATGTAGTGGAAAATTCTGTATCATAAGACTGTCTAGATACTTTCCATTAGATAGTGTATCTATCAGCAAGTCTCAGAATAATAAACAATCCGGGAGAGAGAGAGAGAGAGAGAGAGAGAGAGAGAGAGAGAGAGAGTCATTCTGGTCTCATATCAGTTACTATAAATGCTACTATGGCCTCGAAACATGTTGATCTGCAGTGCTTTCGCTAAGTTTCCACAAGATTCTCACGTCCTCTCTTCTGGCTACCTGATATGGTTCGAAATCCGGCAAGATTGCGACGATATACAGCAGAAAATCTATCATTACTAGAACCACTGGCATCCTTTCTCCGTTAACTAAGTTCTACCATCACCGTTACATTTACTCATCACTGTTATTACTAAGTTAAACTACTGCTGCTTCTGCTGACGCTGCTGCTACTGCCACTGCTAATAATAACAGTAATAGCACTACCCTTCTGCCAATATTATTGACCACTATTTGTCTCAAGGAGAATGTATTTAATTACAATGAAATTCTTCTCTGCCAGTTAGAGACTTCTATTTATCAACCCTGTAGCGCTGACTGGGGCCATAACATAAAAAAAGAGTGGAAACGATTGATTGAGTCACACTCACAACACATCGCACGTTTATTAATATTCTCACAGATTTTAACAAGTTTATAACCTGTGCTCTGTTAAAAACTTCTCTTCAAATCCACACACAATCTAAGCATTTAGCAAATTTATAAATCTGAACCATTGTAATTATTCAGTGAAGGAATCCAGAAGTAAGCAAACTTGCAATATTGCTCAAATAACCAAACCTGGCAGTTACTTATTCTGGAAGGCAACAGATCTACAGAAATTAAAATTTACTTAAATTACTTTGAGGGACATAAGAATTATTCAGTAGGTTACGCACTTACTCTGTACAAAACCGCCCTTACTGAAAGTCTGAATTGTAGATATTAAAAAATATACTTAATACTGCAATTTCACTTTTATGTTCCAAACAATAATGTAAGATTGTACTCTCAGCTGAAACTCTACAAAGATAACTGTAAGGTGTACAGAGCTCTTCAGACTTTTCTTACAGATAAACGTTCGAAATGGCTTGGTACAACATCCACTATTGAACGTAGAACAGAAATAATACTTGAAATGATTCCTTCCCTTTTTGTGTAGCTTGCTTAGGTTCATGGCGCTGCGTCGTTACATGTAGTATTTATATCAGCAACCTTCGAGTTCCTTCGTTTGACAAACATAGTACAGTCTCTGAAACAGTACCTGAAACAAGCATTACAAAGTTAGAAACAAGCATTACAAAGTTTCACTGACGCATGCGTCCTGCACAAGCGTGTTATGAATTAAGAAATAAGCAATCATACACTGTACACGTCTTAATGAAAAATCTAGAATACTACACACAGACAGCGGATAGCACTGAACAGTTTACATCAGACAAATGTCACTGTAATTATGTACGTAAACAGAAGTGTTGAATCCCTGCAGCTTGTGTAGCACATCAGATACATACGAACAGTTTCGAACAGTACATAATAACAGTGGAAAATCATTAAATGGCGACACAACCATCAGAGTACCTGAGGGAACTGAATGTCTGGCACCGTGACGACAGTCAGTTTCTATGCGTCCGGCTTATTCACATTTCATAAGCGCACAGTGTGTTCGCGACAAGCATAAAAAAATACCAACTTCTTGCTTGGTCGCACTAGTAATTCCAACTCGCCGTCTCTGTCACCACCTTTCCGCACTGCTCACGCGCAGATAAATCCTTCTCTCTTTCCAAGAGGTCATAAGCAGCGTTGATAGGGGATATGGCCAAACTAGATTAATAGTTTTGGTGTTGCTAACCTGGGCCATAGTGCCGAACACGGCACAATCTAAACAGCTGTAACTACCCAAGTTTTCGAAACACTCATGTAATTCGTAGTCTTCATGTAGTAAGAAAGGCGTGTTTTATGGGTAGTTCAGCAGTTACACACAAGAAACCCATTGCAGACTTCTCGGCAGAATTTGGAATGCAAAATTAGTTGACAACCGCAACCGATTGCATTGGACAGACCACCGCTGCCAGTAAAGGGAGCGACACTGCACACAGGTCACTCACTTCATACCTGTTCGCCATTTCAGTAGTGAAACTGTAGACGACAGAGCACCGCGTCTTCGTGTACGATACCTCTGTTCTAAACGATGAGTCTTTCGTTGCAACACAATAGTCCGTAGCCATCTTAACCGCCTACCTCCATGTCTCAATATGATTCTACAATGAGTTACAGCTTTCAAAACTGCAGAAAATATTCTTAAGAAGAAGTCACTAGGTCCTGACAAACAACGGCGAGGAGACGTGAAAACATAGCTATTGTGAGAAAGACAGTCATCAGGAGTGCGAAACGATTAGCACTTCAAGATGCACTTATTCCATGGGTGAGCCGTGAATGTGGGCGATAAATGTTCCGTTTGGGTTTGATATTCCGTCACTATAAAATGCTAGTGGTTCAGCAGATAATAACTTCCAAACAATGCAATAGTTTTTATGAACGATGGGGTGCATTTCCACTTCAGTGGGCCAGTTATCAAACAGATCGTTTTTGGGCCGCTGGACGGCCTTTCGTAGTTCATAAAAGAACACTTTCACGCTCCACGTGTGACTGTGTAGTGTCCAATAGCTGTTGTTCGTGTAATCGGGCCTTATTTCTTTAACGTGAACCGTAATAGTGACAGTGAACTCTAAACGTTTTTATGTACACGTGCTAAACACGTCATTTCTGCTAGTAATGCAGTGACAATGAACAAACACGCAGAGTACTCATTTTCAATGGGATCATGCAACACCACATACTGCCAATGCATCTATGGCAATTGTGAAGAACATTTTCGCTGAACACCTCATTTTTCGTTTCAGTGACTTGCATTAGCTACCAAGATCATTGGACTCGTCCACCTGTGGGTTTTTTTGAAGAATGTGTCTGCGTTAACCAACCCCTAAGTTCTAGGATATGAAAGCTGCCATTAAAGACGAGAAAGAAGAGGTGTGTTTGGTTTACCGATGCCGATTTGCCCGAGTTTTAAGTCATTTCTAATAGAGCACTGAAAACTGCATTCGATAGAATGGCCGCTGCTTGGATGACATGAAATAGAATAGAAGAAGATAACCTTTTATTTTGTATAGATAAAAGTATTCTCCTAAAAATGCAAAATACGAGGAGGGATCCAAATGTAATGAGTTATAATGCTGTGTATGGCGTGCATGTAGTACCAGGTTCCGTCGCTACGGCGCTGCTGGTGTAGGACCTCTCTTGAGTCAGTTTGCCGAGCAGCATCATCTGATAACGAGGAGTGCACTTTCTGTGGCAGTTCTTTTTGTGTGTGTCTGTAGTGCACTCACGAAAAATGTGTGGCTATCGAGTGGTAAGTGTTGTGGTGACGCAAGCAGCGTACAAAGAACACGCTCTTAGTAAACCTCAAGTGCACGAATGGTTTTCTCGGTTTGAAGAAGTGCAAATGACCACTTTAGGTCAGTCACATTCCGGTCGTCCCTCAGCTGCTGGAACCGAGACAAAATCCACAATTCATGAAGGTAGGTCAATGCAGGAAAATAGAAACTCAAAGACTCGTCCACGCTGCCCTAGAGCAGAAACAAAGTGCATACCGTACGTTGATTTAGGAATGCTGAGAGTAGGAGCAAATTTTGTGCCAAGACCTTTCACCAGAGATCATAAGAATGAATCTTGTTAAGAAATGAACGATATATTCAGCGAAAATCCTATTTTTTTATTCAGCAAAATCGTCACAGGTAATGAGTCATGGGGTAATGGGTATGAACCGGAAAGCAAGCAATAGCCAATTCAACTCATCTGGTATGTTTCGTTGCAAAAAAAAGCTATGCTCGTCAGGTGAAATCGAATGTGAAAACGATTGTAATTGATTTTTCTTTTCTAGGCATCAATGGTGCACTCAGAATTTTCATGCTTCAGAAGCAGATACTAAACCAACAATTCTGTCTGGAGGTATGCACAATACTTACGTACGGAAACGGCCGGCTTTGTGGAATTCCGACAAGTGGTCACTGCATCATGACAATGGTCCTGCGCACATGACTCTCAGTTTTCGCCTGTTTCTTGGTCTTATCGAAGACGACTACCCTGACCCAAGTGCCCTATTCGCCAGATTTAGCTCCCTCGCAGTTCTTCCTGTTACCTAGGATACAAAGGACGTAAAGGGAAGCGTTTTTCCAATGTCGACGACATAAAACGCAGGTGTCAAAGAAGGTGAATTTAAAATACACTTCCAACACAGGAATGAAAATTTTTACACTTTAATTACTGCTAATGGAGAGTACTTTGCAGAAGATTATAGTTCTATCAGAACATACAATAAAACACGAGCACAAGATTTTAATAGTGAAATTACGGTTCTTTGTCCCTCTTTGTACTACCGTACATTTCAAAAACATCCGTTTAGCGTAGGGCAACCTGTACAGCCATTTGCTCCAGAAAAAATAAAATCATCGAGGTGGTTAATTTGCGAGGTGGAGGAAAATTTGCCCATACGCATTGAGAAGACAGAATTGGATGTTGCCTCAGTGTGAAGTAATTTCATTTCTCTGTGACATCAGTGTACATTCACTCGGCGCAGTGATCGCCTGACTAATTGTGACGTATTCTGCGTAAATCTGTGACATACTTCGCGCTCTGAAACGCACGACTCGTGTTCTCTAAACACTGACCTGACAGAATCAACGCTCTGTCGGAGATTTGTTTACCTTTGGTACAGGGAGACTCGGTCCGGTGACAACAAGCGCACTTCCTCTCCCGCAGAACTGACTAGCGCTTGTGTGTACGATGGAGCACGCGGTGCAAAAGACACCGTGAGCACTGCGCAACGTTAAATACAGGCTTTGTGCTCCGTGTCGTCAAATATGCGCCCACCACTGGCTCCACCACAAGCTGCAAACAGTGAAGGTGGTACACCACTCAGCAGAAAATGTGATAGCTCACTGGCCCGTGTGGGTCAGAAATAGCATGAAAACGAGATGTGTAAACGACTATTGCAGACAGGAGATATACCATCACACTTTCGAAAAAATATCACCTACGAAATACCGAAAAGAGTAAAGGCAGATGAGAGAGAGAACTATCGCACGAATAGTTTACCAACCCACGCATCCAAGTTTCTGACAACAATAATATACGGAAGAGCAGAACAGAAAATAGAGGATCTTGTGGGTGGCTTTCGGAAGAGAAAAGGCACCAGAGGGACGGTTCTAACGTTGCGCTTATAGTGCCAGCAAGACTGCGGAAAAATCAAGACCCGTTCATAGAATTTCTCAATCTATAAAAAGCGTTCTACAGGGTAAAATGGTGCAAGATGTTCGAAATTCTGAGAAACAGAGGAGTAAGCTACAGGGAGTGAAGGCTAACATATGTACAAGAACCATGAAGGAAGACTGGAAGACCAAGAACGAAGTGCTCTGTTTAAAAAGGGTGTAAGGCAGAGGTGCAGGCTTTCACCCCCTACTGTTCAATCTGTACATCGAAGAAATAGTGACGGAAATAAAGGACAGGTTCAAGTCTGTGATTAAAATCCCAGGTGCAAGGATATCAACGATAGGATACACTTTGGTGGTGTTCTTATCTTCAGTGAAAGTTAATAATAATTACACGACCTGTTTGACGGAATGAGTGCAAAATACGAATTGAGAGTAAACCGAAGAAATGCAAAAGTAATGAGCAGGAGAAGATTCTAGATAAGCGATAAACGTAACGTCGAAATTGGTGACCACGAAGTGGAGGAAATCTGCTACATTGTAAGCAAAATAAGAACTGACAGACATAGCAAGCAGGACATCAGATGTAGACTAGCACAGACAAAGGGGGCATTCCCGGTCAAAACAAAGCTGTTAGTGCCAGACATAGAATTTGAGTAAGAAAATTTCTGGGAATGTACGTTTGGGACCCAGAATTGCATGGTAGTGAATCAGGGACTGTGGGGAATCACGAAAAGAAGAGAAAAAGAACAGATAGAAAACACTGGCAAGAAGGAGGAACATGACGGTAGGACGTCTGTTAAAACACCGTTCAATAACTTCCATTACACTGTAGGGGATGACAGAGTATGGAATCTACCCATCAAATTTTTGAGTATGTACTGCAAGTGCTAATGTGAGATGAAGAGGTAGACACAAAGGAAGAATTCGTGGCGGGCCGCATCAAACCATTTAGAATACTGGTAGCTCAAGGGGAAAAAACCATATAATTAGTCAATCAACTGGAACTTTTCTTCTGCATATCATTGCTAAGAGGGCGAACTTACTTAATTTTCGGATACTATATACAGTGGGGAAACTTGATGTCCTCTGTCGCTTGACATTCCGAGATACAAAATAACATTAAAATTGAATCAGTATGTGTTGCTCATTAACAAAACCATAGTATGATGCGCATAACCCTAATATTATTCAACATTTACATAAAAATACGAAAAAAATCACAAAATTATGCACACATATCATCAAAACAATAATCATAATTATAAATATTAATGTGTTACAAATTTTATCTCAGTTTATTTGTAGAGACGGTATGGGATACTTTTCTTTAGTAACATGTCTTACCGGTATAAAAAACCTGTGTTCCGTGGTAGGAACGTTTTGGTGAGAGCTGTTCAATGCTAACAGCATTTAAGTTCTGCAGGAAAAAATAAAGTTGCGAATGTGATATTCCCCTCCACATTCTGTTGTAAATGTCCGACTGTTATCTCACTATGGGGTAAAAACTCTCCTCTTCTGTTGCCCAGAAAGCTATGAATAATGGCTTTGAAAAACGTTCGAGCATGGAACACAACATTTGTGAATTTAGCATCAAAGGTCTCATCGATCAACCATATTCTGAATTCTGGTCCTATAAACAGACCTTCTTGCAACTTGACCTCGCTGATCTTGGGATAACTCCTTTCAAATGATAAAAAGCATCACCTGATTTATCGAGGGCCTTTGCGAAATTCTTTAGCAGACCTAACTTAATATAAAGCATTTGAAAGTATTGCTTACCTAGACAAAACAAATGAATTGTCCTTAACATTTTCATATCCTGCAGGACACACGAGGGCGTGCTGGAAAGAAATGCCTCCGAATTTTTATGTGCAAACTTTCCGAGCTTTATAAATAAAAGAGACGTTATTAACATTTTACATCTTTATTATTCATATCGACATATTTATTTCTCAGCACAGTCACCCTAGCAACTAACATATTTCTCTCAATGAGAGATCAGTTTGCTGAAACAGTCACTGTGTAATGAATGACATTTTTGGCGGAACCACAACATCACCTCTGCTTGCACCGCTTAGTCATTATCAAAGTGAGGTCCTTGAAAGTGTTGTATAAGTTTTAGAAAGAGATTAAAATCGGATGGGGTGAAGTAGGGACTATATGGAGGATGATCGATGATTTTGCATCCACGGCGTCGGCAGTTGCTGATGTTGCAGTGCTCGTGCGTGGTGTAGCGTGGTCGTGCTGAAAGGGACGTGAACGAACTCTTCGAATTCGAAACTCAGTCACAGTACGCTGTTTCTCGCGTGCCGACATAGTTGCATTATACATCGCTATGTTACGTACTACAATTCGGAGCTCTCTCACCACAGAGGGCTGCAAGTGGCTCTGAGCACTATGGGACTTAACTTCTGAGGTCATCAGTCCCCTAGAACTTGAAACTACTTAAACCTAACTAACCTCAGGACATCACACACATCCATGCCCGAGGCAAGATTCGAACCTGCGACCGTAGCGAGCGCGCGATTCCAGACTGTAGCGCCTAGAACTGCTCGGCCACCCTGGCCGGCCGGACTGCAAGTATGGGAACATGAAGAATAAAGATGTAGTATGTTAGTAACGTTCGTTTTATTTCAAAAGCTTTAAGAGTTTTCTCATAAAAAATTAAGATGTATTACTTTTCAGCATGCCCTCGTATTTATCTCAGAGGCCATTCCTTGACAATATAGTGGTTTTCGATGTCCCAGCTGTCCCACAAACACAGAAAAAACAATATTTCGTAAACCCGCGAGGAGTGCAACAACTTTTCATCTTTGCATTTCTTGGCACCCAGTAACAAGACTATATTTTCATGTGTTTCCTTCGTATCCACTGAACGAACCAAGAGTACTGAAGGAAGTTTATTGGAATCATGTATGTTTCAATACAAATTTTTATCACCTCGTTAAGACTATCTGGCAAAGAATCTAGCAAATGAAACTCACTTGCCACCTACCGACTATTATTAAAACTGTCACTACATAAAACAAAAACTTAACACAGTAACTCTTTGGTGGCATTTCTTATACTTTAAATATATAGAGAAATATGATAACAAAGTAGTCTTAAAACGTAAAATACACATAATTTTAAAGACGCTGTAAGGCAAAAACAGACAAACCACGAGGGAATCATCCGAATGGGACAGAAATCGATAGTTGCGATGTACGTGAAACGACAAGCAAATTATTACAGTTCCAGAAAAATTGGATGACTTAAACAAGAGAAAGAGCTTCACAAACTGAGTAAGTCAATAACGCGTTGGTCCATCTCTCGCCTTTATGCGACCAGCTATTTGGTTTGGTATTGATTGGCAGAGATGTTGGGTGTCTTCGCGAGAAATATCGTGCGAAAATCTGTCCAGTTGGCGCGTCAGGTCGTTAAAATCCCGAAACGGTTGGATGGCCTTGCCCATAATGCTAAAAAAAGTCCTCAATTGGAGAGAGATCCGGCGAACTTGCTGACCAAGAGAGGTTTAGCAAGCACGAAGACATTCAGTAGAAACCCTCACCGTGTGCGGTCGGGCATTATCTTGCTGAAATGTAAGCCAAGGATTGCTTACAATGAAAGGCAACAAAACGGGGCATAGAATAACGTCTACATATTGCTGTGCTGTACGGCTGCCACGGATGACAACCAAAGGGCCCCTGTTATGAAAATAAATGGCACCCCAGATCATCATCCTTGGTTATCAGGCCGTAAGGCAGTCGACTGTCGGTATGGTATCACACTGCTGTCCGGGACGTCTCCAGATACATCTTCGGCCTGGAATCTCATTGACTGCAGCAAAATTGTCTTCGATGATGAGTCCTGCTTCAACTGAGTCCCGATTACCAGCGTAGGTTACCAACCTGCCTGTCGCCCGCCATACGGCCTGAGAACCAGGAGTGATAGTCGGGAGTCTTATTTCATTCCATTCATTCCATGGCAGGATCCCTTTCGTTGTCAACAGCGGCACCCTTACAGCCTAGCGTACGTCGACGGTATTCTGTGCCCCGTTGGGTTGCTCTTGATGGCAGGCCATCCTGGGCTTATACACTCCTGGAAATGGAAAAAAGAACACATTGACACCGGTGTGTCAGACCCACCATACTTGCTCCGGACACTGCGAGAGGGCTGTACAAGCAATGATCACACGCACGGCACAGCGGACACACCAGGAACCGCGGTGTTGGCCGTCGAATGGCGCTAGCTGCGCAGCATTTGTGCACCGCCGCCGTCAGTGTCAGCCAGTTTGCCGTGGCATACGGAGCTCCATCGCAGTCTTTAACACTGGTAGCATGCCGCGACAGCGTGGACGTGAACCGTATGTGCAGTTGACGGACTTTGAGCGAGGGCGTATAGTGGGCATGCGGGAGGCCGGGTGGACGTACCGCCGAATTGCTCAACACGTGGGGCGTGAGGTCTCCACAGTACATCGATGTTGTCGCCAGTGGTCGGCGGAAGGTGCACGTGCCCGTCGACCTGGGACCGGACCGCAGCGACGCACGGATGCACGCCAAGACCGTAGGATCCTACGCAGTGCCGTAGGGGACCGCACCACCACTTCCCAGCAAATTAGGGACACTGTTGCTCCTGGGGTATCGGCGAGGACTATTCGCAACCGTCTCCATGAAGCTGGGCTACGGTCCCGCACACCGTTAGGCCGTCTTCCGCTCACGCCCCAACATCGTGCAGCCCGCCTCCAGTGGTGTCGCGACAGGCGTGAATGGAGGGACGAATGGAGACGTGTCGTCTTCAGCGATGAGAGTCGCTTCTGCCTTGGTGCCAATGATGGTCGTATGCGTGTTTGGTGCCGGGCAGGTGAGCGCCACAATCAGGACTGCATACGACCGAGGCACACAGGGCCAACACCCGGCATCATGGTGTGGGGAGCGATCTCCTACACTGGCCGTACACCACTGGTGATCGTCGAGGGGACACTGAATAGTGCACGGTACATTCAAACCGTCATCGAACCCATCGTTCTACCATTCCTAGACCGGCAAGGGAACTTGCTGTTCCAACAGGACAATGCACGTCCGCATGTATCCCGTGCCACCCAACGTGCTCTAGAAGGTGTAAGTCAACTACCCTGGCCAGCAAGATCTCCGGATCTGTCCCCCATTGAGCATGTTTGGGACTGGATGAAGCGTCGTCTCACGCGGTCTGCACGTCCAGCACGAACGCTGGTCCAACTGAGGCGCCAGGTGGAAATGGCATGGCAAGCCGTTCCACAGGACTACATCCAGTATCTCTACGATCGTCTCCATGGGAGAATAGCAGCCTGCATTGCTGCGAAAGGTGGATACACACTGTACTAGTGCCGACATTGTGCATGCTCTGTTGCCTGTGTCTATGTGTCTGTGGTTCTGTCAGTGTGATCATGTGATGTATCTGACCCCAGGAATGTGTCAATAAAGTTTCCCCTTCCTGGGACAATGAATCACGGTGTTCTTATTTCAATTTCCAGGAGTGTATTTGAGCTTTATAATACCCGCTTCTACACGGCGAGGGTTTCTATTGCTGGTTTTCATTTTTACAAACCCTATCTTGGCCAGCAAGGCCGCCAGATCTCTTCCCGATTGAGAATGTTTGGAACATTACGGGCATGGCCCTCCAACCAACTCGGGGTTCAGACAACCTGACGCGTGACTTGGACAGAATTTGGCGTGATATCCCTGAAGATGACATCAAACCAGTCTATTAGTCAACGCCAAGCCGAATAACCGCATGCATAAGAGCCGTTCTTGGACCAACGCATTACTGACCTACACAATTTTCGAAGCTCCTCGTCTTGAATAAATCATCCAATTTTTCTGAAACGTTAATCATTTGTTTGTCTGCACGTATACATCACATCTACCGATTTCCGTCCTACTCGGAAAACTCCTTCGTGGTGCGACAGTTTGTTCAGTGTATTTCTAAGGCCTTATGGGATGTGGGATACCACATTTATAAGGGTACATTTCAATTCTGCAACGATAAAGCGATATATCACAAACCAGATTCAAAATGGTAGTTGAGTATTGTCATCTAAGATGGAGCTGTCTCAGGTGATCAAGTTCGTTGGATGTAGCATCTTTGTATACCGACATATGCTCTCATCTTTGGTGACTATGAAATGCTCACAGCTGTTCCGACATTGGCAGCGAGCTCTAGGTGTACACATTCTAATAGTTAAGAGTTTAAGTAACATAGAAGTTATCAGAAACGTACTACAGACAAATGTATTGCTTCTAACGATTGCTACCCTATTTACTGAAATTGTATTGCTTAACGCATTCGCGTAACAATAATAACACGCAAGCTGGGGTAATGCATGAGATACTTATTATACCAAGTACTGTTGCCAATATTTTGAACTGATTATGGATAGTCCATTATGACAGACACGGTAGTTGTTGTTGTGCTCTTCAGTCCAGGGACTGGTTTGATGCAGCTCTCCATGCTACTCTATCCTGTGCAAGCTTCTTCATCTCCCAATACCTACTGCAACCTACATCCTTCTGAATCTGCTTAGTGTATTCATCTCTTGGTCTCCCTCTACGATTTTTACCCTCCACGCTGCCCTCCAATGCTAAATTTGTGATCCCTTGATGCCTCATAACATGTCCTACCAACTGATCCCTTCTTCTAGTCAAGTTGTGCCACAAATTTCGCTTCTCCCCAATTCTATGCAGTACCTCTTCATTAGTTATGTGATCTAGCCATCTAAGCTTCAGCATTCTTCTGTAGCTCCACATTTCGAAAGCTCCTATTCTCTTCTTGTCCAAACTGTTTATCGTCCGTGTTTCACTTCCATACATGGCTACACTCCATACAAATACTTTCAGAAACGACTCCCTGACACATAAATCTATGCTCGATGTTAACAAATTTCTCTTCTTCAGAAACGCTTTCCTTGCCATTGCTAGTCTACATTTTATATCCTATCTACTTCGACCATCATCATTTATTTTGCTCCCCAAATAGCAAAAGTCATTTACTACTTTAAGTATCTCATTTCCTAATCTAATTCCCTCAGCATCACCCGACTTAATTCGACTACATTCCATTATCCTCGTTTTGCTTTTGTTGTTGTTCATCTTATACCCTCCTTTCAAGACGCAGTCCATTCCGTTCAACTGCTCTTCCAAGTCCTTTGCTGTCTCTGACAGAATTACAATGTCATCGGTGAACCTCAAAGTTTTTATTTCTTTTCCATGGATTTTAATACCTACACCGAATTTTTCTTTTGTTTCCTCCAGATACTGTATAAAGATGATTACTATACTCTATTCTGCTATGTAATTGTAATCATCATTCTCTTTACAGAGGCGTATAACACAATCATTATATTACTGTTAAATACGTATGCGGGGGCTTTCTAGTCGACTGTAACTAGCCTGTAACAAATATATACTACTGATACATCGATATCAATTCGGCGTTTGTATTTTACCGCAAAATTTTTCACTGTGATTGTATACTTTCTGTATAGTAATTGTGTCTGTTCTTGAATATTTCATTCGTTCATACGTTGAGGTACCTGAATATGTTAATGTAAACTGATATCGATTAAGAAAATAGTTATTTAATATAGAAGCTGAATGGGTTAGCCACAGCCTCATTCGCACGATCTTATTGTCATAGAAACATTTCTGTGTTTCAAGTGTTTAAAACATAAGTTTACATAAAGTGCTGCTATCGAGGTAGTGCACATTATCATATCATTTTACATCTTCCTCACACGCTGTCAACGTATCTGTACTTCTGTCCTACTTCTCACCCTGAACACACCATCGATATAATTTAACACAACTATTGCACTGCCAACAAACATTTGAAAGAATAATCACAAATTTAGCTAACTATAATGGCGTTCTCTTATAGTATGGTGTTTCGCACAAGCCAACTTCAATGATTGGACACGTCCAGAATTTATATTTACCTTACATTCAACGAAGTAGCCCCCCCCCCTTTCCGTTATCAACTACTCCCCCCATCAGAGTCACAATGTATTCAGCAAAAAGAGAAAACAGGTACTATAAGGAAACACAATACTGGTACATGCATATAAAGCCACGTGGTTGCAAGTTCGGTTAAAGTAAACCATTTAATGCAATGGAAAAACGAATGCCAAATTGTACTAGAAAGAGACTCTAATGCTCACGGATTCTATAGATGATAGATAACCCCTTGTGGTTGATCACAATTTGATTCAAATATCATACTAAAATTCATAAAAATCAGTGTATATAACATGACCGGAAACTGATACAACAAAACCGTTCATTAGTTGAGAGAGAGAGAGAGAGTTTTTAATAATTATTGCGAACGGTATTCATGGAGATTATTTGGCAAATGGATATCGCACACCTACCTCGCCAAGCTCATTACAGAGAGAAACAGGTTTTCGTCACTATTTGAACAAATACGAGTCGGAAGATTTCAGTCTTTAGAAGCGTGGTTCAATAGTAACAAGATCTGAAAGAAGAGAAAGTGACAGCTGTTAAATGCACTGACTAAGCCAAAAGTCATCAGTAACCTCACCAAAATGTGTGAAACAGCAGGTTGAAACGGGACAGCTGCATCGTTCTTCCTCAAGTATGACCATAACGTCCTCACCACAATAAACCCGGACCAAGTGTGCTTCCCTGTTCAAACACGTTGTCGAAACCAGAATTTTAGTGGTATGTCCTCTGATTGGCTACCACAGTTCAAAGACTTCATCAACATAAGACGCACCACGCGAGACTGGCCATTTATATAGGGACAGGCCGGTGAAATGCTTACCTCTGTGTTTCCGCCGACAGCGTTTCTTTAGCACGAGAAAAGAAGAAAAGTATGTGGCACGCTTGCAGTCAGTTGAAAGGAAATGGTGCGAGCAGCTGACACCTTTCAAAGTGATATACAGACATTGAGCTATTCTGTCAGTAGATGACATTAAGAGGGTCCTGTGGATTTATTATATGTTATAAAAACAGCTACTACACACTAATCCGAGGATATTATTGTTTACCTTTTGTTATTGTTTCGGCCGCTACCGACCAACGACACCCCTACATTACGGCGGCGATATTCCATGCACAGCTTTGTTGCCCTCCGTGGTGAGCCTCCGTGGACTTACATTTCAGTAATACAATGCCCGCCCGCACAGAGCAAGAGTTCTCGCCAAACATTATTTGAACAGCAAGTATGCCGAATCTCTCCGAACCGAGAACATTTGCAGCATTATGGGTAGAGCCCTCCAACCAGCTGGGTATTTAGACAGTTTATCTCGTCAGGCGGACAGAATTCGGCAGATAAATCCCAGGAAGACGTCCAACAACGCTATCAACTAATGTCAAGCCGAATAATTGGTTGAATAAGGGCCTGATGGTATTATTGACTTACTTCATTTCTGAAGCTATTTCTCTTGAATAAATAAACTAATTTTTCAGGATATGTAATCACCCGTTTGCTCGTAAAAATTTACCGATTTTTGTCACATTCGGATAATTCCTTCGTGGTGCGTCGTTTTGTTTTTTCTTAGAGTATATTTTGTGCCTAAAATTCGACGATAACTTTAACTACAATAAAACTGGAAATTTAATTCAGTGTTAGTACCCGGCCATAACATCGTTGTAACATCTCCCCTGCCAAACTGATTATCATTATCAGTTAGCCGCGGCCACAAACAAATTTTAGACTGTTTTCATATCCCATCGCACAGTTGCGGCAATTCAAGAGTTGGGAGTATTACAGACTAAATGCGACAAATGTATTCGGCTTCTGGAAATCAAAGTCTTACTTTGTTTTTTCCTCCCTTCGTTTCTTTAATACTCTTTTTTGCGTTACGGAGGTTACAGCTTCTTTTCGACGTTGCAGTGCTGGTATTACGCGTTTCATAATTACTCCATGACATCTAGATAGCATTTCACTTCAGGTATCCAATTTCGTTTTTTTAACTTTGTATGTATATCAATAGCTCAGATGGAAACCTAGTTCTAAGCAACGAAGGGAAAGCAGAAAGGTGGAAGAGTATATAGAGGGTCTATACAAGGACGACGTACTTGAGGACAATATTCTGGAAATGGAAGAGAATGTAGATGAAGACGAAATGGGAGATACAACATTGCGTGAAAAGTTTGACAGAGGACTGAAAGACCTAAGTCGAAACAAGGCCCCGGGAGTAGACAACATTCCATTAGAACTACTGACGGCATTGGGAGAGCCAGTCCTGACAAAACTCTACCATCTGGTGAGCAAGATGTATGAGACAGGCGAAATACCCTCAGACTTCAAGAAGAATATAATAATTCCAATCCCAAAGAGAGCAGGCGTTGACAGATGTGAAAATTACCGAACAATCAGTTTAATAAGACACAGCTGCAAAATACTAACGCGAATTCTTTACAGACGAATGGAAAAACTAGTAGAAAGCGACCTAGGGGAAGATCAGTTTGGATTCCGTAGAAATATTGGAACACGTGAGGTAATACTGACATACTCCTTATCTCAGAAGAAAGATTAAGGAAAGGCAAACCTACGTTTCTAGCATTTGTAGACTTAGAGAAAGCTTTTGACAATATTGATTGGAATACTCTCTTTCAAATTCTGAAGGTGGCAGGGGTAAAACACAGGGAGCGAAAGGCTATTTACAATTTGTACACAAAGCAGATGGCAGTTATAAGAGTCGAGGGGTATGAAAGGGAAGCAGTGGTTGGGAAGGGAGTGAGACAGGGTTGTAGCCTCTCCCCGATGTTATTTAATCTGTATATTGAGCAAGCAGTAAAGGAAACAAAAGAAAAATTCGGAGTAGGTATTAAAATCCACGGAAAAGAAATAAAAACTTTGAGGTTCGCCGATGACATTATAATTTTGTCAGAGACAGCAAAGGACTGGGAAGAGCAGTTGAACGGAATGGACTATGTCTTGAAAGGAGGGAATAAGATGAACAACAACAAAAGCAAAACGAGGATAATGGAATGTAGTCGAATTAATTCGGATGATGCTGAGGGAATTAGATTAGGAAATGAGACACTTAAAGTAGTAAAGGAGTTTTGCTATTTGGGGAGCAAAATAACTGATGATGGTCGAAACAGAGAGGATATAAAATGTAGACTGGCAATGGCAAGGAAAGCGTTTCTAAAGAAGAGAAATTTGTTAACATCGAGTATAGATTTAAGTGTCAGGAAGTCGTTTCTGAAAGTATTTTTATGGAGTGTAGCCATGTATGGGAGTGAAACATGGACGATAAATAGTTTGGACAAGAAGAGAATAGAAGCTTTCTAAATGTGGTGCTACAGAAGAATGCTGAAGATTAGATGGGTAGATCACATAACTAATGAGAGAAGTTTGTGGCACAACTTGACCAGAAGAAGGGATCGGTTGATAGGACATGTTCTGAGGCATCAAGGGATCACCAATTTAGTATTGGAGGGCAGCGAGGAGGGTAAAAATCGTAGAGGGAGACCAAGAGATGAATACACTAAGCAGATTTAGAAGGATGTAGGTTGCAGTAGGTACTGGGAGATGAAGAAGCTTGCACAGGATAGAGTAGCATGGAGAGCTGCGTCAAACCAGTCTCTGGACTGAAGACCACAACAACAACAACAACATGGAGGTTACAGCTTCTTTCCGACGTTGTAGTGCTGGTATTACGCGTTTCATAATGACTCAATGACATGTAGATAGCATTTCACTTCAGGTATCCAATATCATTTTTTAACTTTGTATGTGACAACACTGACTGGCACGCCATAGAAAAATTGATGACGTAAAAATGTTATCGCCAAATACAAAAGGGCGGCTAGAGAATTAGACACGACTCTGAATTTCCAGAAATTTTAACAGCGTAACAAGGGCATAAGCGGACGTGGAGCTGCATATGGCGGTGACAAATCGTTGCGGAATGCTACGAGTTGCAACTTCTGCGGTGTCCGCATGCTGCGGTTCTCTCTCTTTCTCTCTCTCTCTCTCTCTCTCTCTCTCTGCAACAGCGCTCGCGGTGTTACATAAATAAGTCCTCACAGAAGTCACGAAGGCAACTTCAGTACCAGTGAAAATACGGCACACCAGACAGTACAAAGAGAAACGATTAGAATTCAAAACAGCAGTGGAATGAGGCAGCCGAAATTATACTAATTACTGAGCGAAATTAGTAACTTCCATTTCCTTGCTTCAGCCTTCTTCTGCTATCCAGAAACGCCATTACACAAAGCTGTTTCTAAGCCCAATTCTTTTCAAAGCTATGTACAATTAGTTTGTACCCTTCCGATAAAATGTCTAATAGATTTATCACGAATTATGGCATATTCAGTCATTAAAACCGATTGCAGTTTGGTTTTGAAACATACACTGCGTTCAAAAATGATGAAACACTTCGAACAAAACGAAATATTCGGTCATAGCTAGCACGGATCGAGAACATATCATTCTTATGAAATGCGTCTGGCTCTTTAATCGCGCCAAGTAATGAGCGTTACCGATAGGGGATCAGTAGTTCATTGCATATTTCTAGCTTTCCTAAATGTGTTTTCTCACAAACGGCTTCTAACAAATTGCGCGCCTATGTAGTATCGTCTCAATTTTGCCATTGGATTCGCGATTTCATGTCAGAAGGATCACAGTTTGTAGTAGCTGACTGGAAGTCGTTCGGTGAAACAGAAGCGATATCTCAGGTTCCCCAAGAAATTTTGACAGATCCTTTGTTGTTCTTAATCTATACAAACTACTTAGATGACAACAAGAGCAGCTCTCTTAGATTGTTTGCAGATGATTCTGTCGTTTATCGTCTTGTAAAGTCATCAGAACTTCAAAACGGATGTCAGAATTATGTTGACAAGGTGTCCGTATGATACGAAAAGTGACAATCGACCATAAAAATAAAAATTTTGTGGTCCTCATCATCAATGGTAAAAAAAAGTCCGATAAATTACGGTTACGCAATACAGTACATACATTTAACCATTGTTGATTCAGATAAATGCAGAGGGTTCAGAATTGTAAACAATTTATTTTGGTACCATCACATACGAAATGTTGCGAGGACGGCAAACCAAAAAGTTCGTTTTATTTTGCAGAACACTTAGAAAGTGCGACAGATCGACTAAAGAGACTGCTTAGGCTGCGCTTGTCTGTTCTCTTCTGGAGTACTGCTGCGCGGCTTGCGATCCTTACAAGACAGGATTGACGGAAGATATCGAAAAACTTCATGGAAGGGCAGCTCGATTCAGTTCCAGAGAGATCTTTTCACGAAATTTCAGTGACCAACTTTCTCCTCCGAGGGTAAAAGCATTTTTTTTACGACTCTCACCTACATATTGACAAACGACCACTGTAATAAAATAATAGAAATTACAGCACGTTCTAAGTGTGTTCATTATTATTGATTATGTGTTCATTTTTTTCCAAGTGCTATTCGAGAGTGGAACGGTCGAAATATTGCCTGAAAAGTGGTTCTATACACCCTCTTCCGAACACTTTAGTTAGAATTGCAGAGTAATTATGTTGATGTGGCTGTAAGCTAATCTGGTTACACTAATTCACGAGGCATTTAATAAGCATTGAAATACAGTGTATTGAATTTATTTAGACCTTTAATGAAGATAAAGGCAGTGGCTGACCGGACTAGATTATAACTTTTACAATGAGGAATAACATTAACATTCCTCCAGAAAAATCAGCATCTGTTGCCAGTTTGGTACGTACCGTTATCTCGGGTGCTGAGAAAGATGTAAAATCAACATCAATATCCTTACTTATATATTTCACTATGATGTGCATGATTCAGCGAACTGCTCAACTACCACGGAAAGAGATGAAAGCGGAGAATGGAACGTAGATCATGAGCGGGACGCTCAAGTAGTGTACAGATAAGCATCTATTGTGAACTATAATGTGGGAATGAAGACAATTAAACATTACATGCCAAAGATTGTCAACGTCAGTTTGTATAATGACCTTGACGGAAGGTTGTTGAGGACAACGAACAAGGGAAGAACTTTCAAATGCCGTGGAAGCCAGATGAGACCAGTATCCAGCTCCAAGAGATACTGAGACAAGCCTACCGCCAGTCCGAAGGAAGAGTGGTATTCCATTTCAAAGGTGATGTTTCTTGTTTCTACTGAATCGTTTTCCTTTCTCTCTCGTAGGCAGATAATTTTAGAACGGCTCAGATTTACTTTAATCAAAAACAGATTTTTCAGATTCTAAATACAGAAATACACTCCTGGAAATTGAAATAAGAACACCGTGAATTCAGTGTCCCAGGAAGGGGAAACTTTATTGACACATTCCTGGGGTCAGATTACATCACATGATCACACTGACAGAACCACAGGCACATAGACACAGGCAACAGAGCATGCACAATGTCGGCACTAGTACAGTGTATATCCACCTTTCGCAGCAATGCAGGCTGCTATTCTCCCATGGAGACGATCGTAGAGATGCTGGATGTAGTCCTGTGGAACGGCTTGCCATGCCATTTCCACCTGGCGCCTCAGTTGGACCAGCGTTCGTGCTGGACGTGCAGACCGCGTGAGACGACGCTTCATCCAGTCCCAAACATGCTCAATGGGGGACAGATCCGGAGACCTTGCTGGCCAGGGTAGTTGACTTACACCTTCTAGAGCACGTTGGGTGCTACGGGATACATGCGGACGTGCATTGTCCTGTTGGAACAGCAAGTTCCCTTGCCGGTCTAGGAATGGTAGAACGATGGGTTCGATGACGGTTTGGATGTACCGTGCACTATTCAGTGTCCCCTCGACGATCACCAGTGGTGTACGGCCAGTGTAGGAGATCGCTCCCCACACCATGATGCCGGGTGTTGGCCCTGTGTGCCTCGGTCGTATGCAGTCCTGATTGTGGCGCTCACCTGCACGGCGCCAAACACGCATACGACAATCATTGGCACCAAGGCAGAAGCGACTCTCATCGCTGAAGACGACACGTCTCCATTCGTCCCTCCATTCACGCCTGTCGCGACACCACTGGAGGCGGGCTGCACGATGTTGGGGCGTGAGCGGAAGACGGCCTAACGGTGTGCGGGACCGTAGCCCAGCTTCATGGAGACGGTTGCGAATGGTCCTCACCGATACCCCAGGAGCAACAGTGTCCCTAATTTGCTGGGAAGTGGCGGTGCGGTCCCCTACGGAACTGCGTAGGATCCTACGGTCTTGGCGTGCATCCGTGCGTCGCTGCGGTCCGGTTCCAGGTCGACGGGCACGTGCACCTTCCGTCGACCACTGGCGACAACATCGATGTACTGTGGAGACCTCACGCCCCACGTGTTGAGCAATTCGGCGGTACGTCCACCCGGCCTCCCGCATGCCCACTATACGCCCTCGCTCAAAGTCCGTCAAATGCACATACGGTTCACGTCCACGCTGTCGCGGCATGCTACCAGTGTTAAAGACTGCGATGGAGCTCCGTATGCCACGGCAAACTGGCTGACACTGACGGCGGCGGTGCACAAATGCTTCGCAGCTAGCGCCATTCGACGGCCAACACCGCGGTTCCTGGTGTGTCCGCTGTGCCGTGCGTGTGATCATTGCTTGTACAGCCCTCTCGCAGTGTCCGGAGCAAGTATGGTGGGTCTGACACACCGGTGTCAATGTGTTTTTTTCCCATTTCCAGGAGTGTATATTGCGTGGGTGAAATTGCCTGTTTTTCGGTTCGGTTGCTTATCCAGTGTCCTCGTTCTTCAGCGCCAGGTCGAACAACCAAGATAAGGTATCTAACAAAACCACAAACACAGCAACTCTCGAAACACTAAAATTCGATCAGGAGATGCCTGCAATTTATGTATAAAATTGAGACGTAAATTCTGACGGTAAAATCCATGTTATTCATTATATTTAGCATCAATTGACTTCCATCTATTTCCACACAAAAAAAATACGTAGTTAGAACATGCTTTGACTCCTATGGGGATATTTCAGAAGTCATAGACCGATAATCTGAATACTTTAACCAATCACATCTCACTGATGGACTCTTCTTATTGGAGCAATGGACAAATTACATTTCCCTATGTCCAACAATAGATGCTATATTCATTTAAAAATAGTCCTTCGTATCCTTATGTTGTCCATGTTGGACTGTTGTCAAGAAACTACTATTGTTTATGACAATGGACGACAAATTAAAACAGTTAAATGTGTCACTCGCTTTTTATTTCCTCCCACGCCACTTTTCAAGTGTCTCCACCCTCGTCTTCAGATGGATCAGTAGATTGCCTTACATTTTTATTTGCCGGATGTATCCGTTGCCTGTTCCATTTCGCTACAGATAAGATATAATCACCACTGGTCTGCGTAATATGGCACTAGGATTACAAATTTTCAACAATAATAAAGCCACTTTCAATCTGTTGTAGCTGAAAGCATCCTGACGTTCGTCATAAACATACATTTTCACCTTTAGAGGACACATAAATACAAAACTACAGCATAAACAGCCCAGAGATTGTATAGATGTGGAAATACAGTGCCTTATAAGTCAAAGAGGATTCATTCCTAGCTTACATTGCGAATCAGAGAT